>NC_137813.1:39331355-39641355 GCF_963921795.1 Nannobrachium achirus
TCCAGTATTAACCCAGCGGGCTGCATAATTTGAAGTTGGGGTCCACATTTGGCCCATGTATGGTATACATAATATTATCCCCTTGCCTCCTCCTCCTCCCTCCTACCAGTCGTGTGTGTGTGTGTCTGTGAGAGAGAGATCGCAATGTGTTTATTTCTACTCTGCCACAAACTTCCTGAGTCGCTGCACCACCTCCTCGGCACTGGCCCACGGCACAGTGACGGCTTTGAACTCCCCGGAGCGCGGCCTCATGGATCTCGGTGATGTGGCGGTGCATGGGGAAGTCTCGCCGTGGAACGCCACGTCCTTCGGCCCCAGGATGAGGGCGGGGCAGAAGTCGTTGGCGCCGTCGCCCACGTAGGAACACCCTCTGGTACCGGGCGGCCGCGCTCCTGCGCCCGGGCGGGTCACATAGTCCCTGACGACCACCTGCTTGCCGACATGTTCTCCCCGGGCACCGCGCTGGCAGCCGTGGGTGTGGAAGGGACGGAGGACCAGGGCGCCCCGTCCCTTGTTGAACGTGGACGGGTTGGTGAAGATCCTGTGGAAGAGCTGGCGGGCGCCCACGCGGCGGAGCACACGACTCGATGAAGAAGGCGTTGGCGGTCCGACACCAGCACAATCTCAAAGTCGTGCGGGGGGGCCGTGTGCGGAGGAACTGGAAGAGGGTCAGCATGCCGGGGGTGGCGGGGAGCTTCTCCCATGACGTTGCGGATGTCACTCTCGTTTCACGCCCTGCTCCGCCAGGTAGGCCGAGCACGCGCTGCATGTACTCGTTGTAGCGGCCAGGCTGGTAGGTGTCCTTCAGCCAGACTGGGAGGTGCTGCCCTGGGGCGGCCTTGCACCACCACGTCGTCACTAGGTCTCGTCCACGATGGTCTCGTCAAAGTCAAAGAAGATGAGGAAGCGCTTGTCCATTGGGGATCTGTGATGAATGGGAGGCCATGTTTGTGGTGCGTCTGGATCGCAGTGGTTCCTCCTCGCCTGATGGAACAGAACAGCAGTTGAAGAAAAGACTCCCCCATGATTGACTATGTCACAAAGTCCCTTTTTACTGGTGCCAAGCGGCATCAAAACACTTGACAACTGTCCAGCATCCCACACTACGGCAGGGTTCATAACGCGGAGGCCAAGCAAAGGGTGGCTCTCTGGGAAGTATTGGTGTACAAATAGATGGAAAAGGGGAGAAGAAACATAGGAAATGATTGGAGATGAAAAACAGACAGAATAGGCTGTTATTTGAACAAAACAAAAAAGAATCTAAGACAGTTGTAGAAGACAAATGAAGCCCCAGCCACCCACTGGTGAAAAGTAAGAACATTTACCACAAGTAGGCCTACTGTAAAAGTTTGAAGCACTTTTACTTTACTTTTCCATTTCCATTTTTAGGGTTACTAAAACTTAAATACTTTCTACCAAGGGGTCCTTCAACAGGGGGTCCGGGACCCCTAGGGGGTCCTCAGAGTTACTACAGGGGGGTCCTTCCAAATTTTTCCAATGATTTTATATATTTAGATCGGCTATTTTCAGCTAAGTGGTTTGGTGTAGGAGGGGGAAAAAGAGCAGACTAAGTACAGAGTAAAAGGTCAAGTTTTATTAGGTAATGACAGCTCAAGTGGTTAAATATCTGAAAACACAAATTGACATGAATCTAAAATACACTGATGATTGTGCTGTCGAATGATGAAACTATATGGAATCTATGAAAAGGTTGTGGGGGGTCCCTGCTTCATATCTCTCAACTAAGGGGTCCCTTGGCCTGAAAACGTTGAAGATAAGACACCTGCTTTATACCAATAGGCTATATCACAGGTGAAACATTGTACTTTTTACTCCACTACAATTATTTGGTAGCTTTAGTTACAAGTTACTGTGCTGAATAACTAATTAATACAAGACATTAACAGATGAATGATGACGATGCAGTATTATAGGCTAATCCTAATCTAGACCTAAAAGTTAAATTGATAAACACCATCAATGCATTAGCCTACAATTACAATCCAGTAAATATGATTGTTAAGAACACAAATTTATTTCTACATTCTGGTATTGCTACTTTTACAAAAGTAGCTATCTTAGTAGTACTTCAACCCACTGCCAGCCACCAGCAGTCATTGTAGAGAAGAAAATGGAATCAATAGAAATTCAACCCAATCTCCTTAAATACACCCATGAGAATTGAGAGCAGTGTGGTGATTGGTCGGAGTTTTAATTGTGATAATGGGCAGCCTAAGCAAACATCATTCCATTAAAATCAATGAGGGGCGGAGGTGAAAAAAGGCAGGTTTTGAAACTTTAATTTATGATAGGTTGTTACCCAGCAGCCAGCACACGAGTGTGTGTTAAAAAAGAACTATAAATCTTCAAAACCAGCAAGGCGTCGCATCTTTTCGACAAGCGACACCATTGGAGGCATAAAACACTAAATAAAGTAGCAATAAACCATATTATAACTATGATTACCTCAAATTTATCGTAGTGTCAACAGCGGATGATGAGGAACCACATTACCCTGGAGCGACTCCTAAACACACTGGAGCTGCACAGTGCAAACCTAGAAAAAGAAATAATATAAAGTCTACTTTACTTTATATAATACAAAACAAACTGCTGCATACTAGCCTACTTTGCAAAGTCAAACATTCGACATATTGAACATCACCATTGTGGCAAGCAGGTTTGCTTGACAAAAATAATTCAAGTCTGTTAATGAAATAATTATACATAACAAAATAGCCTAATAATAATAATTATAACAATTAGTGTCTGTTGCACCTAAAACCTAAGGAAAGAGAATGAAACTTCACCTGTGCTGTAAGCGATGTCCCACGCCACGAGGGTTTCTCACTCCAGTCGTTGCGTAAAGCTCTCTCTTGGCTACTAGTCATTCTCCGGAGAACGAGCGTTTTCTGCGCACTTTATGGCCCATCAAAACACAGGGAGCTTCTGACGTAGCCTACATGTGTCATGAATCCGCCCATGAAGTCCTTGGAGGTCCGGACGGTGTGTGCGCTGTCACTTCAACTAAAGCTGTCACTTACATGCGTGCACGTGCCCCCAGGCCAAGTCGACAGGAGGAGGAGGAGCTGTATAGGCTATGATGGAGCGATTTGAGTAGCCTAGGCTTCAGCTGGTTTCAGCTGGAGTTGAGCCATGCATGCCTGGCTAAGGCTGGCTTAGACTATAAGGTGTATACATATACTGTATATATAGGCGGCGGCCTATGCGTACTACCTGTCATGTAGGCCTCCCTAGATATAGTGAAATTCACTATAAGATTAACTTCTCTATAACTTAACAGCTACCATACAATCACACAATCAATCAGTTCAAGATCGTAAGTTGTATACATATACTGTATATATAGGCCTATGCGTACTACCTGTCATGTAGGCCTCCCTAGATATAGTGAAATTCACTATAAGATTAACTTCTCTATAACTTAACAGCTACCATACAATCACACAATCAATCAGTTCAAGAAAACAGAAGCTCTCCCAATTTCTTTCAATTATTAGCGCCCCCCCCCCCCCCCACTATGCACATGCGTCTCTGCCAGGCCGGGTTGCCTGCAGGACCTGCAAACCCTAACCCTACTCTGATTCGTTGGAACAACATCCAATCAGCAATCTTGATCACGTGACTACAAAGATATGGTGTACGAATTTGTGTGAGGTTTGGACAAAATCGGTAGGAGTAGTAGCTGATAGGTATTTTGTTATGGTTCATATCATCTTTTTATCAATACATATTGATGACCACCTGAAGTTTAAGGCACAGTGACTGTCATAAAATGTCATGTACAGTACACACACAAGGTCTCCGTCTGGTAGAAATCAGGCCTTATCAACTGCCTGGAGCCAGTACCTAAACAATGAGAATTGTTTTGGTATTCTAAGGCTCGGCCTGGGACATTTGGTGTCATCTAGACACTAGCAAGGACACCTCTCCCCCCAGGAACCCTGTATATGGACTCTTAGTCTTGTGATTTGTGGACAAGAAACATATCCTATTAACTGTTGAAACGTCATCCATTGACTGATGAAATGACCATACTTATACTCATGTCAAAACATAATTTGTCAGAGAGAGCACGAACCATTGATTATTCTGTTGTACCTTTGTCTTGAATACTCTCTCTCCATAGTAAACATTCCATTCTCACTCTGATCACTCTCCTGTCTGTGTGATGGATTATTGTATATCTCATATGGGAATAAGAAGGTGTTGTTGTTTACAAATAATATTTCCATCAGTAGCAAAAACTGTTTTGCAAAGAAAATGCACCATGGCGGAAAACTTGTCTAGTGGAATTTGGGGAGCCGACCATATTCACCTGGCGGCCATGTTTGAAATTTGCATTGAAAACTGTACCTACATAAGGTGGCAACTAGGGTGGCATTTCATTGACTTAATGGCAAGATGGCTGCCGTGTGAATATGGTCAATGATACAACACAAAAATAATTTCAGTCATGCTGCCGATTAGCCTCATAGACCAGCCTCTTCCTGAAATTCTGATTAGAATTCTAGTGAGCAAATAGAATGTAGCTGCAGGAGGAGGCTGTTTACGAGGCTAGGTCAGGATGATCTGAGGAGCCCTCACTGGGAGGACGTAGTAGTCGTATAGCCTTCGTCTTACTCCTTCCGCCCAACGCTCCCTGCAGACAGGTGACGCCCAACCTGCAGTGACAAATATCACCCTCCCCGAACATAGAGTAGACACTCGACAAGGCCAGATGCACCACAGTGGATTCGAACGCATACTACTTTACCACTGCGCCACCCGAGCACCGGTGAGCAGCAGTTCTGCAGTGAAAATGCACTGTTGATGACAGAGGTCAGAGAATGGCCAGACTGATTCGAGCTAAAAGAAAGGCAACAGTAACTCAAATAACTACTTTGTTACAGGTAGTGTATGCACTATGCAGAAAAGCATCCCGGAATGCACAACATGTTAAACCATGAGGCAGATGGGCTTCAGCAGCATACCACACAGGATGCCACTCCAGCCAGCCAAGAACAGGAAACTGATTCACTCGGGCTCACCAGAATTTAAGATAGGAAAAATATTTGTGCCTTGTCTGATGAGTCTATTTCTGCTGTGACATTCGATGGTAGGGTCAGCGTTTTGCATCTACAACACGAAAGGATGGATCCATGCAGATTTGTTTCAACGGTGCAGGCTGCTGCTGGTGGTGTAATAATGGTGTGGAGGAAGTTTTCTTGGTACACTTTAGGTCCCTTAGTACCAATCAAGCATCTTGTTCAATGAATCTATGCCATGAAGGATTGAGGCAACTAATAAAGTGGTGGGTGAGCCGCAGCTAATCTCTGCCACTGCTGAACCCAAATGTTTCAAATTGACCTCATGGTGGCACTAAAATAGGCCACTTCATACTTTGCCCTATTACTCTTGAACTGTAGGTCGTACAATCAAAAGTGTCTCCTTTCCTTTGATTATGATGCAACTCCCCATATAAGCCATGCCCATTTCCACTGGACAAGATTTTCCGCCAATATGTTGTGTTTTCTTCATAACACTAACTACCACTCCTGCAGAATTTGGCCCAAACTCTTCAGATCCAGAGTGAATGGATGACATCCAGAGTGAATGGATGACAACCATTGGTGGCACTGTTTGATTCAGACATTGTTCCCCCACCAAATTAACCACAAAATGGTCTCACAAATCATGTGACAGTAAAACAGGGTTTTGACTGTTTGCCTGTACACAAATTTGTGGGCACAACCCATTTCTTCCTTGTATCCTGATGGCTGCACCAACGACAGAGACAGCCCTGGGTAGGCAACCTGCCCTGACAGAACTGCTCTGGGAGTGGATAACACTTTCTAGTTACCATTTGCTGCCTGCAAATCCAGACGAACACACACACCAAGGCATTTTGGATGTTAGTTCCTACAGAACACTGATTGAACACAAGACCCTTCATGTACATTGCACGGGAAGGTGCTGTTGAAAGCATGCATGTTGCATGTATCTTCTTATCTGCCTGCTTGCAGACCTCCTCCCTCTTCACCACAGGGCTTAATGACTAACAGCTGGGATGGAGGACTATTTTCGAAACCCAAATGAGAATATATATGTACAGACTGTGCGTTATTATCTCCTCTCCTCCACGTGTGAAGAGAGCCTGCCTGCTGAGTACCTGACCACCCACTCACCAGCGGTGACTCACTCAACACTTTCTATCCCAATCAGTGTCCTCTGCCCCCATCTCAGCATCGAATTAAGCCATCTTCATGTGATGGAGCATGAAGTACCTGAGCTTGTAGATTGGCCTTTTTTTTCGTGCCACACCGTCATATGACGCATTATAATGTCATGTCAAAGGCTATGCTTATAATAGATATACGAAAATGTACTGAATTGGAAGGTTTCAACACTTTCAGAGTTTAGGTTATGTAATGTGAACGAGTGACATTAATCATACATTGTTGTGCAAAGATTAGATAGTATATGTAAGCGACTTGATATATTTTACATCCTTTTACAGAGGCAAAATGCAATCAAGTGCAACATATCATCTCACAAACCAAAAGTGAAGTTTAATTTGCATAGTTGCTCACCTGACGGCAACAGAAACTAGAATTAAACTTCAACTTCAATAAAGGTAAATTATTACGACAGAGGATGACTAATATAAAAGGTAATCTTACCTAACTGATGAGTCTTTGCACTTGACCAAACTGCCAGTTTAGAGGATTATTGCGACCGTAAGGTCGCAGTTTAGTATGAAAACCTCCACCGGCCGTCCGTCGGTCACACGTGCGGTCGACCGCACGTCACACGTGCGGTCGACGTGTGATGAGGTCACGATGAGTCATCTATGCCCAAATATAGATTTCTAGGTCAGATGGCCCATAGAGTTTGTGATGTCAAACCTAGCAACCCAATATAAACAAACCTGATGTCAGACCTGAAGTATCCTTTTATACCCATATATGGAGATACAGAGATCTCCATATATGGGCATATTAGAAAGCCCATATATGGGCATATACGGATGACATCAGGGATATCCATATATGGGCATAAAAGGGACAAGGGCTTACAGTTAAGAGATCTCCATATATGGGCATATCAGAAAGCCCATATATGTTCATATACTGATGACATCAGGAATATCCATATATGGGCATAAAAGGGACAAGGACTTACAGTTAACTCATTTAGTGCCACCCCTTTCACCACTAGAGGGCGCCCAGTGGCCATAGAAAATCCCATAGAGATATGCTGGTATATGCAGAAGCCCTGCAGCCATGACTTGCCTGAACACTTTCCTTTGTGCATGTACAGGAAGAGGATGAAGTTAGCTTGAAGTTAGCTATTGGCTACCAAGCATTTTAGAAGCCTTATTTTCGTCAACTTAGCCATGATTAAACCTTGCACACCTCATGCATGGGAAAAAAACAGAGAAGAATGAGCTCTAAAAAATCCAATGCAATCCTGGATTGCATTGGAGTGGATTTGTGCAGTTTGTTCACAGCTTTCAAACAAAAAAATCCGATTGGAAATCCGTTCAGGCATTCTTGAGATAATCGCCATTATGTTTTACATGTTATGTAAACAAACATGGCTGCCCTGTATGTTAGATGGGGTTGTATGGGGGTGGAACATGCAAAATCGCGATTGAAATCATGTTCACCAGATTTGATGGGGTCCAAAAAAAAAAAAAAAAAAAAAATCAAAAGAATTTTTTTTAATTTTTTTTTTTTTTTTTTTTTAAAAGCCGAACTTGTTCGGGATCGGCACTCTGCGATACGATAATAAAGCCGAACTAGTTCGGGATTGGCACTCAATGAGTTAAGAGATCTCCATATATGGGCATAAAGGGACAAGGACTGTTACAGTAGATATAGAGATGTCCATATATGGGCATAAATGAACAAGGACTGACAAACACTGAGATCTCCATATAACCTATGGGAATATAAGGGACGAGGACTGTCAGCTTGTAGACCTATTTTCTAAATATTGTTGTACATTAAAAACTTGAAATGGGTCGTTCTGCATAGTACTTGGGATTTGTTGATGTAAATGTTCACATAGAGTGTAATAATTGGTAAAACAAACTTTTGGCCTATTTGTGGAGATAAGCGACCAACGGTCGCTTATCTCCCGATTAGGGAGTCTTACTGGTTTGGAAGGGCAGGCTTTTCCTATTTGCAATTCAATACTGTAGCGTTAATGTTACCATTTGTTTTTTGCCAAAATTAGATATTGCAAGGGCTATGAGAGTTCAATTGATGAAATAACCCCAGCAGATTTGAAGGGAAAAAAGGCATGAAAATATTAAGTTCCATCCTCGGGCACTCTCGAGCTGGGGTGGTTTGGCTGGGAAAAAATAAAAACTTGTTTAACTCCTGGAAAATGTTTCCAGAAGGCAAAAATAAAGCAAGGAAAACAGGTCAGAGCTGCTGTCTGTGCTAACAAGTTGTGGTAAAATGCACACAAAGTCAACTGAATGGCTTGAGGAAATGTCACATAAACACAAATCAAGTGAATCCAAGTGATCAGCAAGGCCAAGTGAAACACTAAGTGAATTAAATCTATACACAGTACAACAACAGCCAGCTAGGATTACAGCTGGACATGGCCTTTGGGGAGAGCTTGTTGTTGAAGGCAGAACACACAATGTGCACAATATCGTATTCTCACTCTTTCAACACAGTATACAATTATTAAGTCAAAAAGTCAAAAAACACGAAATGTGATAATCATGGCTACTTGTTTTTACTTCTCAAAGTTAGCAGAGTCAGTTAAATGTACATTATCAAAAAAAGGCCCAACATTTCCACTTCTCCTCAACCTCCAGACATACAAAAAAAGGACAACCCAGGACAGTATAAAGCTGCACATTTTTGTACCAGATACTCACAATAATAAAATATGCAATGCTACATTAAGTGGTTAAAAATACAAAGGGGAAAGTATATTGATTTTTTTTTAAACATCTTTAAAGAATATACAATGTTATTTTCTCTCAACTAGCCAAGATTTTTAGTAGAAAGTGCATTCTATACAACAAAGAAAAGAGGAGGAGAATCATACAGCCAATTGGAACATAAACAAGCACAAGACAAGAGGAAACTCGATAAGAGAATCCCAACAAACAGAAGGCTGCACACACTCATATCCTCAGTATTGATTTAACTCTGGCAGTTCAATTAAATGTCACAGTTAAATGAACACTCAGGATTTTACTTATGAATTTCAGATGAAGCTGGGAGGGACTAGTGTAAAACCACCAAAGCAGCAGGACTGCCACACTATGGAGGCATGTCCATATTAGAGTGAAAGTAAAATTAACTGATCAGATATTCAAAAATAGCTGATCCAATCTCCTAAAAGTCAAACATTTTCATCAACGAACATGCCCGAAATAGGGTTCATGTGGTCACAAAAACAAAAAAACAAAAAAAAAAACGAATTGTCCTTCGTTTGCCACGGTCCCTTCCAAACTATACACTTCCAATCTGATTCTCCTCCTTTTCCCTTTGCCTAAAAACATCCGCTCACCAAATTTATCACCACCACCGCTGTCTCCAACAATGCAGCCAAAAACATCACTCTCTGCTTCCACAATGCATTGTCAGTCCCTCCCTTCCCTGCGCCTCACTCACGCAGCAGTAAAGTGCAGAGGATACACACAAATGAAGTCTTTAAAACAAAAAACAATACAAGAGACAAAGATCCATACTGCAAAAGAGGCCGAAGCACAGCAGTGAACCAGGACAGGGGACATTTTGATAAGCAAACACTGTGGCATTACGTTCCACAGAAATGGCAGGATACTTGCAGGTCTATAAACCAGGAGGGACACATAGCTTATCAAGTTTGAACCACTCTAAAAGGACTAAATGCCAGCAAGGCAGTAGATGGGTCATGCTGAATTTAATGCTATTGGTCATTTCTGGTATCCCTAACATACACAAATATTGGGGTAAGTTGTGTAAAAGCAGCGCACAAGAGCACCGGGGAGTCAGCCAGACAGACCGACATACACACACGCACACACACACACACACACACGTGCACAGAGATAGACAGACACACAGACAGACACACACATACACACACAGGAACAAAGCTTATTGTTGTTCCTAAACACTAATCTCTTAACAGCCGCTCCCATCAAGAAACTCAAACCATTCCAAATACTCAAGAGGCCTTTTCTACCATTTCCTCTCATTTTGAACACATAACATTCACACAATTGGGACAGTTAATAAAATGTAATGTCTTGTGATGATTTGAGTATGCTATCTATACAAGAAATGTAAGTGTATTAGAAACAATATACGAATTGCCTTTTAATCTCTAACATTTCCTATCATGTGCTAACCACAGTTTATCTACACTAGAGATGAGAACCATTCATTAGTTTGAAACTGGGGAGAGCATATTTTCTGAGTGTCATGTGCTAACCACAGTATATCTACACTAGAGAAGAGAACCATTCAATAGTTTGAAACTGAGGAGAGCAGATTTTCGGAGAATCTTTTCTATAAAACATCGATAAACAGCATCAAGCCTTTGCCATCATTCCAGATAGGAAACATTCAATAGGTTTTTTTGACACATATTTGCCTGTGTGTAAGAAACTATGTCAACGGGTGTGTACTGTAAGTAAAAAAAAAAAAAGAAAAAAAAAAAAAAAAAACTAAAAGATTAAATAAAAAAGAAAGCCCCACACCACCAAACGGTGGAACATAGGTTGATCAGACTACTGTATGCATATTAATTAGTTAAGAACTGTGATGATAAAGGTCCCAGGTCTGTGTACTGTATCATGTCAAATGACCTTAAACCCGTATCATTTGGACAGCAGCCAAGGGAAGCAAGGTAGAGGAGAGAGATACGCACAATTTATACTTTGTTGTACAAATGTTGTGCCTGAAAATTGCTGATCTACAAGCTCACAACGCGTTGTATGTCAGTGTTAATTTTCATTGCCTTTCAGCTTTTTCATGGGCTCACATCTTCTAAATGTAGGTTCACCTCACCGAGGGATCTGTTAATTTGTCAAGTATCCTTTGGTTTTGGTGAGTTGATGTTCAACAGTTACTCAGTTTTGAGTAACTGTGTGTCTTAGAAAATGTTCATATGATATGGGCCAATATGTAATTAAGTGTACTAGAATGAATGACATTATACAATTATTTCTACTATGCACTCTTGAAAAGCAACACTGCTGAATGCTGATGAGTTTGTTAAAATACCTTGCATTGGGTACTTTGCTGAGATTCCAAATCCACATTTGGCAATAATTCCTACTACGCAAAACTCATCGATCCCTTTCATCTCTCCTGTTCTTATTGTAACATTGTGCATTTGCAACGCATTGTGGGCTTTTAAATGGCTACTTTTGGGCGCAACACCATTGTACAAGCATAAATTGGGCATGAGAGAAGAGATATCCAAGTGGGGCCATATGTGTGACCCCTCACAGTGGCAGTATTTGAGTCACCTGTTATCTAAAAAAGCAACAGTACTGAAAGCCGAGGTTTGAGAGGCTTGAGTGAGAAAATGTGAGAGGGGGCCTGGGGCTAATTAAGGATCACTAGCTCTATTCTTTTGTTCATAAAATATGTCCATCCAGGTGACCTCAAAATGTAGACTTTACCATGTTATACTTCTGTATCATGACACAATACACATATAATTATATTAATTACACTGTGACTCTCGAATGGAAAAGCGAGTTAAGAACTATATGCAGTATTGGAATGGAAAGCACCATTACACAATCATATGAATCTCTGTACCAGACTCTGCCTGGTCCTAACTAACCCAGGTGTCCCATTTACCCCCCACCCATATGACCTATAGCACAGCGTCTTGTACTACTGCTGTTGACAATCTGAAGAAATAGCAGCCCCTGTGTCAAAGGACAGACAGAGGTTCTCGTTAAAAGCGGTTAGGACAATCATCGCACAGAACTGTGGGAATTTACACGCATAACACACTGAGCGAATGCTTGGACTTGCAACCATTACTCGTATTGATATACTAAGATTAAGGTCTGATGACCTTACTCACAGGTGTGAATGCGATGAAGGAGAAACTAAATGTTAAACATTCCCATCTTTTGCTAAAGGAATTCTACAAATTAATCTCTTCAGATTTCCTAAGAGTATGTTCTCATGAAAATGTTTTTAAAAACTGTAAAATAGATATATGTCAGTTAAGTGTGGTATCTAAAGTAGGCTTCTTGTTGTCCAACATATGTACTGAGGGTATATTAGTCTTTCACAAGCACCTAGGTGTTTACTTTGCATGTAATGTCCCTTGCCATGTTTGAGGGAGGCCATCCGAGTCTAGTGACCGTACAGTCTAAAGGAGGAAGTCTGTATGTTCATAATGATTGGGCCTCACTAATGCTCATTATGACAGGGCTTTTGTTTACTTACTCTGCATCTCATTGGTGGTCTATGGACAGTTCAGAAACATCCCTACCAATGACGTCATCGACAGGGATTCCAAACTAAAAGAAACTTCACCCCCTCTCTTCCTGGATATTTAGCATGCTGAAATGTAATTACTTCTTGCATTAATAAAAAGAAAGAAAGTTTGAAATCTTGTTTCAAAAGTCAAAACTTGCCTACCGACGATGATGCCACTGGTAGGCAGGTTTCGGAACAGTCCACAGCCTTCCTTTGACACACAGAGCGAGTGGAAAATGTGAGATATTATAGAGGGTAATAGTGAGGACCAACTGTAAGATTCCGTTGAAAATGGTTGAAGTGCTCCTTTAAGGGAAACTGAGGCAGGGCCAGGTATTTAAGAAGAACGAGGTGTGGTCCGGTGTGTGGGCTTGCAGGCCGGGAACATAGTTCAGTGGTGTTGGGAGGCTCCCGGGCCTTTGTCAGGGGGGGACATGTGGTGCATGTAACTGCCGTCTTCGTGACCGCAGTGGTTGAGGGGCTCGCTCTTGAAAAGTGCGGGGGGTGGGGGCAAGTGGGAGACGGGGGGCACGGACAGGTGGTGGTGGGGGTGAGGCGGGGCGTGCTGCTGCTGTGTGTTCGGGAGGTGCTGCTGGGCCGTGGCAGGGTGCGTGTGGTGCTGGGAAGGGGTCGAGTGGAGATGCAGGTGGGAGAAGGTGTGTCCCATGGGGCCTCGATGAGGCACAGCACCTCCTGACGGACTGAGGCCCATTGGAGCAGAGGCGGTGGCCGGGGCGGCCGCGGCCGAGGGGCCTGGGCCGGAGGACGAGGAGGGGAAGGAGTTGGTGAAGAGCCGGAGAGGCACAGGAGGGCCACTGGTCTGTATGACCACAGGGCTGGTGACCCGGAAGCACTTCTCCTTGTGGGCCTTGAGCATGTTGGAGAAGCGGAAGCGCTGGCCGCAGACCTCGCACGGGTACGGCTTCTCTCCTGTGTGCGTCCGACGATGGCGCTTCATGTTGGGCCGGCTGGTGAAGCTCTTCCCGCAGATCTCACAAATGAAAGGCTTCTCACCTGCAGGGTTTCAGGAAACGGGAGACGGATAAGAGAGAGAGAGAGAGATCGGGGGACAGCAGAGATTTAACACAAAACATCCCAGTGAGGGAGGAAACAAAAGTGATTGTGTTGCCTTGCAATCGACTTCTTTTAGAGTTCAAACTAATTAAATAACTCTGTGTTAAGGTATAATAAATATAGTCTAACCATTAGATCCTATGATTCTCATATTTGAAAATGTAA
This sequence comes from Nannobrachium achirus, assembly GCF_963921795.1. Taxonomy (NCBI): domain Eukaryota; kingdom Metazoa; phylum Chordata; class Actinopteri; order Myctophiformes; family Myctophidae; genus Nannobrachium; species Nannobrachium achirus. The sequence continues at coordinate 39,345,068 of NC_137813.1, forward strand.
TGCTAACAATCTGTAAAAACCTTGGGAAATGATGTGGATCTCTGGATCCACATACTGTAGAAACAGCAAGGCTCCAGTGTGGAGCTCAGGCTTCATGTGACCAGCATGTGACAGTCATTTTACTATGACATATCTATGATGTATGACTCCAACTTTGGATAATGTTTCAGCGCAATCACAGCCACATTTACTGTATATCGGTCCAGCAGTTTGCCAAGATTAGCTTCAGACAGTCAGATGGACAGATGATGAGCCACTAAGGGAGTATTTCCCCCACAAATCTTTCTATCATCTTTCAATCACCCCACAAAGCCTTGAATCTTTTGGAGATTATTTTGTTTTTGATGACCAGTGGAGACTCAATTGCAGTAGGAGACTCAAGTAGAATTGCAGGCTGTCACTAAATGCACTTGTTTAAGGACACCTGATACCCTCCCGATGAAAGGGCTTCAGTTTACCCATTTGATAGAGAAGGCCACTTCTTGCTAGCCTCCCTGGGAAGTATCTCACTCAAATTGGAAACAAACAGAAGGTAGTAGATCCCCCTCCTGCCCTTCCAGAACTAAAATCCCTTTGGATCTACATAATTCACATGGATGCCAGCCACATGGATGCCATATTTTCCTATTCAGAACGTTTGAATTCAGCCAAAAAGCAGCACGTTTGCATAGGCCTACGGGGAGGAAATTAATCCCCCAAAATGTTTAAAATGCTAATGGGTTGCCATCAACCCACCCACTTGCAGGAACGCCGTCTTTCATATTCTCTGTGGAAAGGAGATGTGAAAGTGAGCAATGGTGCTCCACTGGAAAACCACTCTCATTAACGCCCCTCTATGGAGTCCTTCAATGTGTCATTGTGCCTGCAACCACCCACACCACCATCCCATGCCTCTGATGCGCTCTCCAAATGCCTCTTTCTGGGCTGTGTGTTAGGTAAGGTGCGAAACTCTTCCAAACGGACAGGGAATATAAAAAGGTGTTGATATGGCTGCCTTCTGTGAGGGTTTGACGTGTTCACAAAACTCAAAACAGCTTGAAAAAGCTCAGAAAGGCTAGAGGAACTATGGGAGTTATGTTCATGTTCGTGTGTGTGGGCATATGTGATGCCTATTACAGAGCATCACTTGGGTGTGTCCCCCCATGGCTGAAGGCTAAATTGGTCGGTAGCAGCAGCGAGAGGAGAGGGTACAGTAATTACACCTCACAAATAGAAGGGTCCACCCACGCCAGGCACGGCCAGAAAAACGAACTGAAGGAGGTGCATGCGGCGCACTCAGTTCAGCTTTGGAAATAGAACAGGCCATGGGGAAAGAAAACCTGAGGGATGTAATAAAGCATGTGTCCGGGTAGTCATTAAAAGCCGCAATATATGTGAGGCTCCTCTTTGATGAGATACCTCCCTTTCATTATATAAAAAAAAGACTGGGTGAAGTCTCTGTGCTCCTACCACTGCAGCAGTCGACTAGTGGACGCCCTGTTTCTTTCCTTTTTTAGATGGGTGCACAGAGACTGGCTGACTGAGAGAGTGACATTGTTTGGTAATTCCGTAAACTCTTGCAGACAAATCCCAAAAAGCAACGTTTGACAGTGGGAGGCTTTCGATATGAAAGGGCCTAAAATCTGCCAGTTGAATGTCTGTCCTTGTGAGTTTATGAGAGGAGTGGAAAAATATCAGGTCTCACTGCGGCTCACCTGTGTGTGTTTTCATGTGCTCGTCAAAGTACTGCTTCATGTTGAAGTCCTTGCCGCACCACTGGCACATGAACTGCTTGTGTCCGATGTGAATGCTCATGTGTGAGCGCAGCTGGTACTTGTACTGGAACCGCTCGTCACAGTTCTATAACAAAAGAGATCCAGATAACACCAAAACGTTGAGGACAACACCATGGTTATAAAAATATAACCACGCACCCAGCAACTCTTTATTTTTCTTCTTCCTTGCCAGTGCTTCCATTCTTTATTAAGTCTTTGTTATGGTTTAATAATGCTTCTACAGGTTGAGGAACCGTCCGAAACCAAAGACTTTTACTCTTGTGTGATCGTATTTAAGATGTAACAATAAAAATATTCAATCTTAGAGCAGACCCAGACCCGTTTGGCTTTGACCTTCCATTCCAGTAGCCGGCTCGGGTACTCATTTGAGAATGGACCTTATGCTTGCATTACTTTAATTACAACTTAAAAGAGCTACGGAGGAAAGACAGAGGGAACTATAGAATCAGATACCCCTTAACAGGCAAGCAGTCTGATACAGTCGAATCCCTTACAGTGTACAACCACAGAAACATACATCAGGGAGTTGTCGGCCACTCATGTTCTCTACCCAGTACCCATTCATGTGGTTCAACCACATTAATTGAAGGCCTTGGGTGGGTGAAACATCCTCTATATGTTAAAGGCTTCCGCAGAACTGAAGTGTTTGGACAGCCAGTATATTATTAACCATTTTGAGCAGAAAAATTAAAAAACAGACTTGGAAAACATTCATCCTCCTCAACATAGTCAAACGCATCCAGAACTCAGGCTGGTTAGAGTCCAATGGCAAGAAATGTCCATTTCATTTATCCAAAGTCCCAGTGAATTGGAACACCATTTGTGTATTCATGGTCTAGTAATGTTTGACCTGGGAACAGACTTCGGAGCACACATCTGTCTCTGAATACATAACAGTACAATGAAACATTATGCAAGGGACACTGTACATACGAAAGACTATTTTAGGAGCGGTTACAAACCGCACAGTACAAGTGTCCCCTCTTGCTGCTCTTTTTCAAGCATGAATCTCCTTTTGTAACAAATGCACATTCAAACAGACTGCAAGGATCCGCCAGGTTTGAGTACTGAGTTCAATGCCAACAGGTTCATTTAACAGGGTGAGGGTGTTGTCCATTTGTGCACGCACGCACGCATGCACGCACATTCTGTACATTGCATGCAGTCCATCAATCCAGTTAAACAGGAAGAAACACAAGGCTGGGCAAATGTTAAAATGTTTGTGCATTATGTGAGTGTATGTATTAGTAATTATATGGATAGTTTGCCTGAAATCTGCATAGTAATTCCTTTATATCCAGAGTAGACTAGACACACACTCAATCTTCAAAGTAATTTTAATACAGCAACTACTTAGATAATTCTGACAGCAGCTGTGCAACATGGAAGAGGGAGACGGTGAGAGGGAGAGAAAGAGAGATACATTGTGATTCTCACCTCACAACGAAAGGGCTTTTCCCCAGAGTGCTGGAGTGAGTGGACCTTTAACGACATACTGCGTTTAAAGGACTTCCCGCATGTCTCACATGTAAAAGGCATGTCCTTGGTGTGAGCTAGAGAAGGGGTTAGAAGGGGGTGGGGGTTGAAAGGAGAGAGGACAAAGACAACATATTCAGCCCTGGTTATAGAAGAACTTTATCCAATTCCAGACAATTTATCCAAATTAAGACACTAGTATCTAGCTAGTCCCCGTGTTGATTACCGGGCCAGTTGGACCATTTGTGCATGTCACTCCCCAACTCTATCATTTCCAGTCTGTCTACACTGTACCATCAATAAAAGTAAAACATATTTAATAATAATAACATAAACCCTTGATGCTGCTGAAAAGAGCTGAATGAAGTGTCCAAAATTGGATAGGACTTTTGCCATCTCCAAACTATGTGCAGGTATGAAGATCAAGAAAATGAAGATGAATTCTAATAAGCATAAAGTTTAATAACCCAATATCCCCATACGGATAGTCTAATGGAAGTTTATTTCTCATCCACTGTGGGTAATTTTCATTCTCAGTGTGAGAAAGATGTGTAAAAATATTAGAGATAAACCAGTCTCAAAACACAGCAGTGCAAGGCATATTAAGACAATGATAATATCACACCAATTCCTGGTTCAGACCAGAGATTCACAAAGAGACAGAACCGTTTGCAGGGCAGCTGATGCCGGATGATTTACCATGGCCTCATGAGATTCCACTTGTCAAATCACAAGCAACAAGTTTCAGAACTTTCAGTTTCATAAATAATTAATATCGTCTCTCTTTTGCTCTCACAACTGTTAAACATATTCTGCAGGGACGCCTTTCCAAAATCTGAGCACTGAGGTCCCAACCAAAGGGCATCACAATCAGAAAAAACATGATATCTTATAGGGAAATACTGTCATGCGTGATCATTTTTGTTCCCATACTTCGGAGGGACGGGTGTGTCGGCTGTTTACTGTATATCACGTAGCCCGGAATAGAGCTAAATAAAACAGGAAAAGATGATGTGCTATCAGTTACTGGAGTTTGTGCGTAATGGAAGTAGGCTGACATGACGTGAAAAGAGTTGTTGCTGTGGAAACGGCGATCGGCCTCATCCGTCCAGTTTTAGAGAGTTGCAATTTCTGTTGCAAGTAGTTGCAAGTTTCAGCTTGGTTCTTCACGAATCTTTGGTCTGAACTAGGCTTACGGGCCCCTTTATGATCCTATTGGGCTGTGTGGATGAGGTTTAGCATAACGCTGTGCACTGCCCAGTGCCCACTGAGCACAGCAGGATAGAACTAGCCTCCACTTACCAACCATGTGCTTGCGGACATGAGCCATTGTGTAGAACTTCTTCTCACATATCTCACAAGAGAACTTCTTCTCAGCATAGCCGTGCACAATCTTAATGTGCTCGTGTAGCGACCACAGCTTTTTGAAAGATTTATTGCAAGAGACGCACTGAAGGAGACACAAAACACACACACACACGCACAAAATCAAGAAACAGGTAGCACCAGTTAGTAGATATGCTGTTTTATAAGCCTACAACAGGTTCACAAGACACCATGGCAGTAGATCAGGGATCTTCAACAGGTGGTCCGGGGCCCCTAGGGGGTCCTCAGAGTAATAACAGGGGGTTCTCCAAATCTTAGAAATAGAAACTTTTTCTTCTTTTCTATATTAACCAATTGAACCATAGCATCCATATTTGGAGAACTTTAGCCAAAAATAGCAGATCTACAAGCTCACAACGCCTCGCTGTGAGCTTGTAGATCGGCTATTTTTGAGCTTTGGTGTAGAGGGGAGAAAGAGCAGACCAAGTACAGAGTGAAAGGTCAAGTTTTTTTTAAGTATTGACGGTTCAAGTGGTTAAATATCTGAAAACACAAATTGACATGATTCCAAAATACACTTTTGACAGACCATATTATGGTCTGTCAAAAGATGAAACTATATGGAATCTATGAAAAGGTTGTGGGGGTCCCTGCTTCATCTCTCTCTCAACTAGGGGGTCCTTAGCCTGAAAACGTTGAAGACCCCTGCTGTAGATAGTTCCCATTTGACTCAGCTGTCTTATTATGCTCCGACTCCCTCTGCTGGCCAAATAGTTTTCTACATCTTCAACTCAGATAAATCCCCACATATCTTCAATCTTCAGACAGTAGACTAAATGGTTTATTTATTTACCAGGGACACATTAATTAACATGTCAGTTTTCACTGAAATCACCCAGGGATTTAATCTGGTTAATTATTTGTGTAACCATTTTGTAGTAATTACAGACGCGAAAGGAACACAATAGTGGTTATTTCACGATTTCCACTACGTGTTTGAGAGGTATTCAAGAACAATAGTGTAAATACATTTTTTCATGTCAGGGATAATACATTGGCAAATCCTCTACTTAATTTCCTATGCTGGATCAATAAAGGTCTATCTATCTGTCTACTACTTCCTCTTGATTTCTTCATGTTTAAAATGTTTTTAAATATTTATCAAAATAATGGAAGTAAATGGGACTCTGATTAGTTATTATTAAGCCATAGGCAACTGACGTCATATGAGCGATGTTTCAGGCTGGCCAAGATCCACATTGGAGCCACACCGTTCTTGATTAGATTTTTGAGCAATGCAAACCGCTCCTACATTTCACTGACAAAAGAAATTGCCAAAAATATTTAGGAAAATAAATTTAGTATGGATCTCCATGTATGATGTTCCGTGCTCGTACACGCAAAGTAGCTGACGTCACAGACAGAACGGCCCATATAAGGAGATATGCACGTGTGTCGTATTTGCACCGCTCACTTCACACTGGTGCAATCTTTTACTTATTTATTTTGTTCACCATGAAATGTGTGCCGTTGTATTGTATAAATCAAGGAACTTTGCATTATTATGGTCATGTTTTCTCTTCAAAGATTGATACATCACAAACAACATGCAAAATCTTACCAGGATGTTCTTCTCACAGTCAGTCTGCTGGTGCAAGGCCAGCTCACTCTCCAGGACAAACTTCTTGCCACACTTGTCACAGATCTGCATGCGCCTGTGTGTGACGTTCATGTGCTTCTCCAGGTACCAGCGTGTGTTGAACACACGGGGGCACTTCTCGCACACCAGCACCTCCCTCTCCTCGCCGCCCTCCTTCCCCGCCGCGGCGGAGCCAGCAGAAGAGGCAGTGGCCCTGGCCGGCCGCCGCTTCCTCTTGGGCTGCGGGCCGCGCTTCCGCCTGCCTCTGGTGGTCATGCCGGTGGCAGGCGTGCTCAGGGACGTTCGCAGGCTCTTCCTCCGCGGCCTCACTGCAGTGCTGCTAGCTGCACGACGCGCCCTCTTAGATCTCGTTCTTCGACTTTCAATTTCCTCCTCCTCCTCATCCTCATCTTCGTCGTCGTCAGGACTCTCCTCCTCTTCATCCTCTTCATCCTCGTCATCACTCAAGGGTGAGCCATCTGCTGGTGGTCCCGCCTTGTTGTCCCCTTTGGATACATGAAGGGTCTGATTGTTCAAGTTGACCTCGACGATGATCTGCTCACGCTTGAAGCCCTCCTGCTCCTCCTCGCCGTCCTCATCGTCACCCTCTTCCTCCTCCTCTTCTTCGTCCTCCTCAGAGTCCTCAGGGGTTCCCCCGTTCCCGGCCTGGGACCCCTGCGCCCCAACCTCCAGCTTTGCACCTCCCTCTCTGTAATACTGCTGCTGCTGCTGCAGGGTCACATGCTGGGTAGGTAAGTGGCTAAGGGTCTGGTCTCCCATGATGGTCTTGGTCGCTGTTTTATTGTCCACCAGCACAGAGCAAGGCTTACATTCACCTTCACGCTTATACAGCGTTCCTGGCAGGTCCAGATCTTGGTTAGGGGAGTGAAAGTAGGATTGGGACACCTGTGTCCTGCGGCCTTCCTCCTGGGACATACCGCCAAGGCTAGGGACAGACACCTCTTCCTTGAGGCTCTGGCAGGATGTCATGAAGACAAAGGGTGACCAGAGGGGAGATGACAGCAGGCAGGGGACGAGAAATAACGCACCTTTGCCTTGCCAAGACTCACCTAGTCTATGAGGAGGGGTAGGGGGGACAACACCAGTCCCCCACCCCTCCCACTACTGGAGAGAAAGGAAGGAGAGGATGAGGGCAAGATAAGTTCAACTAGACTCAAAAAGGGCATCCATGTTTTCCATGGTGGGTAAGAAAGCTGGAAAGACATGCAGCTTGTAGCAGATCTTTTCCCATAGGTCTAAGAATCAGACTTTAGAATCTGAGTTTTTGTTTCTCCGATAAAGAACATCTGAAGCTCCACTTATTTTCTGATGGTCTTGCAGATTTGACGTCTTCAGGTGGTTGATGTGCAGAATGCCCGTCTCTTTATACCGCAGAGCAGAGCAGGTAAAGATGGGCTTTAATGCCAGACGCTGAGCTGCAACAAGGATGTCTGTCTTGTTTCAGGAGCCATTTAAGTGTGACCTAGGAAATAAGGTAGAACAAATGAGACACAGGGAGATAAGTTAGAATGGTTTTCCGTTCTACGTAAGAGGCTGTCTCTGAAATCTGAACTGAAACTACAGTCAATTTAAAATGTGCAAACCAAGATTCAGCACTACAAACCGAGATTCAGCACTACACTTCACCGCAAGAGTTTCAGTGTCGTGTGTGAGTCATAACCACAGGCAAGTGTATGAGGGGAAGCTTCCTGATTATCTATTGGGGCACGTAACACCTGAGTGTAAAATGTAATGCAGAGATTGTCTGGCAACTACATTAAACACAATCATTATATTTATACGCAATCTTCAATCAAGATTCTTTGGATGTTGGTTTGATTAGTGTAAGACCAGAACATTGTTGATTAAGTTAGGAAGTTGAAATTAGCCAATTCTACAATTACAATTCAGCAGCTCTAAAAGAATAACAGTACTGTATATGCATTTGTACATGGTTTGTTGAATTCTCTTGTACACCTGTCATCAATAACTGAATACACAGATGAGCAGAAGACTAAAGACTTAAAGAGCAGATTCAAACTATGTTGTACGAAGGCAGAACAAAAATATTTAGATGTTAACTTATGACCAGCTAGGCAAACAGATCAATTCAGACTAGTACAACACCCAGTCACAAGCAATATACTGGTAAACTTGATGCTGGCACGTTTGTCACCTTTAGCATTCCTTGTAGTGTGCAGTGTAGTGTCCATACAGTGACAATAAACATCTTATCTTATAACCATATGTTTTTGGAAGGAGCATGTATTCACAAATTAACGTCATTCAGAACTTCTGATGGGTGGTCTGGTCTCAGAACTTTTTATCAGAACTCCTACGCACCCAGATGTCCTGTCTCTGGCTGGTAAAATAGGTTGTAAAATACTGTATTTAATATTCAGAGCCATTGTGGTTTGTAGTTTCAAACACTCATGTATCACATATGTAGAATAATTGACCACATTAAATATGAATTACAGAGAATACATAATTGTTAATACTTAATAAAAAAATAACGTGAGCTCTGAGCCGTTTGATCAAATGTATATGTGACAATACAACAGTTTAAACAAATTACTTAAAGATTTCTGCATATTTGTTAGATGTGTATTATTACCTCACAAGCACACACACATTTTCACTGTAACAGAACGGCGGAAGGTAACCACAGTTATGGAGAAATCATCGCAAGAACCATTACAGGAAATTGCATATACATTATCCAATGAGCAATGTGAGCAGATATCTACACAATAAAATAGAGTAGGCTAATTAAATAGATGTCCAATACTATACATTGTTTATTTATTCACCACATTCATAGCTGAGCACAGAATACAAATTTGGTATGCATTAATAAATCAAATTTTTGTGATCATCTTGTTTCTGATGATATTGTAAAAATGTATTCATGCAACAAATAATCTGCACCTGGATACTGCTCTATGACTGTGTCCTATGTGACAGTTGGTTGACCCCAAAACCACGAGCAGCCAAAATACTATGCGTACACTAGGGCGGTTTCTGTATTTGCAACCACTCCGAGGAGCACAAACACATTTCCTTTATCAAAGACAACAAACATCCTCTCGTGTCAAGACAGACACATGGCTTCACTTTGCATCGATCTATTCTCTCCAAGCTAAAAAAGACTAACAGATATAAGCTAAAAATGGTTCAATGATTCAAAATGATTTCCATTCGTCCCAATTCCCAACCACTAACATTCCTCTTATAAAATATAATGAAGGTAGATAAAAAAAAAAGAACAATGAGCAAGAAACAGAAATCAAGCAAGCTGACACATTGGATGTTAGCCAGATTTTAATCCCCAGTCTTCAGTATATCAGTATATCTTGCCAAGTCCCAAAGACAGTCCAACTCTAAATCAGTTTAGTTTCAATTCTTAGCATGCAACAACATAACGCAACAAGGTAAGCCAAGTGAGTCTTCCTCTACAAGTCCCAAACTACCGATAGTTACTCCTCAAGTCCTTTGATCTTGTTGGAAGGCAGTAAACAAGAATGAAAGACAGGCATTAATAACATAAATGACATCCACACGGTATCCGTTAAGCTAAAGTCAAAAGATGCATGGATCATATCGAATCTGACAAACTCGCATTGCATGCAGTGCTGTGGTTAAACGATTTCTAATTTGTTCTATACAAAGTACTCTCATGCCGAGATGCACCTGTCTTCCTGTGCATGTTCACTCTGATCCTTTCCAGGAACTGGACAGCAGCTCTGAGAGCATTAAGACCAAGGGGGAGGGCAAACTGTGTACTGACAGAGCAAATCAACTCACATGGCTGCTTGAGACACAATAGTATGAGAAACTATAACAGCCAAAACCTTGCCGCTTCTGCCATGCAAATCGCCTATGAACAAACACGAAAATCCTGTGTGTGTTCCATTCTTACTTTGTGATTCAAAAATACAGGGTTTTGCAGTTTCAAAAGTAGTAAAATTACAAAACAAGAAGGAAACGAGAACATAAATTCAGAAGTAAGAATCCATATACACCAAGTGCATGGTCAAAATAGTAAACAAAGGCAGTTAAGACAGCAGGTATATGGAATTATCATCTCTTGTTCAAGAGAGAGACATTTAGCAAGAACTATCTAGGTTTGTGCAGATATCCCATGTACTACAGCAATGGATTGTATACATACATTAAGTGACATTGCCTGCGTGACGACCTGTGTGGCCAAGGCTGACATGGTGTCACGTCTCAGCACTTATTTAACAGCCCGATTCACGGTTGGACAGCTTACTGTACATACGCTCTCGAATCGTCTCGATAGTCTATCTGACTCTGTACATGATGATACAGGCCTAGATGCTTTCATGGATAAAAGAAGTATGCATGGGCATTGAGCAATGGGCATACGTCTTTTATCCATGAGAGCACCTAGGCTTAATGGTAATAGATTATAAATGATACTTTTGCCTACATTTATATTTATAAGCATTCATATTATGCCAACCGGTCAGTCCACGTTCAGATGGCCAGGCCAGAATATATATATTTTGGTTTATTCTTGAATCTTAGCTGTATCTTTTTTCTCCTAGCTGGATCTGTCCTTTGTTTCATGCCTACTGTCTGTTTATCTATCCATCCATCCATCCATCCATCCATCCAATTAAATACAATATTAATCCACTTTGTTACAGATTTCCCCACGTTAGTAAAACTGAAATGGATCAAGCGTGATACATTCAGTTAATTCACCGACAAACATTCACAACTGTCAAAACACACACGCAAAACAGTACACAAAACAGCACGGTTATGTAACCCAAATTTGGTAGAATCCTTGCACCCGCTGCTGCTTATCGTTGGCCGTGATGAGTCATGTCACAGTTTCATTCACAGTGAAAGAACTCTTTCGTTTGATGTGGAAAGCAGGGAGGCAACAGAGTTCTCAATATCGGTACTAATCAGCCTACGCAATTATATTGTCAGATCCTGAGGTCAAACATAGTTGAATGGTAATGACATTTGTAATTGGCCTTTTCAGTTTGGACTGCTTTTAGAGATGAATTTTACTACCAATGTAATAAGTTATAACAAATAACAAAACAGTCTAATTTCATAATAAATTAATCATCCTTGACCTTTTAACCCCATATACTTCACTGACTAGAGTCCCCTAGTAGGAGCCAACAGCTAACTCCTTCTACACCAAACCTCTTGGCCGAAAGTAGCTGATCTATAAGCTCACAATGCTTCGTGCTGCGATGCGGTGTGAGCTACATCAGTGGTTCTCAACCATTCCAGTCCATGACAGTTGGAATTGTAGGATTTGAGGCATTCGATTGTGTTTGACTCAGTTGTAGGCCTACAGGTAAATATTGTGAAATTGTTTGCCTCTGTCTTAAATTATTTGACAATTTGGCCAAAGTAGCCCAATCCAAATGCATTTTCTGTATCACATAAAGCTCAACAGATACTTGCATGGCAGAGAGGACAAGACTTTCCTAAAAAACTATAAAGACCAAAAGAAAGGACATGCTAAACACAAGTCTCAGTGGCTGACAGCACATTTGAAGTGTTCAAATGCACCACCTTTACCATGTACTATCATACACGCTGCTCCCTCTTGGTATAAACTTTAATAATGAGCTTTCCATTTCACAACTTGGGAGAGAGACGGAGAGTAACATGTGAGGGTTCACATTCCTGACTCCATCCAAACTCATAAGACCTTAACCAGCACATTGTGTGGTGCGCTGCAGGGGTGCTCCATGCCCGTGGAGGTATTTCACCCTACTGCCTCGAGCAGCCATCTTTTGGCTGCCTCTAGTACTGCCAACAAGTCTGAGGCATCACGGGGGAATCCAAAAACTACAATGTCAATTCTAATTGTCTTGCACATCAAATGGGTCCAGATACACTACAAAGAAATAGATGGAGGAGAGACTGAAGATTCATGCAGGTATTCAATTTGTTCACTACCAGACAGCTCATTCAAGGAAAAAGAAAATGGCAACATTCCAGAAAGAAACTAAAGCATATCCCTGGTGTAATGTGCTTGATCAAAGTTAGAACAAATAAACATGCAATATGGGAAGATATGTGAATAGAATACACATTTTCTTCTAACTAAAGCACTTGCATTAAGACAAATGAAAACAGACTGTAATGTCTGCGTAATTTGACTTCAAAGGCCAACCCTTTTGACCTGCCAATCTGAGAGTTTACTCTAGCGCAGTGTGCAGCAAAGAAACGGTTAAAACAAAAACAGGCAACATTAGACTAGTCTGAAGACCAGTAACATCCTGCAGGCCTGACCAACTTGGGCTAGTTAGCGCAGCTAGCAATACAACTACTAACTGCACACACATGACATGCTAACCTGGCTATACATACTGTACTGTCTTGAGGTGGTCATGAGACTTTGATTCATATGACATCAGACACCCTGTAAAAACTAAAATGTAACTGTGCACAGTGCACCATACCTTCAAAGGCAGTGTTAGCCGACTTGCATTAGCTTAACCAAAGCTAAACGACTTTCACTTTTTTTTCTTTTTTTTTTGGTACCCAAACCCGCCCAGATCACAGCTATAGCTAGCTTTTAGCTAACACTGATCTTTATGTAACATTCACAGCCAATGTTGCACCTTCATTTAGACTAGTGACGATCATCTGGCACACATGAAAGTAGATGGAAATACGATTTTCGTTAGCCGAGGTAGCTAGCTTGTCGTGCAAGATAACACAAAAAAAGCCCCGCTTTCCCCTAACAAAAACCAGACTGTGCTGTGCTGTGACAAACCCACTGAACTCAAGACTGTCTGTCACAAAGTCAATATTACCTTCAGCTCGCACGCAATTCACACCGACGCCACGACCCCCCAGGCCTCTGCGTGCACGTTTTTCGCATTGTCTCGCATGATCGTACAGGATTGTCATGTTGTGTGTAAATAAATAAAATTAGTTAACGTACAGTGTGTGTGTGTGTAGTGCTGCTGGTTGGCTTACCTTCAGCAGAGAGCAGCGCCCTCCCTCTTGCATGATGTGCAATCAGAGTTGCACAGATTCAGCGTTGCATTCTTTCTGCATCCACCTACTTCACATCAAGGACCACTATTAATTCGGCATTTATTTGTGCCACGGACCACACTTTGATAGAGATTCAGCCTCTCAAGTAGGCCTAGTGCAGCTGTTTAACAATCATTTAACTCTTGTCTTGAGAGGGCAAGGTTTCATTTTACACTCTCAAGAGTTAAAGATCTTTAAGGGTCCATTTGGTTACCAACTCTCCATCATTTAGCTGGGGACCACTGGAACCCCCTCAGGGACCACTGGTTGAGAATGAGAACCACTGACCTATTCTACTTCATGTGGACCAGTTACCAAACAGAGGTGTTTGTTGTTGTGTACGTATATGTGCATCCTCAACAACACCACTGGCACTGTCTGGAACCCTAGTACGTGGCCAAGGTCTCACGGGCACGCACGACGCACTCACCACGCTCATCCAGGACCCGCAGTCTGTCTGTCTGGCCTACCAGACAGGGCACGACGCGCGTGCACGCGGCGGGCTTAATTAATTGACCACGACGTGAATTGAAATCTATTTCTTGGGGCTGTCAACTCCAGCATCACAATTTCAATTCAAAGGATCACACAACTAGAATAACAAACGGTTAACTTGGCTTACGTCTTATGGAATGTGATACAAAAAAAAACCCTAAACCCTACCCAATAACTTCTACAAGTATAAGACATATGAATTATTAAACAAATCATTCAATTTAGAGGAAACAAGACACTTATCTGCTTGATCATTATTAGCCTAAGACTAAAGATGCCCATTAGGAAAGGTAGTGTCTAGTGTGTGCCATTACTCAGTTTCTAAGAGTAGGTTTTACTTTTGTCACTGCTCAAATATTCAATCAACATTAACATTTCTCATTGAACCTATACATTGATAAGTGATCACATTTTGCATGGGGGTAAAAGGCACCTTCTTTGTTCATGCACAAAGACAGCTATGTATTTTCAAATATCACACCATCATAATCTGACAAAAATGTACAAAGATGAAGGTTAAATGGTAAAGTCTAATATTTTTAGTATGAGGTCAGAAGGTTAAAAGTGAACCTGGAATATTATCTCCAATTTGTCCTACATGTGACATTCACTTCAGTTAATTTAAATTATTTAGTTGCCGTTATAGCAATTTTATTTTCGGACAACCCCTTTCATACTGCAAACAATATATTGCATCCAAATGTAAAAATCATTAATTAAAAGCTATTAATATGGATGACCTATTCCATCTTCATGGAGTAATTGAAAAGGAACTAACCTGAAGGAGAACTATTGTTCTCAATAAAGAAATAGCAGGCTTATGGCGCTCTCTTGTGGTGAGTAGATCATCTTATACTGCAGATAGAACATGCCAATCAGTTGAAAGATAGTCTGCCTGCTTCTATATGACTCAGAATGTTTTTGATCCACAATGACAAAATCATAAACATTGGGACCATTATAGCAGCACATGTACTTTACCTTATACACATCAATACAAACTGTAAATTGTAAAAGTCTGCATTAAATAAAAAGTAATCAATTGGTTGTAGAAAGACATTTATTACTATGAAGCCTCTTGGAATGTGGGTCTTAACATATCCTCCATCCAAGGTCAAGACGTACCAACGACTGCAAACTATAATGTATATGACCCTGACAGGGACAGTGATATCTCTAATTGTTGATCATTTCCCAAAAGAGTGAATGCAATGGATTTTAAACCTATTTTAGCCAACTTTGAGAGATGTGAATATATTCATACAATACTCTGACAAGCTTGTCTAAGAGAACACAACTGTTTAATGGCTTTCTTGTCATTACTTTCTTTTCCATGTCACAGACTCCTCAATAACATGCAGGTGCTTTGCATCTGCGACAATATAAACAAAACAAAAATCTTATCAGTATCTTAACAATATAAAGAAATATTTTACCATAACATGGATGAATCAACACGCTCCCCTCTTCCACACACACAAACTTCAACATATATATCCTTATCCTCATTCCTTCTCCCACCACACCATGTCAACAGTGCCCAGTCTGTAGTTGTTTGGAGAACGAGCGAAAGGAATTCCGTGTGTGAGAAGTCGGAGTCTCCTCATCAAGCCTTCCCTCCATCACCAAGGTGACAGCTGGTGACAGGAAAAGGGTGGATACAGGGGTGTGGCGCGATCACTGAGGCAGCTGGAGCAGTGTACCCTGGCCTGAGGGAAGATACGTGATATTGCGAGAACGAGCTAGCTGGAAAGCGATGTCCTCGGCTGCCTCTAGCTTACGAAGCTCTACCAAGCCATCCCCAGCCTCCTGCAAGGAGTTTGCAATGAGTAAGGCAGCCTGGGAGTCTCCCTCTGCTGAGATGATGGCCGCCTGCTTCTGCTGCTCTGCCTATAAAAAGATGAAAAACAGAAATGTGTATCTTTAAAAACTTATGGTCTTTAATATATTTTTTTAAATGTTTAGTCTGGGCCTTTCCTGTTCATTTTAAATGTGCTATGTAATAGTTTTAAAATTGAATGGTAGTGTGTTTTTTCTTTTGCCTAAAGGTAGACAGGAAATAGGGGGAGAGTCAAGAAGTGACATGCAACAAAGGTCCGCCGGGCCCAGGAATCAAGCCGGGAACTCACAGACTATGGCCCTCATTTAGCAACGTGGTGCAGATCAAATTTTTGGCCTACGCCGAAATTTAGGCAAGTGTCGGCATTTATCATTTCAACTTGACTTTGCCGTAGGATCAGATCTCACGTCATGTTCTGTGTAGGATTCATCTTAAACCTCTTATTCCATTGTAGACATGCGGGGCAGCATTGTCTAACTATCTGACACATGTATCCACTCCAAAATGTATAGCTAACACACTAATAAATAGTCCCTGTGAATATATAACATTTTATTAAAGCATAGGCTATATAACAGCTATATAACTATTAACAGTTATTCGGATAAGATTGCCGATCTGGCTCAGAATAGGTCAGGAACTCAGGATACGACTGCTTATGCGAGACGCGAGCATTTTGCGGAGTCGGAATCGGCGCTGTTTCTTTTCGTGGGCCGAGGGGTGTGTCCTATATTGAGTTATGTGTTAAGGATAAAACACGATGCTCGAAACCTTCAGATTATGACAGCCTCCTTACCAGTATCTCTCAGTAACATAGCATGCATGGCAGCCCGTGGTTTGTGGGGAATAGGCAGCCATGGTTGCTTCATATTTTGTGTAACCACTCAAACGTGCACTGCGCCGTCACCGATAGTGGGTTAAATTAATATATTCCATTCGTGACAATGACTGGTGTGGTGTCACTCATGTAGGCTGCGAGCTTACTTTACAGAATAAATGGTAATAATGGATCCACATGTGAACCAAAATGCTGCTGGGCTTGGTGGTGTGTGCGTGCGTATGTGCATGTGTGTGTGGTCTGTGCGGTACGGGACATGGGAGTGAACTTGAAGCGTGCAGAGTAAACTCTCTTCTATTGGCTTTTCTTTCGTTGTAGGTCGTATTCGGGTTGTTCTAGTTGTAAAATCTGGGCGTTTCGAGAATAATTAAGGGCGTGTTATTTAAATGTCAGCCTGCGCATTTATCAACGCTGAGATCAAATGTACGCCTGGTGTGTCTATTTAGGACGTGTTCATAAATGCCACTTGAAGGTTGGCCTATGAAAAATTTTGGGGAAAAAGAATTACACTCCATTGATAAATGAGGGCATATGTGAGTGGTACGCATCGCTGTCAGGCATCAGAGCCTATGTGATGTGTGCCTTACCCCCCAGCTCCACTGGGTGCGCTGAGCGTCGCATCAGCATCAACGCTGGGAACGCTCCCGTTTTAATTAATGAAGGGTGCTCCACTGCCAACGTCAACGTCGGACGCCCAATTCGTCCCAGTTAATTTTTTGACGTCTTTTTTTGGAGCCCTAGCCTTAACCACTCTTTTCGGTACCTCATAAATCAGTCTTTGTATGTGATCACACCGCACCAAAATAAATAGATAAATAATCTTCACCTCCTGTGTGAACACACCTAAACAGTAACACAAATATTTATTACCTTTTCCACCACAAATCGGGCTCTCTCTGCCTCCTGCTGCGCCACCTGCTTCATTTCAACAGCTTCTGTGAATTCCTTGCCAAAGGTTAAGTGCGTCTGTTGGAGGAACATAGCAAAAGGAAAAATCTATTAGAGAAAATCTGAAAGTAAGGAAATTACACAAAATACGATTTTTTAGGGCCCTTAGGGGTCTTTTGAGTGGACCTTTACGGTTGATATTGCAACTTCACACTAAATTTAGTTACATGTCTTATGCAAATGGAAGCAATATGTTCCACAATAACTTGGTCTATGTTGTTGTATAAGTAACTGGCTAGAATGAGGCAACACATTTACTTGTGTCAGCCCCCCCCCCCCCCCCCCACACACACACACACAAAAAAAGAAAAGTATAAATGTCCATGTCTGAGATAGCAGATATGCAGAAGTCTTTCATCTGATTAGCCACCTACAAGGCAAAAAATAAAAAATTAAGTTTGACAGCATTAAATAACTTAATTATTATGTAACCAACTGGGACATACCAATGAAACATCATCCAAGATGAGACCAAAGGTGGAGGCTCTTTCAGTCAGGTCCTCGCTGACCTGCCGGGACACCAGCTCTCTCTGGGTGATGAGCTCACCAGCATCAAACCGAGCCTGCGAGGTACACAGAATCACAAGTTCAGTTTACAGTATAAAGATTTGAGTGCACAAATCTGGTTGGGCATGTTGACATATCTATTAGAGCTGCAAATATTGATTATCTTCTTAATTTGTTATATATCAACATATCTATGCAAGAGCAAGTCAGATATATTTTTTTAATTAAGATACTAAATTGATTAGTCCACTTATAAGCCCTATTCTATCATTCATTGTACAACAGTTTTGCACAAAAATAGCCCATGTGACATTCAATATCACAACGTGTGGCAATTCGTTGTGGGCATGTAGATTGGCTATATAAATGTGTGTGTGTGTGTGTGTGTGTGTGTGTGTGTGTGTGTGTGTGTGTGTGTGTGTGTATATATATATTATACATGTATATAAAATAGTTTTGATACACACCACTACAGCCTTCAGGACTTCTGTAGTAATAGATGGCAACACCCTCTCATCGTAGTCCTCTCCAATGCTTGTGAAGATCCGTGGGAGCTGGTCAGTCACAGGACGGAACAGGATACGCAGAGTGATGTTTACATTCTGCAGATCTGTGCGGTTAATGGTTGAAATATAAGAGTTCAGATAGTGAGAATAACTGTCTAACTATATAAGACTCATTGAAGTTAAAGATGCAGTGAAATGAAAAATAAATTGTTCACACTTTTAGAGCATATCTGTAGTGATAATAAGGCCATATACCTAACACTAGATGCCAAAACAAGTGAAAAAGTCCTGTGTTTGTGTATTATAACAAGACAATTACAGCCCTAAGTACAGCCCCTAAACAAAAATGTCATGCGTGATGACGTACGTTGCTTCTACTTAATAATTCATGAGCAGAATGATTGACAGACGCCTGTCAATCTTCAACTACTAGACCATCCCCGCGAGCCACTGTTCCCTGCACTGGTTCGCGTGGATCCCCTTTCCCTCGCCTCCCGTTCGTCCTCGCTGCACAGGGGAGCCAGTATGTTGCACTGGCCTACCTCCGGTTCAGCCAATCACAAGCCGCGGCCAACATCACATCCTATGAGTATGAACACAAATTGTTTACGTAGCCGCTGCCTTGTTACAGTCTATGGGAGCGCTTCTTACTGTCTATGGGAGCGCTGCTACGGAAAAGCTGTGACACTGAAGCTGAGGTTACATTCAGTCCCACAGATAAATATTGTAAAATGGCTGGTCTAGCTTGTAGATCGACAAAGCCAATACCAATCAAGGCCGATAGAGGCATTATCGGCCGATCGTGATCACTCACCGATCAATCGGCACATCTCAACCTCCCAGCACTATGTCCCTCCTTCCTGGCCCGTTTCACTGGTAAATGTGTCACCATAGGGAATTGTAGCATGTGGAGCACTTTGTGACTTTAACTATGGCATAATTGGTATTTGGAACATACAGCCAAAACACTTCTGATGCATCCCCACCCCATAGCGTCTGAGATTAGCCAGAGAGACTTACATGTTGTTTTAAGTACTACAAATGCATTGCCAAACGATTGTGTGCATGTACAGGTTTCTTGTTCACAAACAAACAGTAAGAACTAGCAATACAGCAGCTACATGATAGACAGGAGGCCGACTTCTCCGCAACACATTTTTAGGACATTATGAAAAGTTCACATTACTGATAGATCTTGTACACTATTGCGACAAACAAGCAAAACAGAAGGTCAGGTCTATAATTGGTATTGACTATTAGAATTACCTTTGCTACCAGTGATTACAGGCACATTGCGAGGGCGGGAACGGCAGTCGAAGATGATGGGTTTCTGGACCCAGGGGATGAGGAAGTGTGTTCCCTCACCAACCACAGCATCTTGCACTCCTCTGAACCTGTCAAATATGACAGCCCGGTGGCCTGCGTCCACTGTGGCAAAAATAATAGTTGCACTTTACATTTGAAGGTCAGACTACAGCACTCTACACAACTTTCAATAACAGTGAAAAAAGTCAACCTACAATATTTTCATTGATTGAACACTTTATTAACAGTTTGCAGAAAAAAGCACAAGGAGGAGGATTTAAACCCAAGAAAGCACTATGGCTTTGACTTTATTTACAGGGACCAGTTCTGAGTTGCAGCCTCTTTTAGAGAAGTTTTGCTTGAGAGAAGGGATTTAGACTACTTATATCAGGAGAATAAATGTAACCTCTTGTCTTTGAAGTTAGTAGATGTAATGTTATATGGTACAACATAGATATCTTGGGTATCTTAGTGGTGTAGCGTATCTTTTAGATCAGATTCTCACAACACATCGCGATGTGACACGTTGTGAGCTTGAGTCTACTTTGACTATTTTTGCACGACATTGTGGTGCAATTAAAGGGGCACTCCACCACTTTTCAACCTATGTTCATATAATTGGTCCTCACTCAAAAATAGCTTTCCTTTTTTTTTCAGAGGAGGGCTGTGGGCAGGTCAGAAACCCATCGTCTTGTGACATCATCGATTGCCAATCCAGCTTATAGAAAATGCAGGCTTTCTATTCCTGAAAAGTTGCAATTTTAAAGTGGAAGCCATTGTTCTCGCGATAATAAAAATCGAAATATCTTTTTCAAAAATATTGATTAAATTTTTTTTTGGAAAATGATGATGTCACAAGACGATGGATTCTGAACTTCCCACAGCTCTCCTAGGAGACTTGGACTAAGTAGAAAAAAATTGTGATATTTTATCATGAACATTAGTGAGGACCTATTATATGAAGACAGGTTGAAAAGTGGTGAACTACTCCTTTAAGTATGAAAAAGGGCTTAAACAGTTAATTGATTTGTTGCTATATATTTGTATATAAATTCCTTTCTCAATTATTTGATTGATTAATTGAAAAAGTAATCAAATAATCATCTAAAAAATTATCAATAGATGCAATCCAACACAAATAACATTCTTTTAGGATGTAGGACAACTTAAAAGCATAATATCCTTAAAAGCCATACAGCCTGTGCCAGTGCAAGGACAATAGAACCTCTACTGCATGCATGTGAAATGTAAGGAGACCAGATCAAACTGATCTGATGCCTTCTGATGCCTTTACCCAAAAATTATTTAATCTGCACTCACCATTGAAAAGGGCAGAGTTCACCACACCTCCACCGACCGCTAAGGCCAGACCCAACTTTCCAATGGACTCAAACAGTTTTGCCATGACAGCACTGGAGTGACACTGCAATAAAGGCAAAGCGATTTCATACATTATTCAAAATCACACCTTCATGACAAACTCTGTTATGTACACATACAACATTTCATACAAGTTATTCCACCTAGTAACTTAGTTTTGCTTTGGCCTTGGCTTTGACTGGATGATGCCATAACTGAAGATATTAGCCAACTAGCTCGTCGGATAACTAGCATGTATCCCATATATAGGCTGTCTAACCAGGTTCTGCTGTTTAAAATGTACGTTGTAACAGTCATGTCACGTGTAAAAATAAGTAACGTTATCATGTGCATTATGAAAGATCAACAGCTCATGTCATTTAGATCAAACTAACGTTAGCCTAACTGCACGTACGCATGTACCTTATTCAACGACCGATCTGGACTTGAGTGCTCAGTTCAGACTCAGAGTCCCTGTTAGATTGTTACTTCATCTATCTAAGGTCATGTGTATTTCATAACGCATCAGATCTACATCTCGTGTTATTAGATCGAGTGTTTTAGCAGCTGCTATGTAAACGAAACACAATTAGTGCTGTGAACTCAGATGCACTCACCTAGCGCTGCGTTTAGATCAGAGTATAATGTGACCTCCACCGGAGAGAGAAACCGACGCAATCGCAACACATGAGATGTGGGGACCTAGAGCGCATGTGCGGTATCTGTAACATCCTCTCCTCTGATTGGACAGGTGGGTTTCAGTTGGTTGTATGCTTTGCACTCATTGGTTGACCAAGAGATCACAGACGCCGGGGAGGTGTGTGTGTGTGTGTGTGTGTGTGTGTGTGTGTGTGTGTGTGTGTGTGTGTGTGTGTGTGTGTGTGTGTGTGCGTGTGCGTGTGCGTGTGCGTGTGTGTGTGTGTGTGTGTGTGTGCATAGATATATCTCTGTGTGTGTGTGTGTGTGTGTGTGTGTGTGTGTGTGTGTGTGTGTGTGTGTGTGTCTGTCAGTGTGTGTGTGTGTGTGTGTGTGTGTGTGTGTGTGTGTGTGTGTGTGTGTGTGTGTGTGTGTGTGTGTGTGTGTGTGTGTGTGTGTGTGTGTGTGCGCGCGCGCATAGATATATCTGTGTGTGTGTGTGTGTGTGTGTGTGTGTGTGTGTGTGTGTGTGTGTGTGTGTGTGTGTGTGTGTGTGTGAGAGAGAGAGAGAATGACCGGATACAGTAGGCGGACTCTAGACTCTAGTCTAGACCCTTCTTATTATAACTCTATGGTCTAGACTCAAATGAACCAGACTCCTCTAGACCGAATCAGACTGGTTCATTTGGACTGGACAGTGGTGGAAAAAGTACTCAAATGTAAATTCTCCACTGTAGAAATAACCCTTACAAGTCAAAGTTCCGAATGATGTCCCCCTGGTGATTATTTACTTGAATCCACAAACCAGTGGTGGAAAATTAAAAAGTACTAGTACTAGACTACAGACTACTTAACTAGGCCTACTAGTAGTTTGTTACTTTACACCACTGCCACAAACAAACTATTTGCGTCGCCACCATAGAGGGGTCGCCACCTATGGTCGCCACCCCCTGCCTCACCACACACAGATCTTGGTCGCCCCCTGGCGTGAGCCCAAGGCATCGCGCCATAATCAAGTAGTAGTAGTTTCACTTTTCTTCCATGTTTTGCACTGACTAAAGTACGACACATTTTCGGCTAAAGAGGACATGAGAAGCGTGTGAGGTAAGATAAGCTTATGTTATCAACATGTCATTTGGTGGGATCAAAAGTTAATTCCGTATGGAGGCTTATAACAGGTCCAAGTAAACCAGTACAGTAGCAATACGTTCATGACTGTTGCATAGCACTTCCTTAATGTCACGTTACAGTGTGTAACATTGTTTGTTGTTATTGAATATCGTCGATATTCGCTCGTAAACATGTACGCAGCGTGCGTGGTCCAGTTGGTGTGAGTGGTGGCTGGTGGCAGCTTAATTCGTTCCATCATAGTCGACTTAAAGACACACGTTTATCAGTGATGTAAGATCGCAGAGTGTTGTTCAGAAAAATAAAATGTAAACAGCTTGCTGGAATGCTGGTGGACTTAAGATGCCTTAGCTTAGGGGGTTGACTTTGTTTGGTATACATGAGAGGTAATGATTTCCCAATCTGATCACCGAGTTAGAAAATACTGAACATCTGTGATTGTGTTTTCCCAATCTCCAACGTTATTATAGCGATAGCCCACACTTGATGTGTGTCAGGTTTGGTTTGCCAGCCTATCATTTATGGCGTAAGCATGTGGAGAGGACATGGAGAACAGGGTTTAATTAATTGCAAGTTCCTTTTCAACACTAATCCTTGTGTGTTGGTGCAATGTTGTAGCAACCTCCAACAGAGGGTGTTGTGTTGTCAACAATTGGCACAATACAGCCCTTCATATTTTGAATAGGTGCAGGTATTCAAAATCTCTCCCAATAAATTATAGCTACACAGAGGGGTTTTGTGATATGGCTCATGGCCATCATGGTATCAGAGGTTCCTCTCACTGACAGTCATCATACCAGGATCGTGATTCGTTCCATGTTGATATCAATGAAAACTGAAAAGTCATACAGGCTCAGATTTGTTGTCAGTACCTACAGTCGCAATCCTGTTTCCCCCCACCAGATGGCAGAGCAGTGCCGGACAGTGAGAGTGAGGGGCCTTCCCACAGACATTGAGGCTGACAGATTGACAGACAAGCTGTGTATCCACTTCCTGAGATCCAAGAATGGAGGAGGGGAAATAGCCTCTGTCACCGTTGTCGAGGCTGCACCTGGCTCTGCCCTGATTACCTTTGAGGACAGCAGAGGTCAGTGACATCAGGGGAGTCGAGTGTGTATGTGTGTGTGCTGGGGCGTCACAAGGGAGGGAAAGTGGGACTGAGTTACTAGGGCCCAAGGTGGAGGGGCCGTAATGATTTTATACTTTAGCTATTGAAAAATAGCAGATATACAAGCTCACAGTGCGGCACTCACAAATCTTTGAATATATATATATTGTTTTTAAGCGAACATTTGTAACTCAAATGTTGCTTCTGAACTAAATATTTTGAGATGGGGTTCCATGGCCAAATACATATAATTTGGCCATTATGAAGAACATTCATGGGGGGCCTGCAGTGAATCCTTGTACCCAGGGCCTTGCATCCTTGCGACACCCATGCGTGTGTGAAGTGAACCCATTTCATACAGGGAAGGGGTTTTGTTTGTATACTACTTTATTCATACATTTTATACAAGTGACATGTTGAAGAACAAGTATACTGTATATGACACTGTGAGTCAAAACGGTGTCTTTCTCTGTTGTGTAAGTGTAATTAGTTATAGTCGATTATAACTAAGCTTATTACACATTATTATGTTATCTGCACTGTACACACCCCCAAAATCAGTTTGCATTAATTTGCAAAGTATTAACTGTACAGTACGTTTGCTTTACTGCCTGCCACCATCGATTTACACTGAGCTCAAGTGTTGGCATCCATTTCAATGGAAAGGCTAGTGGTGAAAGTGCTTAGTCAGTTAGTGTACCTCACAGACTGAGATTGATTTCCTTCTGCTGACCTCACTCTTACAGTGGCCCAGAGAGTTATTCAACGTGGACAACACATTTTCCAAGTGGACAGGAGGAAGTATGAACTGACCATAACTGAGCACCATGACAGTCTGGATCCTGATAAGGTATTATGCACAATAAATCAGTAGCGGAGGCAGGATTGACATTTTGGTCTGGCTTGCAAACGTGATGGGTGGGGTAATATTGGCCTATGATACTGTAATTAATAACTGTAATAATAGTGGGTGATATGTCTATTGGGGAAGAATTATTAAGACTTAAAAATTTCAGTCAATAAAATATCCAGCTACAAATGATCACAAAGGTTGTTACAGATACCTAATTCGGTCTATTCATTCTCAACTCTATCACACTAGTAGGCGTGACATGCAGATAAATGTAAACATGTCATGCACAAATTATAATCCGTTTCACAATCACTTGGCGGGTGAGAGCTTACAGCAGGTTGGCTTTTGCATGTCATATTTTTGCATGTTTGTATTATTGTCAAAATCTATCTTCGGGATGTTAGACAAAAGAAAAACACTGAATGTTTTGCATCTCCCCTCTTCCCTGACTCTAGGTCATTGTGAGCATGTCAGTAACTGTCGACTACAGTCAGCTTCCTCAGAGACGAACAACAGTAACAAGCCTTCATAAGAGCCACCCTGATGTTCAGATAAGCTTCAATACTCATGAGGAGTTGTGCACGCTGCGGGGAGCGTATTCACACGTTCAGGCTGCCATGGCACAGCTGCTTGGGCTTCCTAGAGGCCCACAATCTTTGAAAAATATGGAGACACTTCACCCTTCTGCCAGTGTCTCTGGAGGTCTCCCCACTGCGCAAAGTCCTTCTTCTAGTCAGGAGTCAGGAGATTGTGACAGGAGACCAAATGAGAGGGGGGAACACGGCGAGCAAGTCCACACTGGAGATGTCAACCCAAGTCCACCGGGACATGTGATATCTGAAGGTCACAGTTTTGATGACATAGGCCTGGCAGAGGGTGGTGCCATAGCTAAAGATCCCACCTCTGCAGAGGACGACTTCTCACTGATCATGGACGCAGACCTCTTCCAGTATCTGCAGAAACACTGTAGGGAGAAATACCAGCATATCCTCCGTATGTATGGCGTGGAGGTCGTGGATGTGACCACTCAGGGACTGACGACTCTGTTTCTGCAGAGTTCGCCAGGGGTGGATGATGCTGGCCATGAGCTAGAGCGCCTGAGATTGGCAAGTGGTGAGTTAAGTCGGCTTTACCAGGAAAATGAGACCAAGATCCGTCGAGCTCAACTACCAAAGAGCATCCTCTGCACAAGAGGTGGCCTGCAGAAGGCGATTGATAACTTAGGCGTCAGACTCCCTAAGCTCCTCCTGAGTGAAGATGATAGGAACATCTACATCGTCGGGAGCAGTAGCGATGTGTCCGAGGCAAAGCAGTTTCTGCTCCTGGACCAGGGTAAGGACATGGGCGTGGCAGATGTTCTGAGGTCACCGTCATCTGAACTAGGCTCATCAAAAGGAGCTGATGAGGAAACATTTGTGCCTGCCGTCTCCACAGTTGGATCTCTTGATCGTAGCTTAGATAAGATGCTGAAGGCAGAAGAGGATGAGGGGAGAGCTGAGGGAACCAGGAGGTATAAGCTAGCAGCTCGATTCAAGGACTCTGGGTTGGGCGGGTTAGGGAACCGACCAGGAGACTTAACAACGAGGGTTTCATCGTCCAGTAGACACACAGGCAGCCTCTCAGAGATACCAGGCTTTGCCATGAATAAAGGGTTCTCCTCCACAGGGGCACAAAACACAGGAGGTGACATATTGTTTAAGACGGGAGATGCTCCACTTTCTTCAACATTAACAAACCCTTCTCATAAATTCCCCACAGGCACCTGTAGCACAAGTGAGTCCATTTGGTCAGGGAACACTATAGGCTCAACTACGGGGTCAGGGTCCAGCTTGAGGCGATCCAGTAGTTTCTCAGGTACTACCAGGCCCAAGGCCCAGGCGATTGAGCAGCGTGACATCCAAGAGGACTCTGGGAAAGCCACTGTCAGAGCCAGACACAGGTCAAGTAGCTTCAGTAGCCGAACAGCAAGGGACAAGAAGGAGCGGTATACTGCAGAGATAACAGTTCCTTCATTGATGTGGAGCTACATAAAAGAGGCCTATGGCCCTCGCCTGGATGACTTGACCAGTGATCTTCAAATGAAGGAGAACTACTCAGAACCCAGTGGTCCTTTGACTGTAATCTTGACAGGGGCGGACTCCTTGAAAGTGAGTTCTTGTCAGCTGGGCTTACAGAGGCTAGTTGCCATGGTTACTGCAGATTTCTGCATACAGGAGCTATGTCTGTCGGAGTTGGGTGTGGCAGACCCAGCTGATGAAACTCTAGGGGTGTGCTGTGAGGAAGTTCGGAGCCGGTTTAAGAAAGTCTCCGTCCGAATTATGAAGGAAAGCATATATCTAACGGGCCCCAAACATTTGTGCTCCCAGGTGGGTGCTGCACTGAGAGAGGTGTTTTCTGGAGAATCATACCAGACAGGTAGACAGAAGGACTTCTCTAATCTGCCCACTTCCACTTTTAATCAGTCCTTCCGTCCACAACTGACCAGCAACCAAAACACCGTTCTCTACAATAACACACAGCGACAGCTAGATAGCCAAAACGGGGGAGATAATATGACTGGTGGCAATCAGGAAAGGGATGACTTTACCGAGAGACAGAGAAACACTGAGCTAGAGCACATACATAGATCTGTGAGCCAACAGCTAATTAGGAAAGACCCTGTCATTAAAGCAAATGTGATGAGGGCAGATGCAGTGCATGTTGTTGGAGGAAAGAGTGATCCATTCATCATCAGCCACTCTGCAAAAGGAAACAATAGAAATGTCCGACCTCTCAATGGTGTCGGCTCGATGGTGGCACGACCCCATGAAGATGCCCCAAAACCCCAGAAGGAGAGTAACAAACACTGCAAGATGAAGAACAATCGAGAGCACGGAGATCCAGAGGGCCAAGAGAAACCTGGGGGGTCGCTCATTCGCTCCAGTTCTGGCAGGTCCAGTCTAAGAGCTATGGCAGGTATCTGTGTATGTGGGGAGAGCGCCGCGTCAGTGAAGAGGACAGACTGTGGGGTGACCTTGTGCCCAAAGTGCTTGGCCAGAGTGCACGTGCACTGTAGAGTCTGTCCTAAGGCAGAGTCTTTGCCCCAGGGCATCCAGGGCAGTGTGAGCTACAGTGAGATGCCGGTCAGCCTACAAGGCTACAACCGGGACTCCACTCTGAAGATCACCTACTCCATCCCTGATGGCATCCAAGGGGTGAGAGGCTTATTTTATTGAGGAGATTTAAGGAGACCGAAGTTTCCACTCATTACATTAGTATTTCTTTCATTGAGACAGTGATTTTTGACACGCCTTATTTGTTTCTTTCCTCTCCACCCAGGAGGGTCATCCCTTTCCTGGGGGTCCTTTCAAAGGAGGAGTATTTGAGGCCTACCTGCCTCTCTGTGATAGGACGCGGAAGCTGCTGCCCCGGCTAGAGAGAGCCTTCAGGTTGGGGCTCACCTTCACTGTGACTGGCAAAGAGACAGGGGCCAGGGTCACTTGGGATTGCATCCCACACAAGACCAGCCTACAGGGGGGCAAATCAGGGTGAGTGACACAACATGGATCTTCCCTTCTCTAAGACCCATACAGAAAAGATAAGCCATTTGTTCTAAAATATGCAAAAAATATAATATAAATAAAATATATAGATCTTTGTGGTAGCTGTAGAGGGCAAGCCGTCTAGAAGAGCGTTTGTGCGCCTGTGTGTGTGTGTGTGTGTGTCCGTAACTATTCTGGCAAACCACTGGCCAGATCAGTGTGAAATGTCTTGTACACACTGCCAATAGCAGGGCAATAAGTATAACCCCAAATATTTCTCACATATTGTGAACAATCTTTTTCTGTGTGTGTGAATATTCTTCAAATTATTTTGAATACAGTACATGATATCAGATCCACTGTCCCTCTGCATTTGAGCAAAACTGATGTACTCAACATGACATTAGAGACTGACATGGATGCCATGCTGTTATTAAGACCATATCTTTCAGTTTCAGTATGGGAAGTAGAAAGTTCCTGTGGCCAAGATAAATGTGCTTTTCTAGTTAGTGTTGTTGCCTACAGGGCAACCAGATTAGTTATTGACCCCACATGTTCAATGAGTTCAATGGAGCCTCTTAAAATAAAGTCTAGACTACTATCTAGACTACACTTCATTAAATGACTAGCCTCTTAAAATAAAGTCAGCTATAACATCTAAGCTACTCTTCATTAAATGCACCCATATTTCAGGGCTTAATGTGCATTGACAATAAAACAAAATGATACGGAAACAGCCTTTCTTATTCATTTGTTTACTATTAGGTCAATATAATTATAACATTGATTGATTGAATACAATCAAATCTAATACTAGACAGACTATTTTAAGCCTCACTATATACAGCCAATGGCAGTAAAAACAAGTTGTGGGAGATTGTAGGTGGTGGTGTTGAACAATTGTGAGTCTTCTCTGGAGTATTGTTGCCTTCTGCCATCGTCCAATTGCGCAGAGATGCGTGGGACTGAACGCAGCCAGACGCTTCTCATTTTTATGCTGACATGCGGTGAATGGCATTCTGGGTAATTTGCTAAAGATTGAAAGATCGGGGCGGTTCAAGTTCACATACAGGTATTTGGTCTCTACTTGGTCAGATGCATACTTGAGGATTGGAACAGTACTTGGGCACCGACTGATGGCGTTTACAAGTTCGCGAGAATGAGAATCGGCCTTTTCTGATTGGATCAGATGTGTATAATGGATTTGAGGATTGGTCAAGCTTCACGTGACATCACAATATATAGGCAACCACACTTGCAATTTCCCAGAATTGCACCTTAGATAGTGTGGTTGCTGTAAGCAACACATTATAGTTCTAGCACAGCTTACTTCTTAATGTTCTGGTTAAACTTTTAGCCAATCAGGAAGCAGCATTCTCGGTGACGTCACCATTATAGAGTAAGTCCATTGAGTTCAATGGGGGAGTGGTGCAAGCTTGAGGATTGGTCAAGCGTCCCATGACAATCTGGCTAGCCAGACAATAAATAGACAACCACACTTGCAATTTCCAATTGCATCTTTCTAGTTGTCCCTGTTTTTGTCTCTTTCAGAAATGGATACCCAGACTCCAACTATTTGACTTGGTTATCTGAAGTCTTGGCTTCTCATGGAATCGAGGAGACACCAGCCAAGTCCCAAGACTAAAAAGATCGCACCTGTGTGAAGTGAGCGATGCTCACTTTGCATGGTATCAAACATGACACACGTGCATATCTCCTTGTATAGGCCATTCTGTCTGTGATGTCAGTTATCTCCATACCATACATGGAGTTCTGTGCTCAAACGGACACTCATACATAGGGACCTACACACAAAGCCGGACCTAGGAGCAGTTAGCAGCGCTCAAAAATGTCTTAGAAGTTAAGAAAACAAACTTGTCTTATATGCATTTTTATAGTTAAGTCATATATGTATTTATACTATGTTGATGAATGATGGTTAAGTTTACTCTTTTTGGTACAAGGCTGACTAATGCATGCAAAAACTGAAACGCTAAATTGTCTTTCTGATAATGTGCACTCTTACATCGGCATCATGTGAGTTTGATTTAAATAGTTGAATTATTCAGTTTTCTTTTAACATTGCTTGATCAGTTTTAAAGTCTTTATTGTTGCATTTGCATACATTCCTACAACTGTTGTGAAGCAGTACATTTGATATTGTATATTTTATAGATACATGTATGTACATATACACTTCTGTAGAAAAGAAATGACTAATATCTGCTCCAGGGAAACTGTACTTGTGTCACTCTGTATGTGTGCGTTGTACAAGTTTGTGGAATATGAGGCAGCAGTTATTTTTATTAAAAAGAAATAACATGGGACAAAACTACAATAGGACAATTTGATCCCATTTTGTTCTGTATAGGTGTTCAGATTAGATTTCTCAAATTCTCCCAGAAATTGACCATACCCGAACCCGACCCGACATTTAGGGTAGGGTAGGGCCTAAAATGTATGCCAATAGTTGGGCCAGGTAGGACCTCAGGCTCAATGAAACAAGAAAACATATATATATTTTATTTTATTTTATTACTATTACTCTGTGATAGAGTTCTCAAATTCTTTCCAAACCTGACACGACGTTTTCGGGCCGGGTAGGGCCTAAAATGTATGCCAACTAGTCGGTCCAGGTAGGGCCTAATTTTCAGGCCTGTTGAGAACTCCGCGGAAGTCAAAAGGCTACAGAAATAAAAGCACATTTGTTTCTGTTTTCTTTTTTTCTGTTATGCTTTTTTATTAGTCCTGGAAAACATGTAAGGCATATGGTAACATTACACACTGAAGCGTTACAAGCTCTAGAGTCCATGTGGACAACATGGCACCACGCAGTAAACCCAGAGTCAAGCACAGAAGCAGCATCAATTCAAAGGGTTTAAAAAACAAAGTAGAGACAAGAACAAAGGTTGGGATTGGGAGACAACACCAGGAGAGAGTACACAGTAACATCCTCAGTGTTAATTTAACTCTGCGAGTGTACAAATATAACCGAATGGACCCTTACTCTCAGAATCCCAAATGGATAAACGAACACTGAGGATTTGACTTTGTAGAGGAAAACTTGTTTACAAATCAACCGGTTGGATATGCCTTGTAGAAATATCACCAGGGGTGACTGAACTGTAACAAGAGGTCTTGCAGGGTGAAGCATTCCCAGAGATCGGTTAATGTGTGTTATGTGTGTACCAGCTGACCCCATCAGTGCTGTTTCTTCTTAAGCTGAGGGTGGCACAATGGGCAGTGGGTTGGCTGCAGTTGGCACCATGCTCAGACTGGAAGGACGTTTCCTGCTGCACCGCACCACATTACTACTAAACTACTGTGGAAGAGATTGCGAGTGATGCAACCACACATGCCCTTATATCCCTGCCCATCTACTCATGAATCCTAGCAGTCTAAATGACAAGCCCAGCCAAGCACTTTCTCAGCATCTCTGCAATGTTGTGGCGTTGCAGTATTGCAACAGTTTCAAGTGATTGCTAAGGAACAACAGCCAGCCACAGGCAGAAATTGTTTTGTTTTAGGGAAGGGTGTATTTGTGTTCTTCGATGAGTGGATGTGGCAATAATCCTCAGACGGATCCCTCTCATTCTGACTCGGAACGCCATAGCTTACTTCAAACGCTGAAAATGTGCAGTAGAATCAGGTATGCAGGAATTTCTGTAGCGTTGTGAAACAAAATATGTCATTGCCAACTAGGGCATGAAAGTTTTCTTATAAGGGAAACTGCTGTTTGGAATGACTTGTGAGAAACCACTTAAAAGCAAACAATGTCATTTCAAAGCTGGATGGTGGTTGTCTGTGTGGGAGTCATCAAGGCAGAAAACTAGCCATTGGAAATACTATGTACTATGAGCACATTGTTCACAGAGCTAGAATTAAGAATATCGATTAATGTATTCGTCTGTGCTCCCTTTCTTTCCATCTCCGAGTTAAAGTGTGCTCTTGCATAAGAACGTCTGTCTGTCTGTCTGACTGGAATAGCATTTCAAGATGACATACGTCGGAGCTCCTCCATAGTGGAAAAACTATCAGGCAGCACGCCAGAGTAGGAAGGGGTGGGCTTAACACTCCAACCCTAGACATGTAACACCCACCCCACTGAGTTGAGTTCATCTCAAAGGCATCTTCAAAAGTACCACTAGGGGAAATCTTTTTCACATGCCAATGAATGCAGGCAATTTAATTCCAGATGTCAAAGTGCTGTTTCATCCAGTATGCACGTCTATAGTGGGGGAAATGTGGAGCTGACTACAACCACTGCAGCAGCCAAGACGCTCTGGGGATGCAACACAGGAAAAGTGAATTTTACTCAAAATGTCTTGAAATCTTTAAGTGAACTGAGGT
This sequence comes from Nannobrachium achirus, assembly GCF_963921795.1. Lineage (NCBI taxonomy): Eukaryota > Metazoa > Chordata > Actinopteri > Myctophiformes > Myctophidae > Nannobrachium > Nannobrachium achirus. Next base: position 39,377,728 of record NC_137813.1, read on the forward strand.
CAGCTATATGGCGGAAATGTTACGTCTGGGACCAGTCGTGGCTGATCTGAGATCAGCCAATAAGTTGTGCAGCTGCGCTACAGCAATGTCATCCCTACCACAGCTGTGTGAAAACATCTGTTCCCTCACTTGCAATACAAACCATTTGGAAAAAGTCTTAAAGAAATAGAAACATGGAGCATTGAACAATGAAAAAAAGAAAGATGAGGGCTGTGGAGCGTTGAGGAATTATTTTCAAATTCTATGCATCTATATGTGTCTTTTGGTGGTGTTTTGAACAATCTTGTTAACAAGATCTTGTCCACTTAACTGTTCACTGTGATACTGATTTTTTTTTAGAACACTGGAATCTTCCATATGGATATGGAGGGAGTCGCCTCAGAATGAGGTATGCTGTGTGCAATGACTGAGGTACAGTGTAGGCCTACACTCAGTGTAAAATCCTGAATGTTAATTTAACTCTGAGAATGTACAAATGTATACATTAACACTAAGGATTTTACTGTGCAGGAGTAAGACTGCGACCAATCAAAAGCTACAAATTGTTAAACCGTTTTGTAAACTGCAGCAAAATTCATTCATGAAGCTTTGGGGATACAAATCTCGGACATAGTGAAAACTTTTTTGTATTTTAGTTTTTCTGCAAGGTCAAGGAAACGTATCCAGAAAAGGGATTCTTATTTTTTTTTCTCCTTTTTTCTTCATAGTTTTATGCAGTGTTTATATTCAACGCAATGACAGAGGAATACATACAGTATAATTTGGCACAAATGGCTTGGACAACATAAAGACAAGAGTCATCACGTTTCAAAGGAATGCATCTTAACAGGTCCCCAAAAGAGTAATGAACTTTGAACTTTAAACCCTTGGATAACAAAACAAAAGAAATGAAGAAAAAAACAACAACAAAAACAAAAAACTACAAAAGGCAACATAAAATAAGATAAACATTAAGTAAAACATCCTTTTACTGAAGCATGTTTCTCACATGGCACTCGGAACAGAAGCACCGTCCGCAGGTACACAAAGGGAGCCCAGCAGATTAGAACAGAACACTACCAGAGGCTGACAGAACAGTCACTCCCCACACCAGCGTGGTAGTCACACTCCAGCCCTGCGTAGCATCAGAACCCACTTCCACGTTTTACTCATCCCAGTCAAGGATGGACAAGCACTTTGATTTCAGCTGCCACCCAGGAGAACTTGGCCAGGGCAGATGCTGCCAAAGCAGAAAATGAGTGGACCTTTGAGGTCTTTTGTGTGTCTGTGTGTCACCTGCGCTTTCTTGAAAGGTGTTGTTGAGAGACAGGCTGAAAACCCGGTGGGGTGGTGGGGAGGGTCAAAGCCTGCTGGACTGGAGTGAGACTGTCATGCTTATAAGTGCATTTTTGCTTAATTTATAAGACGTACGACGGTGTCATTTGCCGGAAATAGCAGATCTACAAGCTTGTGAGCTTGTAGATCTGCTATTTTTGGCGAGAGACACCGTCGTATGACAAAGTATAAATCAGGCTTTAAGATCAGCGAGCAGAGTGCAAAATACCAATACCAACTGTCCTCATGACACAGGCCTCTTGTCAGCCAAGGAGCAACAAAGATCCAATAATGGTGAAGGGTTTGGGCCAGCGCTACGTCATGTTGTAGCAGAGTATTGTGATGGAAAATATTGTAGGGGGGGGGGGGGGTCTTTTTCTTTTTTTAAATCTGACACGACCTGAGGACGCACACATCTTCACACACAATGACACACCACACACACAACACATGAGGGAGGCCACTCATGCTAACACAACAACTCTTTTTTTTTTTATAAAGTCACTAGTCACCATCTGAGTCTCAACAGTAAAGCCAGACTCTCAGACAGACGGGCAGGGAGATAAATGGAAAGAAGTGTAAAATGACGCCCTCCCAGTAACAGATTTACAGTCCACCCATGGGGATTTGTGGGAAGACTTCTGGCCCAGCCCAAAGGATTATACTCAATAGACCTCTGGCATGATAGCAGTCAGACAGGATTCAGATTGTGGGATATTGGCCATTAGGGGGAGTGGTGTACCCTTTTGCTGGAGCCAGCAATAATAGCAACAGGCCACCATTTGGTGCTTCAGACAAGTAGTCAATAAATTGAAATTTCAGGATCATAATAAAAAGGAAAGAAAAAGCTGGAGAAATGCTGGATCTTATCCTAAACAAACCTCTCCACTTCAGTGTAAAATGTATTAGGAATTTCAAAGCCAATGTCTCCAAAGTCATAATAGATGTTGTGTAATGCCGGACTACAGCACCAACTGTTGGCAAACAGAGAGTTGGGGAGGTAGAGAAAAGAGGGAGAAACAGAGAGAGAGAGTGGGAGAAACAGACCACAGTGCCATCTCTGATGAGCCTGCCGCCTGTTGCTATGCCGACCATAGAGAGGGAGATCGGGAGAGGGAGGGAGGGAGAGGGAGACAGAGAGTGGGCAGAGTGGAGAGGCTAAGTATGTACGCCAGCTTGAATTTAATTCTCCTCTCCCAGGTCAAGGCGAACGACAGGCGAACGGTCACTGTGAATGGAGCGGAATGTCACAGAATGCCGAGGGAGGACGAGTGCCTGATCTCAAGGCAAAGGAGTGGTGTTCACATCCCTTTTGCTCATTTCAGATACTTTAGTATCTCTACGTCATGACAGTGCCTCTTTCATAACATTCATTGTGTGTGTGAGTGTGTGTGTGTGTGTGTGTGTGTGTGTGTGTGTGTGTGTGTGTGTGTGTGTGTGTGTGTGTGTGTGGCCTCTTTGAACAGAAACAAATTCTCCCTTAATTGGCACTGTAAACTTCTTGCCAACAGTTGGTCAGCTAGAAAAATCTGTAACTATGAAGCTAGGCAATGAGTTCCCTCTCCCTATTCAATACTGGATAGAAAGGCTCATTAGGAGGGAATTTCATATTCAAACTAGTGCAAAATCGCCGGCTTCTATGTGCTATGCTAACGTGTTGGAAATGTTGCTGTCACATCGAAAGATTCCGTGAAAGAATATATCTGTTTAGGTTTCAGCTTTCAATGCATATTCTGTATCCAAATGATACTTTTGATATGTGAGATCTATATCGATCTGGTGTTGTCCGATCTATACGGATCCTGTGTCGTTATTTCTACTGTGGGTGAGGCTAAACGTCACGTGCATCTCTGACTCATCCTTAGTGATATAACTAAGCATTGGACCTTGAAAGAGAATGTGTGGGTGTGGTCCTTCATTGATCTGCCTGTCCGTCCATCCATCTGTCTGGTCTACGGGTCTGGACCATAAGGAATGCAGGATGGGGGGGACTCAGTAGAGTGAGTGGAAGGGAGAAGGTGGGCAAAATGGAAGTCAGAGCAGAACAATTTAGCACAGTGGGAATGGAGATAAAGAGAGGCATGGGGTGGGGTGGGGGGCGGTAGGTTAGGGGTTTGGAGCGTTGGGAGGCACAGGGGCACCGCGTGAGCTGGAGTGGGAGTGGGTATTATGGTCGTCAAGGAAACAGCAATCTGCCCCAGGCCTGGACAGTACCCATAATAGCTCTCCGACTGCGAGTCTCACTCAATAAGCAAACCTTTTAGACAAAAGGTCAGCATAGTGGTTATTTTCTTCTTACTAATGAGGCAAGAAGTGGCGTTGGGAACCTCAGTTAATGTGCACTAGGTGTAGGTGGGATAAAAGTGAGTGAATTGAGGGTGTGTGGAATAAAAACAAGGGATGAAAGGGATGGAGTTCGCGGGTGGACCCAGGCCTGAGTCATCAATCACTGCTGCAGTAGAACTAGTGGACTGAAGGGAAGGTGGGAGGAGAGGTTGCCGAGAGGTGAATTAAATGATGGATAGATCGCTGTTTGATAACGCGAGAAACTCCGCCCCCCGTTAACTCTTTCTCACCCTCCCTCACCTTCCTGCTCCCCAACCACTGCACCCCTCCTCTCTCTCTGCTCCCTCATCCCAGCCCCTTCCATCACCCCAACCCCCCAACCCCCACACACACACACACACACACATTACCCCCCCCACCCCTCCCGCTCCCAGGACATATGCTCCCCACTGGTCTGCTTGACTTGATCCGTTCCTCCCCGCTCACTTCTCCTCTTTCTTGGCTTCCTCCTTCTTCTCCTCTTCCTTCTTGGGCTCCTCCTTCTTTTTGTCGTCCTTCTTCTCCTCCTTCTTGGCGTCATCCTTCTTCTTGTCGTCCTTCTTCTTGTCATCCTTCTTCTTCTCCTCTTTCTTGTCCTCCTTCTTGGGCTCCTCCTTCTTCTCCTCCTCGGGCATGGGGTCCGTGATGAGGACCACCTTTCCGATGTTGCTTCTCTCCTGCATCTTCCGCATGGCGTCGCCCACCTGTGGCAAAGTCGGAGGGAGGAAACATGAGATTACATACAGTAAAGTAAAGTGGTGCTGAACCATTGTAGAGTTGGGTTGGATTAGCTACCTTGGCATGATATAAGACACACATCGTTTTATCTTTTGCTTCTGTACTGTACTTTGTGATCGAGTAACCAGAATATCAATTCCATTCACTCTTGTTTGGTGACTGTCAAAATAAGACTTGTTAATGGGAAGTAACAAAGCTGATTCGGCCAATATAGTACAGTACATTAAAAGGCAAATCTTGGTTTGGGAATTTGGGAAAGTCAAATGGGTAGATTCATGTTTTGTTACACTTGATGGAAGTTCTCCAACACAGTGTTTCCCAACCTCTTTTCTCCCAGGGCACACTTTTCATAGCCAAAAGATCCCAGGGCACACCTAGAATATACAGTGTGTGTGTGTGTGTGTGTGTGTGTGTGTGTGTGTGTGTGTGTGTGTGTGTGTGTGTGTGTGTGTGTGTGTGTGTGTGTGTGGCTATTTTCAAAATGTTTGCCTCCATCTTATATTATTTTACAATTTGATCAATGTTTTACCAGTTTTTACATAGTTTTTGATTACTTTTGATGTAATGGTCTTTTTTCTTTTCTTTCTTGAGGTATTAAAAATATTTTAAAAGTCCTTAAATTATGACTTCAATGTCAAATATCAAAGGAAACACCAAAGCATCTCAAAGGGCACACCAAAGGTCCGCAGCACAGTGGTTGAGAACCACTGCTCTAACGCAACAAAAATCGATAGGTTGGCAATATCAGTGAAACACGAGCACCACCACCATCAGTAGGCAAAACAGATGGAAACAAATGACATACTAGGACAGGTTTTTGTATATTGGCAGAATCTGTTGGACTAGTTTCACCTTGCAATAAGAGTGAAATGAATGGCTACTTCCCGTTCCTCACAGATAAGGCATGTACTGAACACAATCAATAGTATATGGACAAAGACGTGTATGTATATCATGGCCAGGTAGCTATACAATCCAAGATTCTTCCAAAATACATCACTTTGAATAAAGTGAGGTGAGGATGTGGCTGCTGAGAGAAGAGCTCAAATTCATCTGTCAGTGATAAATTATCCATTTACAGAGCAATGTACTAGTAGCCGGTTTATGATCTGCCAACGTATGTTTGAGGTGATAAATAAAAACGCTGGCATCCTTTAATTCTATCCCTCCCACAGTAACTGTAAATGAAGTTGATGCCAGGCACTGCCAACATAAATTGTCTGGGCTTCTTCTACTCCCTAAAAACTCACTTTATTTATATACCGTACATCATGCTATGAATGGGATAACACAGAGAGAAAGAATGAGCCTATCCCGTTCAAACTGAAAAGAAGAGCCTGGTCCAGGAAAGGCTCATACTTATGCTCACCTGGCTAGTACTGTATAATCATCACATGAAAACTGCTAAAAATCAGATATGTTTAACATTTGTAAATCTCGTGTAACCATATATTTACATAACGCAGTAGCAATGTTTATTGAAATCTCAGGGAAATACCGCAAGAACACACTGGCTATTTGGTAGTGCCATGTCACATCGTTATTGACTGGCTTGTTGAGTCACAGGTTAGACCTCGGAATGGCGACAGCCCCTGGTTTAATGATTGATCGATCCACTGGGCCACACTGGCAGTCCGTCACAGTGACACAGGAGGATCACCGCCCATCTAACCCAACCCTCCTGTAGTCTCTCCCTGTGTCCATCGTTTGCTCTCCTTCATCCCACTTTCCTCTCCCTCCTTCTCCTATCCCACCATCCCCGCCTGCCTGCGCAGGCAGGCAGACCACCTAACAACCAATGCCACGGCAACGGAGGGCCATCTCCTAGCAACGCAAAGCCTTGCCGAAGCCCAGCCCAACTGAGACGCACACAGACACATGGGCAGAGGGGGTGGGAGTTCACAAGGGGGAAGGATGGGTGGGAACTGGTGTCTTTTGGATGGCGAGAATGTCCTAGTAAATGAAGGGAACAAGAAAAGGGTGTAGGTGAGCTTTGTTACAGAAGAGCGTGATGGGCGAATCTGTGAACACTTGAATGTGAAAGGAAATCACACTATATCCATTTAATGAATCACTTGAATTGCTCTGCCCACTTACCCCACTTCTGTGTGCTACTGCCTACAGTATATCTCAGTCTCTCAGACGTCTTTACTATGGAGATAACCTCATGTGAGGCAGACTATCGGCATACATTAATCTGGAAAGGGTAAATGCACACGATAGGGATGGAGATTGACCTAACAGATACCACTTATCAGTGATCATGCCTTATTCAAAAGATGTTCTCCACACATGTTCATTGATTAACGGACACGGAGAATGACAGGATAGGTTGAAGGAGGCTTGTTCAAGAGTGTGGCATTTACATTATGCCTCAAGGCGATCAATATTATCTTACTAATTAAGTTTCAGCCGCATTGTTTGTCCTTTTTAAAAATGCAAGAACAACCACAAGAGATCATACGAACAATGTCATAAAAATAATACCCAGTATATACACTTACTCTATTTCTCTTACAAAACTTTATACTAAATGACTGTGCTATCTTCTCCTTTTCATCCCTCTGTATTCTCATGCTTTGCCTTTCTCATACATCAGGGCCCCTCCCTAAGACTGATGCACACGCAGACTATGGGAGGTCACCATAGCAACAAGAAAGAAAAAGAGAAAAAGATACACTGAGAGGAAGGAAATGAGATTTGGGGAGTAGAGTACATAGAAATAAAGAGAAAAAGAGAGACAGAGAGAGAGAGAGAGAGAGAGAATATCCTAAACACAGAGAGTGATCTAAAGAGCCGGATGTAAAGACAGAAAGTGTCATCTGACACTCTTTCTCTGCCACTCTCTCTGCCTTTACATGCCCACTGTCCTTGGAGGACAGTGGCTACTTCTTTCAGGCCGGAACACTGACCGGTCTTGGCTTTGATACTGTAGCTGAAGACTTGGGCCTGGCACCACTGACTCCACATGCCGTCTCTATTACTATCTGTCAACAGTGTTCATTTTCCCTCAACAGTCTAATTCTGTCCAGAGTTGGGTTGAAGGGCGACAGTGATTCCATTCGACACGTGCTGCCTGGTGACTGAATATGTGTATGGCCACGCCCATGTCATGTGCGACCCAGTTGGTTTTGTAAACTTTTGGGGACATTGCATTGACTTATTAATTAATAATTATAATATTAGTGTGGTTGAACCACACTATTGTTCTAGTGCATCATTTTTCCTGGATCAACTTTTAGCCAATCAGGAAGCAGCATTCTCGTTGACCATTATAGAGTAATTCCAATGAGTTCAATAGGGGAGTCAGTGGTGCCAACGTGAGGATCGGTCGAGCTTCACATGATCCATCCAGACAATAAATTGGCAGCCACACTTGCAACTTCCAATTGCATCTTCTAGTTCATTACTTGCACCAGCAGAGCGTGCAAGTACTGCGTTCGGCTGCATAGGGTAGATAGGTAGGTGGCTGTGTGTGTTCAAGCCTGTAGCCCAATCAGGGACCAGCATTTCTGACGTTGTCATCGTTAACAGCCAATGAGGGACCAGCATTCCTGGTGATGCCAGTGGTAATGCCAGCTGGCTACAAGGCGCAAGTTGGCACCTCGAGTTCTAGTTCTAGTTCCACATTGCCCTATCCTAACCTTTACCCTAACCCAGCCACAGAAGAAGCGTCACAGGCCCAACCATAACACAGTGAATATAATCTGCATATGAAACTGCAATATAATCAGATTTAAAATGTGACATGCTGTCCACACACCCACACACACACACACAGTATATACAGTACATTATAAGCACACACCTGCTCAAGATGCCAGGTTGAGTCAATGCGGGGTTTGACTTTTCCCTGACTATACAGGTCCAGGACGACGCTCATGGCCTGACTGATGAGCTCCGTCTCCCCATCCAGGTACCCGAGGTGGAAGCCACACACTGACTTGTTCCCCTGGATCAGGCTGAGTGTGTGGATGGAGAACTGGTGGTACCAGGTCTTAGCCACTGCCAACAGGTTCTTCTTCTGGCCCGCCAGCATGTTGGCTGCACCTGACATAGGTGGGAGAGAAAGGGTTACATAGGGCAAGGCAGAGAGAGAGAGAGAGAGAGAGAGAGAGAGAAAGACAGACAGACTTAAGGGGATTGCACACGGTACGCGGTCACCGCCTGCTAGTAATTCATTTTCAATGAGAGGCGGGCGGCTATTTCGTCCGCGCAGCGAAGTTTAGAGGCGGCGAGGCGAGCGGGCGCAGTCCCGTGAAAATCCCCGCGAGCGTGCTCGTTTGTGCATGCGTACGCGGGCGGTGAGAGATGGATTGTGTTCATCTTTGTGAAATACCGCGCAACGTTTACTCAAAGAGCGAGTGTGTTAGTGTATCACCGCGGCGCGGTCCTCGCAGATCCAAGCGGGAGCCCCGGCGGCAACCGCTGTCCGTCTGTAGAGCGCCATACACTGAAAGAGAGGTGTGTGTGAGTGTGTGTGAAGTGAAGAAGAGGGGGGCTGTTTATTCTCAAACTGAGGGGCAGCCTGTGTAATTGATTCACGGATGAAGCATTGTTTTGTAGTCTGGACCGGTTCATTTACTGAGATATTATCTACCCCAGCTCTCTTTTCCGGCTTTTGTTGTTTTACGCCAACATTCTGACTAGCCAACTGATTCTTTTCCATTCTCGCCCAAGCTTTAACTTCCACATCTATCTAATCTGTGCTCTCAGTTGTGGTTGAAGAGTGCTCTTGCTGGCATGGCATAATAGCTACAGAGGCACCCCATATGACAAAGCTTTCACTTCTCATGGGAGGTTTTCATGACAGCTCACATCCCCTTTACTATTGCTCTGCCTGTTGTGAAATCCAGAAACCCACGTTGGCACTTAATCTCTCACTGTCCTCACACCCCCTAAGTCTCAGCCCTACTGTGCTCTCAAAGGCCCCCAACAGTATCACTCTCTCTCTCTCTCTCTCTCTCTCTCTCTTTCCATCTCTCTACTGCAGAGGGACACAGGGACACAAGTGTGCTCTGAAAGAGGGGAGGGGTGCTGGAGAAGGACCCAGTCTGCTACATTCAGACACATTCCAGGTTCCGTGTGGATAGAACGCCCATTGTTCCAACCACGCATACTTCTGATAAGCTGGATGACAAGCAGCCGGCAAAGAGGGATGTGGAGAGCAGAGGACTTGCGGGCAGGGAGAGCAGAGAGCTAGCGATGGAGGGATGGAACGGAGGGAGGGATGTACTGTAGCGTTGCGAGGGTGAATAGATGAGGACGGGCAGGAGGGGGGAGAGGACACCATGCTGGGTAGTGGGATCGTTTTCTTTTTTTTTATGACATGCAAAGTAAAGGCCCTGTTCTCCATGGATGCCGACGCTGCCCACTGTTGCATGCACGCTGGTCGGCGATTGGCATCGTCACAGAGAGAGTGTATGGGCCTTCCCACGCACAACACAGAGCACGTTTGAGGACATGGGCCTCAACAGAGAGGCCAGCAACCGGGTGCACGCTGCCCACTTGGAAGAAGCTCATTTGGTAGCTAGCATGGGAACCCGTGGGCGTTTTGTCCAGTTTATCAATTTGCTTTTCATTTAGCTAACACGGTCATATTACACCCCCCCCCCCCCCCCCTCCCCTCCATACTAACAATCTGGATTTTGTGTGTACCACATAGTCATAGACAGTTACCCATCACAACAACAGATATTTATTTTCTTACCGTAGGTGATAAGCTTGCCCATAGGTTTGAGCAGATTGTAGGCCTTATGAGTGTCTGAGCCTCCCAGAGGGTCCAATACTATGTCCAAACCTAGGGAGGAAAGAAGAACAAGAAGTAGAAGATTTATCAGTGTGTGTCAAATGGAGGAGGAGATATAGGAGAGAGGAGGATGGCATTTTTCATGTGAATTATAAGACGAGGGGGATCAAATGTTTCTCTGTAGAGTTTTGTTTTTCTTGAGAGAAAATAACTAACCAATCTCTGGACAGAGAGCTATGGCAGCCTAACTGTAAGGGGTTCTCTGTGGCTTATTAATGTCTAGCCACGTCGGCTCAGACTGTAATGAATGATGCTTCTTTCTGTCCGGAGGGGCTTCTTAAAGCAGGCTGGCCACTCCTTGTTCCGTTAAACCCCTGGTTCTATTGATTCTAGCATGGCTCACAGCAGGGTTCTGCTCCGACCACACCACACAAGCACTGACAGACAGACAAGAGACAGAGGCACAGATAGAGAGCAGAGCTTCATTGATCCAGACAGCTAATTAGATGGGTTCTGTCTATCAGTCTGTCAGCTCTCTCTTTCTCCCCGTCTCTCTCTGCTTCAGAGGAGAGGTGTTGGGCGGGGGACTTCAAAACGAGCTAGTAGTGTAATATAACATTCTCCACTCCACTGCTAGGAACACAGCATTAGGTGAGCGGCAATTGGAGGGCTGTGTCATTTCTAGTATTCGGTGCTATTTGTCTTCCCATGATATAATACAGCATATCTATATGCCGTCTCTATAAAATAAGCAAAAAGCTTTTCTTAGACTGTTAAAGGTTCTACACCATAGAAAAAATAAATACAAAAAATACTCAGGGTGAATTCAATATAAAATAATCACTTTGGTTTTAGTAGAAGTAAGCTAAATGCCATGTCCCAGCTCACATTTACTCAGCTTCAGTTCAAATATAAGTAATACAATTCAAACAAAAAATAAAATGATATAGTATGTATTCTAATGTTTCTTACCAAATGTTATTAATTGTGATCAATGTTTTTTTTATGTTTCAAATCTTTAAATCAATGTGTGTGTCTCAGTTGACTGTCCCCCCGTTACGCTGATGCAAAGCTAGCTCTGGTCCATCGCGTCACCTCCCGGTGACGCTCTGACAGACCCGTCGGCAAATGAATAGACCGCGTTTTCTCAGCCCCTCCCAGCGCTCAACTTCAGTCAAAATAAACAAAACTACTTCACTACTCACCAAACCAAAGGTGGTTTCAAACCAAAGGTGGTTTTGCGTTGTTGAAAGTCTATTCTCCACGGTGGTGAACCCCTCAGCACCCCACCCAATCTGAAAAATACACTATTTTTGGCATGAAATAAAGTGCATCCAACTCGACCACCGCTTATTTCCGGGTTGTGAACCATTGTATCTGCGGTGGCCGCTGGGGGGCTCGAGGTGGGTGCGTTTTATTTCATGACAAAAATAAGAGTAGGTGGGGTGCTGAGGGGCTCAACACCGCAGAGAATAGACTTTCAACAACGCAAAACTACCTTTGGTTTGGTGAGTAGTGAAGTAGTTTGTTTATTTTGACTGAAGTTGAGCGCTCGTAGGGGCTGAGAAAACGCGGTCTATTCATTTGCCGACGGGTCTGTCAGAGCGTCACCGGGAGGTGACGCGATGGACCAGAGCTAATGCAAAGCCACCTGTAAATGTCCCCTGGCCTGACTAATTCCTCGAGCCACATGACTTCAGAAAGTAGCATATATTTTTGATAGGAAACCATATACCTGAAGAAGTATCAGTAGCATGGTTTAATTTGCCTTTTTATCAATGTTTTAGGTTACATTACTGTTGTGGTCAAACAAAACAGCATCGCAGAACACCGTAGTACAATTAGAAACAATGTTATCACTAGCCCTGTGGCTGTTCATTTCTCTAAAGCAGGACACAATGTCTCTATGTGCTTAGATACACAGGTATCGAATCAATACAACTTCCACGCAGAGGGGGAAACATTAATAATATGCTGTTAAAAAGGGAACTTTTTTGGATACACACATTGCAGACTCTAGCTCCTAAGGGCCTTAATGAGGACTATGATATTAGACCCTTCCTGTAGGGTATCTCTGCTACCTATATTTTGGGCACTGACAGACAAATTGTTTGTGTGTATTGTTGTCTGTATCAGATGTTGATATACATTTGGTATTTATTATTTTTCTTTTTCAATTGAGGTACTGCCCTGGTTGTTTCTCTCCTCTTATAACAGTCTCTCCTCTGTTGATATATCAAGGTGTTTTTGTCCCATGTTTACTTATCTCTACAATAGACAAGAGGCGCCTCTTTTAGGTAGCATTATGATGGCTTAAGGAACAGAATTGATTGTGTATATATGTATATAATGTATACTATGTATGAGATACAAATACAGACATGTAATATGTATTGGTGACATTGAACATGTGACACTGATTGGTCTATGGCCCACGGGTGTGGGATGACACACTGACTATAAATGCATGTCTAACTGCTATTGTGAAGGTCTGATGAAGAGCCGCTAGGCTCGAAACGTTACCACAAGTAAACTTAATGTTTGGGAGCATAAATTGGTGTGCAGACTTTTATTTTTCTACTTGTCAAGCAAAACATTCCCACCCTGTTTAAATAAAGGAAATTGTAACATTTTCACAATTCTGAAAATGTGGTTGATAAATATATAAAAATCTTACTCAGTGTTCCCAATGTGCTTCCATATTCTTCATTACATGAGTAATAAAATAAAAACGCATAAAATGTCCCCCTGTTACACCTGTAACAGGGGGGACATTTGTCCCATTCATGTGCGATGCATTTGGTCAAAGAATTTAGGAAACAATTAATTAAGATGGGATGATATATTTTTCTGGCAGCTGAACATGCCATCCTTCAGAAAATAATCTTAAAATCCTTTTTTTTAAGGTTTCTAGGCTGAAATGGCATCGAATACTAGGAATGACCCAAATATATGAATGCCGAGTGTAGTTTGCTGTGAACTATGTCAAGAATAGGAACTAAATGCATGGGGGGGATCATCAATTTATTTTTTGATAATGAGAGCTTATAGGTCTTGAGCAGTGGTTCTCAACCTTTTTACACCAAGTACCACCTCAGGAAATATGTGTCTCTCCAAGTACCACCATAATAACTGATGTTAAAATACAGATGCGTAGACCTACCCCATCCTATTCAGCTATGCACAGTTTACACTGGAGGCACAGTTATTATATTACATTTTTCCCATTTTCCCCAAAAAATATTACAAATAAATGAAAAAAGTTATCGAATAAACAAAGCCAGCTCACGTATTAGGAGGGCCGTATGAGTCACCAGAAAAAAAATACTTTTATTTTTGATGAATCTTGAGGGACAGCGAGTGCATTTTCCGGCAGCGGCACCTGCCGCGGCATTGCCAGAAGTGCCGACAACAGCCGCGGCAATGATTCCTTTGCCGCGGCAATTATACCTAATCCGTGGCATAGCCGGACAGAGCGGCAGTCGGCCGGCATGGAGCTTGCGTCTGCCACTGTTGCGGAACCTATCCCACCCCCCACGATGACCACCAGTGGACCAGCTTGTCACATCACGCTTGCTTGCTCTCTGCCGAGGACCACCGGGGACCACCGACACTGCCGGAGGCGCCGGGGACCACCGGCACCGCCGCTTCTGCCGGCAGGTGCCGGCACCAGCCGTATCCGCCGGCAGGTGCCGGCACCAGCCGTATCTGCCGGCACCTGCCGGCATCTGCCGGATGTGCCGGCACCTGCCGGATCTGCCGGTACCTGCCGGCATCTGCCGGATCTGCCGGCATCTGCCGGTACCTGCCGGCACCTGCCGGTACCTGCCGGCATCTGCCGGATCCACCGGCACCTGCCGGTACCTGCCGCATCTGCCGGTACCTGCCGGGTCTGCCGGTACCTGCCGGATCTGCCTACATTATTTATGTTCGGTGGTCCGGTGGTCGTGGACAGGCTGATCCACTCGTCCACAAGCTGGTCCACTGGTGGGGGTGGGGTGGGGGGGGGGGGGGGTGGGTTCAACAACAGCGGCAGACGCCTCCGCAACAGCGGCAGATGCAACGGATTAAGAATAATTGCTGCGGCATAGGAATCATTGCCGCGGCATAGGAATCATTGCCGTGGCTGTTGCCGGCATCTTCTGGCAGTGCCGCGGCAGGTGCCGGTGCCGGAAAGTGTATTGGCTCCTTCTGTGAATCTTTCATCGTTAAAATGGAATTTGAAGTTACAATGGGTTTGTATAGGAATGGGCCCTCGATGGGGAGTGTCTGATAAAATTAATATCAAATATCTAAATATTGAATCACGCAAATTAAAATCTGTCCAGGGTGTTCACAAAAGCCTTTTTTGAAAGTGGAATCCCTTTAAATTCCGTCAGTCACGCTGCATCTCACTCACATGGGTGTGAGGCACGTCGCTGTTTGCCTGGACCCGCCTGTTGTATAACACGCAGTTTAACACGTCGCTGATTGTCAGCTGTGGCGATCCTCGCGCGGTTGTGGAACACGCAGTCTGTGTGTGTCTGTGTGCGCTGCCATCAGCTGTGGCGATCCTCTCTCAGTTGTAGAACACACGGTCTGTATGTGTCTCTCTGTGTGTGTGCGTTGCCAGATTAATAGTTTAACTCCTGCTGTGCCCCGTTTAGAGGCTCTGTTATTTCAGCACGACCTGATGGTTGCTTCTCGCCCTTGGGGCATCTTACTTGTAAGTACAGTACATGTGTCAATAGAAAATCTAGAAACCTGAAAACTTCATTTGAATGGCCTGATACTGCGTTGTGCATGAGGCTGTGTAACAAAAATAGTGGAACTAAAAGCTCACATGTCGTGCTGCGACACTATTGTGAGCTTGTAGATCTGCCACTTGCGGTCCACAACAAGGGTACACAACGTGGTATAAACACATCTTTACCAATTAATTTCCAAAACTTTTCCAAAACGTTTCCAGAATATTTAACCCGATTTCCAGGACTATATAACAATAATTCAGCTCAATAATGAGTCGCTTACTCCTATGCGCAATGCCCAAAGACAGGTAGTGTATGCCAGTGGTTCTCAACCTTTTCAGGCCGTGACCCCCGAAATAATCATATTTGAACTGGGGACCCCCCACCCTGACGAGCACTAACAGTTGAGGAAAGGTATTAACAAAATCAATAACCAAAGACAATGCATAGCTATTTATTCCAGGACTTTCCAGGACCCTTGATCAATTCCAAAACTTTTCCAGTACTGGAAATATATTTCAAAATATTTCCAGGAATGTCATGACCGTGGGAACCCTTCATAAAGTGTCTCACCTTTGGGACTGATCTTGCGGACCTCTTCGACATAGTCCTTGGTGCGGTAGTCGATTGGGTGCGTTACTCCACTCCCGCTGATGGCCTCGTGCTTACTGGCGGACGCCGTGCCAAACACAGTCACATCCTTCACCGTCTGACACAGCTGGGTGGCTGCGGTGCCCACACCACCTGTGGAAAAAGGGGAGGCAGGTTTAACCCATTTAGGCCTAGAATTAGAAGGATTCAAAAGACACTTATAGAATCGGGTCAAAATTCTAATGTTCACGACTTTTCAAAAATAGCAGATCTACGAGCTCGCAGCGCTGTGAGCTTGTATATCTGCTATTTTTCAATAGTTAAAGCATAAAATAATGATACACAAAATGTGTACCCGTTCTAAATGGGTTAATGTATACCTGATTGATTGTAAAACCCTATGTACTGTATTTAAAAGTCAGCAGATGAATACGATCGAAACGCAGCAATTGCCCAAACTGGATTAGGGAGAGAGGAATTTATGCCTCTCAATCTTTAGTCATAGAAATGGTCACTCAGGAGACACCCGAGTAGAAATGATACTCGGCATACGGGGAACACTTGCCAAAGGCACCCCAAAATTAGATTATTAACAAGTATTTTCTAAAGCAGAAAAATGTAATTTGCATTATTTATTGTCCCAGGCAGGGCTTAGTCAATAACAGCATGGCTGTGCAGGGCTCAGGGGTAAGTAAGAGCATTAAACACAATCACATTACCTCTGCAGCCCTGGGGAGAATAGACAGACACCCACACACAGATGTACACACTGACATCCAACTCTGGAGAAACTGGCCATTGTGCATCGAATGACACTACCTCGGGTTTTATTCAAGACAACCTGCCTAAAATTCCACAAGAGATATTTGACTCAGCTAAGGTTTTTGTTTGCTAGTGAAGGCGAGATGGACGTCAATTGTCTCCATAAATTACAGACGTATAACTGCTCATAACAGTGCCACTGGAAATAAAAACTGATGCCGAATCAGCAATGTATTGTGCAAGATGACCTTTGAAGGCAAAGTGTTCTGAGAATATGTTCTTCCTGAGCTGTTTTGGATATCTGCGTTCGCATTGACTGTATTTGAACATGTGTGGCAAATGTCTGAGCCAGTGTTTGTTAAGGCAGCCACAGCAAGGAGTAATAGGTTACTGATAAGCAGGGGTCTGTTTGAGATGGAAGCTAGCTGACTTGAGGACTAGAACTGAAAGGCGTCCATAAAGGTCATTCATGCCTCACCAAATAAAGGGCACATCTTATCTGATGCCAGAGAGAATAAAGCAACACAAATGGAGCACTCACAGCATGTGCATTTAAATGAGATCCATTCTTAATGGCATAACTGAGCTGCTGAACTGTAGCACTCGCCACTCACCATGATTTTGTCAAGTCGTGATCTACTGGCTTGGTTGTGGAAGTATGCACACACTCCTACTCTCCCAAGTTCATGCATACAAACACTACGATCCAGTTGGGCAGTGACTCACACTCACGTATGTTCACATGAGTCGATACGTGGACTGTTTGAGTAGTCTTGCATAAAGGTAACCAAGATGACATATCTTTCCATTCAATTCAATTACCATTAATTTTTTACCAAGAAAAATGGTCTGTCCACTCTCTGCAGATTTCGAAAAATTGATAACACACACTGTCAATAGTTCAACTTGGTACCCTAGTGGATTCTTGCAGCATGCAGGTCAGGATAAAGTGCAATGTTGGTGTTCTTTTTAATGTCAATCCCATTTTTAGAGCTTGAGTGTGTGATTCTGCCTAAACAAGAACAGTTAACTTTGTCTGAAGACCCACAAGGCAACACAACTACCACACAGTAAAATCAGTGTACAAATGATAGAAATAATGTTTAAAACAACAAGTAAAAAGAGATCAAATTAGTGCAAAGTCAAGGTGAGGTCACTGGAAAGAACTGCTCGAGTCAAGAATGTTTATCTTTTGGGGTCAAGATCTAGCCAAAATGGTTAAAGACAGGATGGCAATCTTGATTCCAAGCCCTGGTTTGAGAGGACTATAAGTTTAAGAGCACTGAATAGACACCTCCACTATAAATGTATGATTTATACCTAGTGGTGTGACTGTCACACACCTCCTCACAACTTTGTGTAACTCAGGTGTCAGACTACAGTATTAGTTACTTTGTTGTACAGCCATGTCAATCACGCAAAGAAATTTATTTTTCACTATTATCTGGTATTCCTGGTGAGCGATGCGGAGCGATGCTACAAAGGCATAAATTAGGCTTTACTCTGCTCTTCTTTGCTGATGGAAAAAGTAAGACGTGAAGAAATAACGAGATCGAGGCTGTTTGCTGTTGTCTGGCAGTGTTGTTGAGCCAGCTTTATAATATCACCATCTCTCTCCTTGTCCTCGGAGAGAAACCAAGTTTGTGTTGCCAAGGAAACGGGGGCCAAACTGCCTGCGATGACTGAGCAAGGGGAACCATTTTGTTTCATTGGCTGCTCCTCCACTGGGCATATAGAAGTCATTCCATGGCACATCATGAGCTTGTTGTCTCCAGGTGATCTTTGACAGACCAGCTACAGCAGGGGTCTTCAACAGGGGGTCCGGGGCCCCTAGGGGGTCCTCAGAGTTACTTTAGGGGGTCCTCCAAATCTTTGTGTGATAGAAACCTTTTTCTCCTTTTTGAGCGGTGGTCACAACGCTCCTATACGTGGCCGTGTGTGTGGGTCTGTCTGTCTGTCTGTCTGTCTGTCTGTCTGTCTGTCTGTCTGTCTGTCTGTCTCCGGGTATGTAGCCTGCAGTAACCTTTTCTGACCACACATGTTAAGGGAGGGGCGCTGTTGTTCAGGATAGGCCAGGCATAGGCCAGGCACACTCACACACAAACACACACAGGGGGCACACACACACAGGGGACACACACACAGGGGACACACACACACAGGGGACACACACACACACACACACACACACACACACACACACACACACAACCGCTCAGTTCACATAAGTGTGATTTTTTATATTAACCACGTAAACCCTAGTGTCCTTATTCTGAGAACTTTAGCCAAAAATAGCAGATCAACAAGCTCACAACGCCTCGTAGATCGGCTATTTTTGGCAAAGAGGTTTGGTGTAGAGGGGAAAAAAGAGTAAACCAAGTGCATAGTGAAAGGTCAAGTATTGACAGTTCAAGTGGTTAAATATCTGAAAACACAATTTGACATGAATCCCAAATACACTGATAATTGTGCTGTCAAACAATGAAACTATATGGAATCTCTGAAAAATTGGGGTCCCTGCTTCATCTCTCTCTCAACTAAGGGGTCCTTGGCCTGAAAACATTGAAGACCCCTGAGCTACAGTAATATCAATCTCTTCAAAGCCTCATACAGCCAGCCATCTATGCGTATATGTGCAAAGGCTTGTATACCGGTAGTACAGTATACTATAGTATGTGCACAAGCAGAGAGTGAGTATATCTTCAAATACATATCTGAATAATATCGTCACTGTCGAGTCTGTCGGGCAGAAACCATGTATCTCCAAGTTTCAAATGTGTATGTTTTTAAAGCCCTGCTTCACACAAGACTGTCACACAAAACTAGTTAAAATGGCAGATCTACAAGCAAATATATAAGTATACAAATACTTCTATGTTCTGTATACATGCAACTTATTTGACAAATATAAAAGTGTACTGTATATACTGTATGTGTGAATGTGGTATATGGACTATGGAGGAAAACAAAATGCCATTCAAATTCCAAACAATGCCACACCTGCGTAGTGGTCATTGGCCACATTGTTTTGTCTTTGTTCAAAAGCTCTCTTTTCAGTGCCATACTGAAGGTCATCGCTGTCAGATGGAAACATTGTATGTCCAACAACGTTACTTTTCAGGAAATAGAAAAAAGAACCTGAGGCGCTCGGTGGCGCCGTGGTAAAGTCCCCGCCCACCACCACGGAGGTTGTGGGTTCAAATCCGCTGTGGTGCAACCGTTTTTTTTCGTGAATCTACACCAATACAATTGGCCCGTAGAGTAGTTTAGTCTAGTGTAAAGCAACGTACAGTAATCCAGGGATACTCAAACTTCTGAACCAGTGGGCCACATTACAAAAATGTCAAGGGATAACTTCAAGTCAAGACAAGTGCAATGTGCATTATTGTATGGCTTGGAAATCCATGTATATTCTGTCAGTGACACAATTTGTAATCAAAGTAATTTGCTAACTTTTGCTCTCTTTTTAATACTTCTGTGCAATTAGCATATTCCACACAAACACTAAAACAAACTAATGTACATTTGTCTGCTATTTGTTTGGGTTGATATCTGTCTGCCTGCTATCAAGTGGGATAACATTAAAGATGGCTGAGCACATCTCTCTTTCAATTGCTTCACAATGTTATTCATGACTTGGCCCATATTCAACAGAAATGGCATTTTGCAGAAAATGAACTTAGAAAATAGATACTTATGGCTAAGGAAAATAAAATAAAATCAAACAATCTACTTAAAGTTATACTGTGTAACTTTTTTTATAAAACATATCTTAAAATTGTCCTAACTATTAAATCGCTAAAGTTTTAGAACCCCCACTCTGTTAATTTCAGCTCCCAAAGCCTTTTCTTTATATGTGTTCTACTGAGCCCTGGTGGCCGTGACCGGGGCTGTTTTTCCCGGCAAAATTACGTCATATGCATCATTCTGTACACGTGTCTCCCTACCGGCCAATCAAAGCCCAGATCATACACTGCTGAGCTCTTCAGGAAGTACACTGCAGTGTTTACACTGGGCTAGGAGTCTAGCATGTAACTCCCCAACCGAGGCTCGTAGAGGGACACGAAAGACCTCTATGGATAGGTCTCGGCGAGGCGAGGCGGACGCGGTGGTCTGAATGCCCGGTCCGTGGCGAAAAACGGCCGAAAAAAGCAGACGCGACCGCGGTTTGCTCTACTGCTACTGACCACTAGTTGAGCAACTTACACAGTATAGCTTTAAAATAGATTACCCAGACTGTTTATCTACCAAATGGCTAATGATGCAGTTGTTAAGTAGAGCTACAGTACACCTCTCATTCATTTGATTTCCTACAATGACGTTTTGGGTAATTAGTCAGACAGAGCCACTGGTAAAAAATAATAATAATAATAAAATAAATCGGCGACTTTTGCGCAACTTTGAGGACATTAAGCTGGTGGGCCAGTCAAAATTGCGCCGCGGGCCGGAGTTTGAGTATCACTGCAGTAATCCATCAATTACATATATGTGCATTGTGCTCTAACGTTAGTGTTCACACATTACTGTAAATGCTAACTTATGATCCTCTCATCCTCCTCACATCATTAATCTTCTCAATTAGCTCAGCTGTATTTAGCATACTGAACAAATCTCAAAAGACGCAGCTCCTAGTCCACAGTCTACGTACACTTTTTAATAAAATAAAGAAATAAAATAAACTCTTAAAAGATTATCTTAACAGAAGAGATTAAGCCTTAAAATGGTGTGCTCTTACCCTAGAATGTGGGTTATGAGAGTTGTATCTCCCCAAAGAACGATACTGTACCCTGTCCAAATTTTATCTTCTAGAGATAGTGGGAGAATGAGGACACCTGTCCTGTGCCATGATCCCCTGAGAACCAGCTCCACAATGCTGGCCTTAAGACTGAACCCTGATCACAAGACCAAATAGCTCTGCCAAGTGCCCCTCAACCCTCCCGAACGAACACACGCACACGCACACACACACAAAATAGGGGATCTACAAGCTCACATGTCGTAACAAATATGTGAACAATTCAAATATTAAACCACCATTAATCCATTAATTTAGCATCCAATGATCGGCTTCCTGATTTAACAATATTTGGATTATAGTAAATTTACCCCCATTGATTCCGGATGGGGACTCAAATGCATTTCGGTCCCCATCCGGAATCAATGGGGGTAAATTTATTTTGTAATCAAATTATTGTCTTAGGAATGCGACAAACCCCAAACAATATTATTGAACTCAAGTCTCCATGGCGTGAGTAATCATAGGGGGTGAAAAAAACATTTTGGGGGTGAAGCCGGTGAACTACTCCTTTAACACACCTCCCATGTGCCCCTTCTCCCTATGGCTTTCCCAAGAGATGAGATTCCCAGGGTGACTTGAGGTCATCCCTGAAAACTAACCCCATTCCTTGGGCCATGGAGAAAGTTGCAACTCAACAAGATTCTTGAGACTAATTCCATTTGTTCTCCACCAGATTCAATTGAGTTGTTTACACTGGGAAATTAGGGAATGTCAAAGGCACCAATCTAATCTATTTAGTAAGTCTCTCCGGCGGCCATGCAGGGAGAAAATGACACACACACACAGGGCTCTTGTCTCCCTCACACACATACTCACATTTTGGCACCGGTTGCACTCTTGGCCTGCTTAACATGACTCTTAAGAGAGAAGAGGAATTTTCCCCAAAACACAGTGGAATCTAGCCTGACATTAGGGCCACTGTTGGTGTTCCACACCCTGTGCTCAACAACCAGGGGTGGGTGGGGACAACAGCAATGTTTTTAGATTGTACAAAAAAGCGGAAGGATAACACTTGAACCTCACACCAATAAATCACACACACAATCTCACACACACAATCTCACACACACAATCACACACACACACACACACACACACACACACACACACACACACACGGCCCCCGGCCAACGAATTGTATAGTTCTTTTTTTTAACAAAAAGGAATAAGACCTCACATTGTCTGTGTGGTATTTATTATGCCTCTGCTGTGCCGCGATCTCAGGTGTGGGGTCAGCGGCCACTGGCCACAGGGCTACTGTGCCAACAACACCAGCGAGATTGAATGTTTCATAGCTCCTTGCTCGTTGTCAGTGTGACTTCCCGTGCTTATTTTCAGGTTTCTTCCACCAGTTCTCCTCTTCCTCACCCTATCATTAGGCTGTGGCCGACAAAGTATGGAATACAAACACCGGCCCAAGAATCCCTTCCTGCCCAAACTAGCAGTGGATCCGAGACAACGTCAACAAGACGGATAAAATAAATTACCGTTGAGGAATGTCGGTGGCGTTGCTCTTTCCGATGGCTAGGTTATATAGACAGCAGTGCTCGTGTACTACAGTACACATCTAGATAGGTTTTGTGGTTGACAGAATGTCTGCTATTGAGGTATTACTATTCTGTGTGTGTGCATGTGTGTGTGTGTGTGTGTGTGTGTGTGTGTTGTGTGTGTGTGGTTTGATATGCTCACTCTCCAGTGGTAGATTTTGCTGCGGCATAGAGGAAAGCCATTTTTAGTTACTGGGTGTGAGAAGGCAGTCCTACGATTTCCTGACTGTGAACTCTCACAATGCTTGTTAGCGCAAACACTCACACGTACACACACCCAAACAACAAAGAGCACAGACGTACGCGTACCCAAACAACCCGAGCACAGTCAGAAAAGGGAAATGTTTGTTAACATAAACGCCACCGATAACCGCATGCAAACAAGCACATTCTTCCTACCATAAACTCCCTTCAAAATATGCGCATACACATTCTTTTGTGTAAAACACACACACACACACACACACACACACACACACACACACACACACACACACACACACACACACACACACACACACACACACACACACACACACACACACACACACACACACACACACACACACACACACACACACACACACACACACACACACACACACACACACACACACACACACACACACACACGGCAGGGAGGTGAAGATAGTGTACCGAGCACAGTTTGGAGGTTTTCTTCTCAAACACACCTGTGCATATGTGTGTGTGTGTGTGGGGGGGGGGGGGGGGTGCATGCATGCGTGCAGGGAAGGGGAGGCGATGGGGTCGTGTGTCAACGGCTGTAGCGGTGACGAGTGCATAAAAGAGCGATGTGATTGGAGGGTACACTGGAAGTTGCCCTCATTTCCCTCTCCTATCAGTGCAGCTGATCTGCCTCTGGGTAATGCCAGGCCCGGTGAACACAGAGAGACGGTTCAACTGCACAGCCGAGACTCCTGTTCAGCGGTCAGCTTGAATTAGCATTCTCTAAACTAGCGTACGACCTCCTGAGTTGACAGACTGGGGGAGAGAACAGGAAACCGCTTTGAAGGAGGCATGGACTTTAATTTTTTTTCCATCATGGCTGCTGAGAATTATGGATCCATAAGAGTTGAGATGTACTGCAACAACAATCAACTACTGTAACTGTTTCAAGAGCTTTGTTATCGATCGAATAATGAATGAAAGCTACAAGCGTGGAGGGAAACAAGTGCTGAAGTATACAGTATATTTCTTAGCTTTGAATTAATTTCACATTCTTCTTCACTCTCCCAAATGTATTACCTCAGCTCTCCCTGTTTCTAGCAGATTACATTGTTCCTCAGAATTTCCAGTCATTACTCTCTGCGCGCGCGTGTGTGTGTGTGTGTGTGTGTGTGTGTGTGTGTGTGTGTGTGTGACTGTGTACGCGCGCGTGTGTCTGTTGTCTGTCTAGTCAACAGTAAAATCTCACATCTTCAAGCTGCTGTTTCTGCACTGAAGCCTGATACTTGGTTGTGCGCCCAATGTCACACATCAAAAATAGCAGATCTTGTAATGCGTCACAGTTAGATGCATATTGAGCTTGCAGATCAGACATTTTCCTGCATGACATGGGCTAAGTAGTACGTATAGATATGGCTTGAAGGCACAGTAAGGGAACATATGCCGGAAGCTCTTCTGTCATGATTCACATCAGAAGATTGAGGCCGCAGCTGGACTCTCAAGTCAATATCCTCAAGACAAAAGGTCCTGTGCCAGTAGAGTTCCAGCATCAATGATAAACCTTGAACGATTGCTTGCTGGAGTAACTGTCAATGATTCCTCAAAGATTGCTGAAGATGAGGATACAAAAGCATTTTCAGCTTTGTTAATATCGGACAATATCGGTCAATATCCCTAATAATGATAATAATATTAAAATATTTTATCCAAGGCACCAGCACTGCATACATTTAGATATCTGAAGCCCTGGTGGGAATCAAACCCTGTGTGAGGTCCATTTTCTACCCACTGTGCCATTGCAGGACCACATGAAAGCCCAGGCCCTGTGAAGGCAGCACAAGAAAGATGTCGGAGACTGTGACTGTGACTCTAGGAATTAACTAAGTTCATAGTTTACTGTATACATGGACCATCTGCAAGGGGCTCTTCCACTTTTTTCCTTTTTAGCCACCCAATAACTCACAGATAAAAGGGACATGGACGCCATCATTGGGTGCATCGGAGTACCATAAGCATGAAGAATGTGTAGTGTGTGGGCGTGGTGGCAGGGCTGCTGGCCAGGTCCATAAACACTGGGCCCGGTTCATGGACAGGTCATAGGAAAGGCTTTTGGCTGCCTGGTCACAGCCAGATTTCACTGCACTTTATTCTACCCCTACTCTCTGGAGAGAACACAGTGGAAACACGCGTGTACACATTCCCCGGCGACAAGGAGTCAGCATGGGTATAGTAGGGCCATCTTGAGCCCTTGGAGGGTGGGAGGGTTTCGGGGTGGCGGGTGTGGAGAGGTGGGGGTTATGGAGTGGTGAGGGGGGATGCGTAGGATGGGAGGATGCAGATGTACAGTCCAGTAGAGTAGGCAGGCGGGATGGAAGGACAAACAATAAGCCATTGTTTGGAGAGAGAAGATAGGAGTGACCCACGAGAGAGGCAGCTGAGCACTCGTCAGCGAAGCCAGGATTCAAACACACCGCGCGCACGTATGCATGCACACACACACACACACACACACACACACACACACACACACACACACAGGAATGACTGACTGGCTAAGTCTAATCACCATCAGTCAGCCATTGTGTATTGGTCATCTGACCCGTATAGGAGCAAGTTTTTACATTTTTGTACAATGCCATATAAGTTGAATGGTATCACCTGCCAAGGCCACAATGACAGGTCAGGGTCACACCATTATACGACAATGGCTCAGACAACCTTAAGCGCTGTGTCAAGGGCCTTTACTGAGAAATTAGTTATTTGCACAATAGAGCCATCATTGTGCAACGTTATATACAGTAGATCCATGATAATTCCTCAGCTTGCTCCTCCCAACCAACCAAGTACTGGGTTTATATGATGGAATATAAACTAGTAAGACGCCTCAGGGCGACAATGTATGCCATGTCTTGGCTGTCTGGCCAGTGATGTATATCGGACCAGTTACCCATATATGGAGACCCCTGGTACCCATATTATGGAGATCCATGTACAGTATAAGGAGATCTGCTGTGAAACCCCAAACATCTTACTCAGTTATTTGTTATGTGAAAATCCTATGATGTATATCACATCTGACATCATATATACAATCCCTTTAATGCCCATACATGGAGATCACTGTCTGAACCAGGTGTACACGTCCATCAGGACAGATGAGTCAGCATGTTCCGTTTCACATACTAAACTGCAATATCTGACATGTAACGACAATGGGGTTTTGGAGGCTAAGTAGTAACCGATGAGTAAGTGAAAAAACAACCCAACCCATAATTATACACCTAAATATGAGAAAAAGTATGTTCCCCTATTTAACCTATTTAAAACCTATTACAGTATACTTCATGGGCCAGGGTCCCCCAGGGGTCGATCCTAGGCCCAGTCCTTTCTTCTCCCTTTATAACAAACAAATCTCTTTGCCAAACATTGCAGATCTACAAGCTCCCAAATATTTGCCTAACATGAAATGCCCAGAATAGGGATGCTAGTGTAGCCCAACAGCAAATTAGGCCCCCATTTAATACGGATTCCCACTAATCAACAGATTGATCAGACTGATGCACAGAGAAGGTTATTCATCAAAGAATTAGCCCATGGCTGTTGTGATAAGAGGATCCATGACCCTTACGAGTACATTTTTAGTTAATTTAATTAACACTCTGGATTTTTCAGTATTCAGGAACATTCCCTGTGACAGAGTCAAGCCACCTGCGTGATAGCGTCACCATTTAAATAGTAAATCTTGTTTTACTAAACACTTGTCACATCTTGGTCGAATGTTATGTTGATACAGCTACCAGACCAAAACCAGTGGAACCACAGAATTACATAAAGAACGCTGTGGCTGCAGTATCTTTCATGATCACAAAAGCATTTTCAAAACACCTGCTGAATAAACAGCCTGAATAAGACAGGCACACAGACATGCTCCCTTTCCTGGGCTTCATCATTGAAGGTATCTTTGATCTTTGACATTAATCAGGGACTAACTACATTAAGGAGATGTTCTCAGAGGTGAGATGTACAGTGTACATCTCACCTCTGAGAACATCTCCTTGTACAGTACATCTCTAGGACTAGTAATATAATTAGTTTAATATTACCACCATGATACTGCTTTTATAGTATGTGCAAACTGCATGCACAGAGATTATTTTCATATATTGTTTTACATCAGTAATGTGCACTGCTTTTTAATAATCATAATAATGTCAGCTGGTGAGCAAAGACTGGCAGGCTGCCCTGAGAAACAAGAGAAGCTGCCTCAAATGAACCAGGGGGGAAAGACTAGGACACCACACTCCCATATTAATCTGCCTACAGGAAACATACGCAACCCCCCCCCCCCCCCCCCTGACAATATGAGATTCACATGGATGTCATCTCTGCTGTTGAATGACAAACCAAATCATATGGGGAAACAAGCACTTGTAGATTCCTTTATGGGCCGTTAATCTATGAGTAACTGCAGTACGAGCCCACTGGTGAATGAGCCTGTTTGTGAACACTGCACTTGTCCTGGTAATGTCACAAATCAGGGCTCATTACTGAAACTGCTGTAACGGTCAAGAGCCACCAGGGACAGCACACCTGGACTGAAAGCCTTCCAGTGTTCAGGGAAAGGGACTGACATTTTTCTTGTAGAGAGAGCATAGTTGTAGAGTTCATCTGTGCTATATTCTCCTCGCCATTAACATCCACACTATTCCAAAAGAGCAAAGCATGTCTTTTGCGGTCTGGAATCATCAGCGCTTACAGTATGCAGTGAAAGCAAGAGAGAGCAAGAGAGAGAGAGAGAGAGAGAGTCCACACAAGAGAGAGATCAATTTCTTTTGGATAATGGCTCTCCGATTCTGTCCAGCTGGCCTGCTCATGTATACACATTACAAAGTAACTAAAATCACTGATTCTCACGCTCAATGCATCACACACCCACCCCATTCAAGGTGCCAGGTGCTCTATGACCACGCTGTCTGTCTCCAGACTAACACACCCATGCAGAGACATACATCAGGATACTCTCCAACAACCATGATTCATATAGGAAAGGTATGCATAAACAGGGACAGCAGAACAATATGTTTGGCAGTGTAAACGGTCTAGGGCGTTTCCTTGGACACATATTCTAGCATCCTTGTTCTGAATCTTATCTACAGTACAATATTATGATGCATTGACTCTAGACGCATATACAAGCTAAAGGCTGCAGCATACTTCTTGCGGAAATGAAGTTTGACGTCGCGAAAACAAGATGACGTAATTACGGATAAAACAAACGCATTCCCTTGCCAAAGTTCTTCTTTTCAGCACTTCCTGCACCTCCAATATTTTTTAACTATGTGAACATCAAAGCAGATTACACCAATGAGGAAAGGGCGAATAAGTCAGAAAATTGTGGTAGGGATGGGGACTAACATTCAGCACTCTAATGCTGCGTTCACACAAGCAGATACAAAGATACAAAGATACGCAGAATAATTTGTAGCTTTGTCTCTTCATGTCGCTGGCTTCCATTGAAAATGAATGGTAGACTGTATCTTTGTATCTGCCCATGTGAACACAGCATTAGTGTAGCCGCATTGTCTTCAGAGAACTTGTTTGGTTTTGGGCAAACAGAAAAAAAGTATTTTGATGTATGTGGGATCGCCACGGAATCACACGATTCACTGGATCTCTCTCAGAATCTCACAAAGTAGTGGAATGTTTGTGTTTGTATCCTTGCGCATATTTTGTACTGCTTATTCTTTGCGCATCCCATTCTTTTAGACTCCATTCTATTTGTTTGTTGCTCCATACCTGCGGCAGAATGGATGAGAATGCTCTGATTGGGCCGGAGGTTGCCAAAGTCAAACAGCATCAAGTAGGCGGTGACATAGTTGACAGGTACAGCAGCTGCCTCCTCGAAGCTCATTCCCTCTGGGATGAGGAAGGTGTGGGTAGCCGGCACCACCGCCACCTCCTGCCACATCCCACAGCGGCTCAACACCATCACTTTGTCGCCCACCTGGAAGAAAAGACAGTGGAGTTTGGTTAGAAAATAACCATAACACTTTAAGTATTGGGGTATAATGCATCAACACAAACAAGAGACGATTTATACATACTGTATATGTACATGATGATCATACGTCAATGTTGTTTTGTCAAAGCACATGGAAGATGTTACATGATCACTATTCCACATTATTGCACAGTACTTTCCCAACCACTGTTGCCACAATGGACAAGCCACCGTTGAAGTCAATAAACATCACAGCAACGACAGAGGATTGTGTGCAACTGCTGCAGCATGCTGAGGACACACACACAGTCCCTCTCGTTATTTGGTTGCAGTGTCCCCATGTCCCCAATGGGCTGTATCAGGACAGAATCCTCCAATCTTTGAGGACGAGCCAGTATTGTCACCTCCCACCCCACTGCAACACCGTCCAATCAGAAGAGAACACTTTGAGGGATACAGGAAACAGAGACAACCACAGCATTATAATTCACTTCCTGTTTTCTTCCACCCAAACACACTCCCAAATCTATGTTGCATCTCCTCTGCTCTTCCCTTTTTTTTTCTTTTTTACATCCTGACTCCATTCTACGTTAGAAGGTCTTCCTTCCCTTTCTCCATTCCCCGGTCTCATCCTGTCTGCGTTTGTTTCCCGTCCCCTCCTTCCCCTGCCCTCCACCTTCTACGATTGGTCTCTCTCCCCTCATCCCCTTCCTTCTCTCTCTCTCTCTCTCTCTCTCCATGTGTGTCTCACTTTCTACAACAGTACATAGCCTACTCCCAACTCCCTCAATCCATCCATCCATCCCTCTGTGAGGTGTGTCCTGTATCCCCTCTTTCTCATCAGTGAGACAGGACAATGGGGCCCCATCCTCTCCCCCTGGCTGCTCTCCACTCATCAGTGGCCCTGCCAGATTCTTCCCCATGGCTGCCCACAAGACAAGCCCTCTCCTCCTGGGAACATACCCACTCCGCCCGGGCCTCCCTAATGGCCCGGAGGGAGCCATGAGCCTCGCTGTCTATCCACTCCAATTAGAGAGATCTCCCTTTCCATCTTTCTCACTCTTCCCCGTTTTGTACCCACCCCAATTCTCTATGGGGTTGATTCATTTATTTTATTTCCCCTATACTTTCACATCAAAACTATTTTTTTAGCATTTAATCCTCTGCCCCTGCAAGGCTTGTTTTCTTCCCTTTATTATTTATGCTGTTGGTTTTGCTTTCCTTTCTTCAGAGCTTTAAAACTCACCAGCCTCACAGTGTAATTCGAGGTACAGTGTGGCACAATCAATAGTTGGGGCTTCACAGGAGACACACACACAATAGTTGGGGCTTCACAGGACACACACACACACACACACACACACACACACACACACACACACACACACACACACACACACACACACACACACACACACACACACACACACACACACACACACACACACACACACACACACACACACACACACACACACACACACACACACACACACATTCACATGCATCGGCATTTATTCTTCTGTGCCTACCGCCCACGGAAGCCATGTGAGATGCTGTCATGAACACACACACACATCTACTCACCCCCACACACACACACACACACACACACACACCAGAGGCCAGACGATCAAGCCTTGTGACACTTTTGTTACAACATATTCACTGTCTGACCCCCCCGCCCCCACTCCCTTCCTATTTCCTACATGTCCCTTGTTAACCCTCTCGGCCCACTTTTGGATATTTCAAAAGTCGAATTTCATTTTATATCGGATCTACAAGCTCATAAGGTGTCCCACTGATGCCATGACATGCGGTGAGCTGCTAGTAGATCAGCTATTTTTATGGTTGAGTGAAATAAACATTATCGCTCTACTGCATGAACTGTTCAGAGTAAATCCTTGGTGTTAATTTAACTGTGAGAAGTGTACAAACGGAAACAGAACCAAATGGATGCATAAGAAGGGTCTTTTGTTTTCTTTCTCTCTTTCTTTTCTTCCTGTGTAGTGGCACTAAGGCTGTTGGGTATGGTGTGGCCAGGGGGAGAACAAAGACATGTCCAGTTAGAATGCACGCAAATGGAATTAATCAGATGGTGATTCAAGTTTTGGGCATGTTGAACACACGTGAGTAGATGTGTGGTTTTGATGACCTTAGCAAAAAGATCTTTGAGGAGGGAAAAAAAATAAAATTCAGCAAAATGTCTTGTTTAGGTACTCTCAAGGGAGACAAGGTTCAAGATAAGGGCTAATAGTGACTCCAACAATGCCCTTGTGAGTCCCGCAAATGTAATTAAAAGGCAGCATAACATTGTCCTGGTGTCACTGTCACCGTGCTGTTGTCCCTCATCACGCTAACTCGGTTAGCGTTGACGGAAGCACCAAAGTCACGCCCTGTTCGTGCATCCGTCATAGCCTCCTGCCAAAGGGGAAGTCATCTCTTTTTTCAGGCTTATGTTATTACATGGCAAATATGTTACCTTGATTCAGCTATGCATTTTAAAACTTAAGTTTCCATGATTCATCAAGCAAACCCCCTGTGTATGGGCCAAAAGAGGACAAAATACAACACAGAGAGCTTTTGGAATATTTTTAGGCCAGTTTGTCTTCAATTTTGTCAGGGTCTGATTTTCTCCTCTCTGTGTAGTTTATGGTCAATTGTCATCAGGCTCTGTAAGTGAAGCTATAAGGGTAATCTTGTGGTAAAAGAAAAGAACAAGTAGGAAACCAGCGATATGGTAGGCCTGTGGGACAGAAGGAATAGGATAGATACTGTACTAGACGTCAAGCACATAAGGATGAAGGATGAGGGGACAGGGATAGTGTGGGGAGGTACATGGACGACATGATGAGGGGACAGGGATAGTGTGGGGAGGTACATGGACGATATGATGAGGGGACAGGGATAGTGTGGGGAGGTACATGGTGAGCGAGACGGAGACGAGAGGGAGGAAGGGCTAGATGGGAGGAAAGAAATGAAGGGAAAAAGAAAGGGGGATGGAAGATTTGAAAGGTGGAATCGAAAGAGAAAGGGGGAGACAAATAAAAATAATAAAATAATAAAGGGATCAAATGATGGTAGCAGGATAGGAGGTGCATGGAAGCATAAAGAGGTGGTGGGATGGAGGGAGGGGAGGAGGAAATACCAGACTGACAATGTGGGCCAGAGGAAAATAATTGAGAACATATGGGTCAGATCCTACTAAAACGTAAAAAAGGAGGGGGGAAAGGGGGGGGGGGGGCAGAAAAAAGTGCTGATGTTTAGTGTCAAGGGTGCTTTGATGTGATTTGGCATGCCTGCCCTCTTTTCTAACTTAGTCACTGTTCAACTCAAACACACACACACAACACACACACAGCTCCTAATAGGTCATTTAGGGTGACTAGAAGCTCGGCCGCCCGAAAGATGTCACTTACTGCAGTATTGCTCTGACTACCACAGAACAGAACTGTCCGAGGTCAAATACTTGGTAGTCTCACTGTCCTACATCATCAATTCCTGCAACAGAGGGTCTGAATCACAGATCAGCATGCCTGGGTTTTACCACAGAAGAAGTCATGGGTAAGAGTGTGATTTGCTGCATGGGCTATAACGGAATTGTGTAGTTGGTCCATGGTTGGGCAATATATATGTCTGGCATGCTAGGTTTGTCTTGGTGGTGGTCCTTAATCACTTTTCAATTGTTGGGCCCAGACTGATGGGATGAGATTGTGTTCATATCATACTCGTACACAACAACATACAGTATGTGTAAAATTGCAGACATGCACTGTGTCAGATAGACAGACACGTAGAGAGAGAGCTGCAGTGAGCTGTGAGGCTCCCAAAAACTCTCTGCCACCAGGCCAGGGTCAGCACATTCCCTCTGTGATTGCTGCCAAAACACAGAGATCTCAGAGGTCTCTATCCATTAGGAAGATTGGCTCTTTATTTCTGTGAACCAGGGACTGAGAGAAGATGGGGAAGTGTAAGTCCTGTGAGGATAAGATGCTTGTCTCTGTGTGTGTGTGTGTGTGTGTGTGTGTGTGTGTGTGTGTGTGTGTGTGTGTGTGTGTGTGTGTGTGTGTGTGTGTGTGTGTGTGTGTGTGTGTGTGTGTGTACGCATGCATGCCATGAGTGAATGTGCCTGACCTTTAAATCCAATCTACATGACTGACAAACTGAAAGGAGGTTATAAAGCATTTAATAAGGCTGGGTCATAGGGTTTATATGGCTACTGGACCATTGAGGACCAATGTCATCCTCTATTGAATAGAGAATGACAGAGTCTATCACAAGTCCATTCAATATTCAACCCAATTGAATGTATTATTCCCAATTTATGCTTTGTCGATTTTTACAAAATAACTGAATTCATATTACAAAGAAACATTAAGCCATATGCCATGAGTCCCCATAAGTAATCAAGCAACAAAGTATAAATTAGGATTTACTCCTGACAGGCATATGAGCCACTCCCAGCTAGACTAGCCCACAGACTCACTCAAGTTAAGGGATCAGCATGGAATTACCCACAGATTATTTCATTGCAGTTGGGGAAATGTGACATACCGGTAACTGTATTACAGAAAACATCGTATGACTCATCCTTCTTGACTGATGTGTGATGTGTAGAACATTATGAGTCCATGTTCTCGTTGTGTTACCTTGGTGATGCCATGCCAGTGATGCCACTCATGACTCATCATGTCATATGGAAAGGAAGTGAGTTACACTTTCGTCATTTCAGGGTTATCAATGATGTAGGCTACTTCAATTCTAATTAGAAGCCTATCCTAATTATGCACAAATGATAACCTGTGCCATTTCATTTTGTCTGTGGCATAAAAAATAGCTTAATTGCAGCTTCGGCGAGGGCGTGTGCGCACTTAACTTAAAACACTTTAGGATATTGATTGAGGATTGTCAAATTAATCACGAGCAACAAAGAAATATCTGTTGACAAAGAGCGCGTGTGTGTGGTGATCACATTTCTCATATCATGCTATAGCGCCTCGCCCTTTCCGCTCAGTGCGTGCGTGCGCCAGTGTCGCTCTCTATAACAAAGGCATCGGTGACCGTCTCGTCCGGTGCCGTTGCTCACAATCACATCACATCTAACTAAGCACAATAGAGTGCGGCGCTGTAAAGGTATAAAGTAAGTAGTCCACATTTGGGCAACGCTTAACACAAAATGTACACTTGGAAGTCTGCTTGTGAAATGAATGGATCCCTGATCTGCAACGCCCCTCGCGGCAGGTAGCATGACGTCCCCTAAACTTGGAGCTGTCAGTCCTGCTGTGCGCAGAGTGAACGCATTTTGATTAAAGACGATCGAGGGGCGCTGCCGCCCCACTGTGGCCTCACTGAACTCAACGAACTCACTGCTGCCAATGAAACACTTTTGTAATCAACAAGAAGAGTGAAAACGCTTGGCATAGCCTCGGCCTACTACATAGATGAATTATTATTGTTCACTTTGGCCGGAGCAGCCAGCAACCGCTCTCAGATTACGCACCTGACCCGTCTGTGAATGAATGGCTGAGTTTAACCAAATCATTGTCAAAATAACGCATCCTGCCTACAACTATTAACCCAGGCACACTTTTATTGTTAAGCTAGTTGTGAAATATACAAAAAGTATATACTTCGGACAGGTTAAATCACGAAATT
This sequence comes from Nannobrachium achirus, assembly GCF_963921795.1. NCBI lineage: Eukaryota > Metazoa > Chordata > Actinopteri > Myctophiformes > Myctophidae > Nannobrachium > Nannobrachium achirus. Next base: position 39,412,121 of record NC_137813.1, read on the forward strand.
GTTGAACGGATGTTTGATACCATCCCCAAATATTGGGCAGGCTGGTGGGCAGGCTGCTCTATTACCAAGCTAGCCGGAGAATGACACGCCCATGTGTCTGTAGCATAATGAGACATTTTGAAGCAGGGGCGTCATTTGGGGCATCAGGGGATGGCAATTGCTACCCCCTAGTGTTGCACATTTAACTTCAAATTCACTTAATATGCATATTGTCCCCAACTCATTTATTAACCACTTTCAACGTGGCATCCCAATTTTGGTTATGTCATTTAGGCGAACATCTTCAAACATTTCCTCTTTTTGCCCCCAAACAAATAGTGTTAATAGTTGAGCCTGTAGATTTTCACTATTTTAGAAATGAGGCCACCTTTTTGCCACCCCATATTTATTTCTGAAATTACGCCTCTGCTGTGTGAAGTAACTAAACACCCAGACGATGAAATGGGGCTCTGCTGGTGGCAAACGAACAAAGATGATAACGAGGGAACGAGAGCTAAAAAGAAGATGCGCTTACTTTTCTCTCCGTCACCTCCTCGCCCACAGCCTCCACCACGCCGGAACACTCCATCCCGGGTGTGACGGGCGGAGATGGCAGCCGGTCGTACAGACCCTGGCGCGCCAGCAGGTCGGCGAAGTTCAGCCCGCACGCCTTGACCCGCACCTGGACCTCTCCGGCCTTGAGCACGGGCTTCCCCTTCTTCACCTGCAGCTTCACTTTGTCATAGCCTCCGTAGCCGGTGAGCACCAGGGAGCGGTAGGTGAACGTGTCCTCCTCGGGGACCTCCTTCTCGGCCGCCGCCGCGGGCGGTGCCGCCGCAGCCTCGGCGGCGGCGGCAGGTGGTGGTGATTCCGCCTTGGCATCGGTTTTGGGCTCCTCGCTGGGTTTGGTGTCTTGCTTCTGCTCAACGTCGTTCTGCTGCTGGGCAGGTGCGTCTTCTCCAGACATTGCGCAGTGTGTTTGTTGAGACAGTGATAAGTCTTGAAATGTATGTAAACTTACGTTTTTTTGTTGCCTTAGGGGGGCTTTTTTCTGTTGTTTTGTTTTACTGCCTAGACTTTGCAGAGCGAGGAGCAAAAAGAAAGAGAAAATGTTGAAGTCGGAGCCTATTCACCAGCCTTGCATGGAGACACTACACGCCCCAGAGTCCAGACAGTGAAGAGAGAGAGAGAGAGCAGACTGCCTCACAACGGCTTCAGTGGCTGTAGTGGCTGTCAACGCTGTGAGCTGACAAAGACTGTGGTGGTGGTGAGTGGGACGAGACAGGGGCGGGCTGGAAAACACGGAGCGAGTTTGAATGGATGGGTTGGTATCTATGTCTATGATTGGATGCTTTAGGATTTTAGGGTGGGCACTGGGTAGGTCTATATTAACATTGTTGGCCCACCACACCAATTTTTTTACCTGATTGGATATGGCCTTAAATCAATGCTGAAACAATTGGTCTCATTTTAAATGTAGTCTATATATGATTCCAGATTTAAGGGGCATTGATTGATTGATTGATTGATTGATTGATTGATTGATTGATTGATTGATTGATTGAATACTTTATTGGAAGTTTGGTTTGCATAGGAAAGGGTACTGGACAGTACAGTTCACTGATACAAGGTCAACTAAAAGGATGAAGACCACAAGTCACAAGAAATATGTTAGAGGCTTGTTTGCATTGGGGCCAAATAATTCATACAACATTGAATGACAGACAAACATGTGATAGTGGGCATGCAGATGTCTATTTATTGGCAATTTCCTGAACTTTCAACATTAAGATTCATTGTTGCAATTTCCAGATAGAGGTTGCTCAGAAAATGAGAGCAAATGTGTATCCTGCCACTTTTTCATAAAAATTCCTGTTCTGGAAATATGGCAATATGGCAAAGCGATTTTGGCTAAATGTTTTCATACCAATACTTGCATTGGTTTTATTCACTGCGTATGTCATGAGCAAGGCCTATTCATCATGGATATATGAAAGTAAGCAATCTTGGTTGCTTAATAGTGAAAACAGTGAGCATTTCTCAACGCCCATGCTGTCAGAGCATCTGACAGCATGAGGAACTCTGACTCAGAGGGTTCAGTGTGTGGAACTGAGAGATGAGTTCAGTCACATAGGGGAGATATGACCATGACAGGGAGTGGTGAGACACCTTGTGGCCAGGAAGTGCTACTCAGCACTTCTGAGACCAAGGCCAGCAATATCCCAGCCAGATCAATACCCCACTGGGACTTAATTCTGTAGGACGCAGGCGTTATTAATCATCAGCTGTGACATTGACAAAGGGTTCTGACTGAGGCATATTGTCTGTTCTTCACTACTCTGGTTCGTGTTCTCACCGATATACTACACAGAGCTACTATCTGTCTGTGCGCCCTCACCCCAACCCTTGCCAGGGTTCAATTAAATTATCCTACACCCAAGTGTCCTTTCCCAGTCCACTTAATTACTTAGTCATTCCACTTTTTGTTGAGTATTGTTTACTTGATCTTGATTCCCCCCCCCCCCCCCCCCTCATAGCACTAAGCACTCTAGTCCAAGGCTTCCGCTGCTATTACTGTTAGGCAAATGTTCATGGCACTTAATCTGACCTTGCACTTTTGTAAGTTGCTCTGATTAAGAGTGTCCGATAAATGCCTACATAAGTTCTAATTGTAAATTGTACATCAGAATACTGTGGCGGTTACCACCGCTCAAAAACGCCAGTTACACCCCTCTCTCTTCCCTGGCCACCTACAGTCTGACTAGGTATTTGACAGTTTTATAGGTGATTGACCTCAGCTGGAGGGGCCAGTCTGACTTGAACTACAGGAAACATGGGCTGTAGTCCATTTGTAGCCCAGGAAGAACTGACATTCTGTACGATGATGTCACAGTCGTCAAAATCGTGTTAAGAATATCTAAACACAGAAAAACACACAAAACACACTCCAACATCATGTTTATTATGTCCCCAACTTCATAAAAATAGGGGCAATGTTGCCCTTTAGCTTGTACTAAGAAGACATGACACCCATATAGTAGTTCTCTAGATACACTCCCTTAGTGACCTGGCATGCTTAAGCCGGATTTATACTTAGTTGTGTACCGGTGTCACACACAGAAAATTACCGATCTACAAGAGTCGCAGCAGGATGCATTGTGAGCATGTAGATGTAGATCTGCTACCTTTGGTGCGTGACACCCCGTGCAACAGACGCATATCGAGCCCTTTGGGAGAGTTCTTGTATTTTCTAAGTAGGTTACTGAATACACAACATTGTATGCTGGTGTAATGTGGCCTGGATAAAGCATTGTGCCCTGAGCAGAGATGACTGCAAGGCAAATCGGCTGAGTCTGCAAGGAGGTTAGAAGGCTGGTCTCTGGAGGTTTGTGTCTGACTATACAGGGATAGGCTACTTATAATTTCCACCCATGTTGGACCCACACTGGAACTCAGAATACACATTTATTTTATTTTTAAGAAAAGTAAACTGCCATGTGATCACAACATTTCAGCATATTCATGCATGAGCAGATTGCACATGCACGCACACGTACATACCCACGCACGCGCGTACATAACTAGTCAGGTTACTACTTGGCCTCACAACTAGAACTCACCTAACCCCTGCTCATTATGCTAAGGTGATATGGCTTAGGGTAAAGGACAGAGTAGGCCTGGCCTACACTACTACTACTACTTCAACAACACACAGCACAGGCACCAGAGTTATATGACTATAGAGTTACTAGTTACTGTGTACCTATTTTACATTAAAAATGTGACCTCCTGGTGGCACTGGGAGCACTTGGTGACACACAGTGATTATCTCTGGAAAATCCTTCTGATGGGACATTTTGAGAAAAGTCCTAACAGAGTGTAAAATTCTGTCCTCTAGTACCCAGACTTTTATTTTTTTCTTCCTATCGCCAAAATAAAAGTCTGGGTTTCCGAGGCTAGTCCTCTAGTGACTGGTAGCGGTCTGCTAGTGGGGACCTTGACTTTGGTCCCACAGCGGTTGGTGCACATTCAGCTCAGAGTCCCACCATGATATAAAAGCAAGTGCACATGCTAACACATGCACACATGTGCATAAAACATTAATGTTTTAATTTCAATTAGTTAAAAATATCAGAATAAATTGCTATATGTTGAAAATGTTAAAAGTTAAACCCATTGCATGCAATGCAAAGTTCTAAGGTAGGTTATGTGTTACTGATGACCTACAACAGTGGTTCTCAAAATTGGTGTCAGGACCCCAAGTGGGGTCCCCAAATTATTTTGTGGGGTCCCCCAGATGATTAGATTTCCCCCCCCCCCCCTCACTCAACGGTAAACAACCCAACACACAGTATAAGTGTATACAGGGTATCTGCACATTTATAAAGTGGAAATTTAAGGACTTTCAAGACCGTTTTAATACCAAACTGATCAAACTGTCAAATATTAAGTAAGCAAGAGGCAGACATAATAGCTGATCTACATGCTCACTGCGAGGCGTTGTGTGCATGTAGATCTGCTATTTTCATCATATTTATCTGTGGAACCGAGTCACATTAAATGTAATACCTACAATTCCAAGTGCTTGTCAGGGAAGGGGTCCCCAGTTCAAATATGTTTATTTTGGGGGTCACGGCCTAAAAAGGTTTGAGAACCCCTGACCTACAAGGTGCCCAAGGGCATGACACCTCCATACCCGCAGGATCCAGCACTACACCCCTTCCTGCACACTTCAGTTAGCACAGAATGTCTGTCCCTCCTGACTGTCCCTTCGACACCCTAGCAAACCCTCCAAGCATCCTAGATGAGAATGAGTTTAGATTGATTCGGCTCATCCCACTAGAACTCGTTGCATCTTTGTATACTGTATGTACTTTTTGTCTATTTAGAGATACTAGTTATTGTATGTTTTCAGATGTCTGTTGGTTACTTGTTCATATACTGTATGCTAAGTATTGTAACGTTTACCAGCCGGGAGGCGAACCCCAGCCCCCCCCACTCAGCAAACAAGGCAAGCAAAGCGCAACGCCAAGAGAGCTAGCTCGCTTGGCATGGCGAGTTACGGCCCCATCTCTTGCAGGGTCTTTACACTATGTTATTTAGATTGGTGGACGGTCACTAAGTAGATTTTACTTGAGTGAACTGACTACTGAGTAAATCTTTTGAGCATCTGAGCTTTACTTGAGTGTTTATTTGAGTTTATGACTTTCACTCTGTTACATTTCAAAGACAGATATTGTATTTTTGACTCTGCATTTCTAGAAAGGGACCCAAACTTACAGAAATACATAAAATTATAAGTATAATACTGTAGCCTACTAGCCACCAATATCAGTCACCAGACCAGAACCAAAGTGAGAATTGTTTTAGATCTTTGGACATGAAAAAACGAAAAATACTAAATTATTATGTTCTACACTAAGAATGAGTGTACTCAAGTACTGGGAATGAGTACTTTGTCCACCATATGCAGTGTTAGCTTGTCAACTAAGATGCTAGATTTGATGTTTACCTTGTGCTTGTTACTTTGTAGCAGATACTTGTTTCCATATCTTGTTAATTACTCAACCACTTACTCTGGCCTGTTGGTTTTCATAATGCAGGTTTTCATAATGCAGATTGTGCGCTTTAGGATCTGGATTGGAGTGTCTGCCAAATTGTAAAGAAATTTGTTCTGGACTTTGAAAATGCTCACAGCAGCAACGCATCGCATGATGCTTGTGAGATTGTAGATCGGCTATTTTTGGCATGTCATGCTACAAAGCTAAAGCTACAGTCCTAGGAGAGGTGAAAGGTGAAACAAGCAACATTGTCAGGGAGAGCTTCAGCTGAACAACAGTTTCCCAATAGGCAATAACCACAATCCCACTTCATCTGGTTCTAGAGTTGCGGGAGCAATCACAGTGCATTGATTTGAGCAGCCATTTGTAACCAGGCACTCATTTCCATTGAAGCCACCACAGTAGTACACATAGGAGAAACAAAAAGACTAAAGAATGACTCATACAGTGAAGACAGAAACAGGAAATGCAGACTGAGAGTAGGGGAAATAAGGCACAGGAAATAGTTCGGCCAGGAGTTGAACCGAGGATACGCTGATGCGGTCATGTGGTATGTGCGGTTTGTGCACTAACCATTTGGCCACCATCAGGCCACCCTGATTGGATGTTAATTTGATATACTTGTATATTTGCACATGATGTCTAGCATTGCTTAATCCGGCCCACTTTAAGGAACAGCAGCCCGTGAGAACGGTTTTGGGGACACCTGGTGACAGGTTCAGGTAACTGCCTTGAATTTCCACATGCTGTTTAAACTGCTGATCGAAGTCTAAAGTGTGAATGCAGCATGACACCACTTAAATGTTGTATCGGTGAATTTATTTTTGGGGGTACATACATTATTTTAATGACACCACGCGCACATTGCTTAAGTACACTACAGTTAACAACAGAGTTAACAACAGGTCACACAATTGACTATTGATATCCAGGCTCCTAACCCGTTCCTATGTTAAATCACCCTGGTGTGACACTAGAGCTTTTGTAAACGTTGCTGAGGTATGAACGTAAGGATTTCTAACCAATACATGTGCGCGAGCGTGCTCCTGATCGAAAAGATTTGGGACGGTGTGTACCCGCATGACACGACCAATACAACACTGATTATGGTCATGCTTGGTCTAACTCATGCATCATGTGGCCCAATACAATTGGTTGTACTGACACCATTCCAGCCTAAGCCTTCAAGAGCCTAGCAAATAGAATTGCATTTATGGGTGGGTCAGAGTGTTATGAGAATCAATTCTTGATCAGGTCATCATGCATAACCATCAGGGCATGGATAATGGATTTAATGAAACTTTATATCATATCCATTGCCGGAATTTTGTCCTGCATAAATCATTAAAAACTAAAAGCAGCGCCCCAGCTGGCCTTGTCGCTGGCCTACTGGTCCAGGCGCATACCACTAAAGGCCCTATCATACAGTCTGGGGTGATAAGCCATCACCGTGGTGTAGTCTTTTAAAGTCGGAAAACAACAACACATACATAATTTGCCATGGGGAAGGGCTATCACCACGAACCACAACATCTCTCCTCTTTTTTTACCTTCAGACATCTCCCCATCATCCCGTTCACTGATTGGTCGATCTAGACCAATCAGTTAGCCCCCTGGTTTCATAGGCATCATAGTCACGGTGATAGGACTTCACCATGATGGCCTCCACTTGTTATCTCATTTTAAGGTGATAACTTATCACCTAAAAGTTGAGGTGATCGCCCTTCATATGATAAAGCCTTTAGGCATTGCCTCATAGGCATGGATGCCTGTCGGCGGCGCTGGTTCGATTCCCGATCCGGACGACCTTTGCCGCGTGTCAATCCCCATCTCTCCCCCCATTTCCTGTCAGTCTACTGTCCTGTCAATAAAGGCATAAAAGGCCCCCAAAAAACTAAAGGCAGCTTGGCACCTCCCTTGGATAGTACCTGTATGTGTCAGGAACCGTGTACTTTATTGTGTAGTATTGTTACTAGTGTTTCCTGTCTGCTGTAGTTGTTGCAATCTGTCTTGTCTCACCAGTATGTCATTGTAATTAGTTCACCTGTGTCCTGTTCAGTCCTATCCAATCATGTGTTGATTGTCCTTGTTGCTCACCTGTGTCCTGTTAGTCTGTCTATTTAAACCCCTCAGTTCTATGTGATCTTTGCTAGATCTTAGATGTTGTTATGTTCCAGTCCTGTTGTTATGTTCCATGTAGTTTGAAGAATAAATCATTATACATTTGACATCCTCTGCTCCTGCCTGTGTGTTCTGCTACTGGGTCCTAGAATCTTGCCTCTCACCGTGACAGTATGGCATTGTAAAAGCCTGACATCGAAGAAGGCAAACTCCTATAGTATCTTCAATGGAGATGGTTTACCGCTGAATGGCAGGGAGTTGTGGCTATCTGTACTCCCTGGCGTTAGTGGAGACTTTTAGCAACTTGCTAGGAACACTCACGATTGGCAGCATGTGGTTAAATGCGGCAACATCACATTCTGCTGGCCAGGTCTTCTGGGGAACTTAGGATTTACAGTATGTTGCCAGCAGACATCTTTGGAGAGTGTCTTTCTTCCAGTGCCATGTTGCTCTCTTACACCATGAATGAGCCTTTGCCTGTTGGGGGACACCCCAATAGCGGCATCCTTTTTAGCAACATCCTATTTTCCTTGGGAAGTGTAAACAGACCTTTGGTCTCTTCCAACTTGGCCACCCCACTTCCACCAATGTAATGATATACGTAGGCTATATGGATTTATGACAATGGCTCTTTTTATTGAAACTCAACCAACACATTCCCATTATAAACAATAACTCAAATAAATGACAGTAAAACATTTAACTGCAAGTAAAACATTACGCTGCAAGTGGTTGCAATAGTCGCATAACAACAAATCATTGGTGTGGAGTGGACTGGGCATAACACTCTATGGCTAATACGTAGTTTTCTGCCTAAATTTGTCACAATGCACAACACAAGTGTCACCTGACACACCATATAAGATGCCATGTTGTGTAGTGCAAATACTTATACTGGCACTATTTATTTATACTTTACTACTGTAAGACAGCTTCAGTATTATTAACTATAAGCCACATTTAATTTCTCTGGCAGGCAGAAGGCCGGGGCCTGTGATCATGTTTTCTTGTGTGCGTGAGTGCATGCGTGTGTGTATGTGCGTGTGTGTGTGTGTGCACGTGTCTTCATTCCAATCAACCTCCTGGTGGTGCTATACTATCCCACATTATGTTTCAACTCTTCTTGAACCAGGTCAAAGCCCATGAAAGAACATAAAAAAAAAAACACTTTTTGCTACTCCTACAGACTTGTGATAAATTTATGATACAGAATTTTGATATACCAATTGGTTATAGTTAGATTTCAAAGTTTGTGGGAGGGGTCTATTGTACATTTGTCAGATGATAATCCATATATCTATTATCCCCCCCTCCACGATGTTGGTTCCTCTTCTTATAGTTTAACCCTTGAGATTTCCTGTCGTAAGAGAAAGGTTTGCCTTAAACATATATACTGTATATATATATATATATATATATATATATATATATATATATATATATATATATATATATATATATATATAAAATCCACAAATAGCAGATCAATGAGCTTGTATATCTGCTATTTAGCCAAAGTATCAAAGTATAAAATAATGGTTAGAGTGGTTAAAATCTAAAGTGATGGGTCTTAAAACACCTTCTAAGCCAAGGGGAGCCCCTTAATGTTAAAACCGTACTATATCGCACATCCCCCCAGGGACTCTCAGCCACGTCGCACATTCCCGGACTTTGTCTTTAAAACCGGAATAAAAGCTTTTGATCCGAAAATCGGCGATCGTCTAACCTTCCCTAGTCACCACTCGTGCACTGATGGCTCATGCAGACCGTGCATGAAGCAGAGGTGACGTCAGCGCCTCTCCTTCTCCAAGGCACCTTCCACCCATCCGTTTACTGTCTACACACTCGAGCTCCTCCTGCAGCCATGCTTGGGGCTATGCTAGCGAAACTTTTCAGGTCTGTTCTTCAGTCACACATGGACTATTTGCGGGGACATTTACGTGAAAGGATCGCGCACGCGAAACGCACGGGGACATCGACGATCGGCCAAAACCCCCATTCTATCCCAACGGAGATCGAGAAAATCATGGTGAGTTACTGGCCTGGGGGGAAAAAAAAAAGAAAAAACAGCGGCGCTGTTCAAGATGGAGGGGCTGCGGGGTCATGTTTATAAACATAATATTATGTCTCAGATCACAATACAATAATAGAAATTTCACGGCTAATCTACCAACCCCCATTCTATTTCGGACTGCAACGTGTTAATTTGGAATCAATGAATCATTATATATACTTACCTCTGTAAGGATGCCTACCAGTTGTTGGTAGGCCGCTTCTAAATTATTATTTATTATGATTGAATCAAACAATCCCACCTCGTTACCTGCAAACAGCAATTAAATAGAATAGATCATTTTACTTTGTTTATATTGTTTGTTTATACCAATATTATTAGTGTGGTTGCCCCTGCAGGGAAAGCAGACTAATAGTACTTGTCCGACTCTATTCCATCCATCCAAATATTACTGAGACTTTAGTTCTCTTTATACAATACTTTAAAAAAAGATGTCATGTTGTATATTTACCTAAAAATGACGACATTCGCTGCTATTGGAAATTGTAGGCTATTTAAATCAACGGCTTCTGCATGAGCGTTTGCGCTGAAGTCACGTGACAGGAGGACTCTTTCCAATTGGGACCATGATGAGGATGCTGTTTACATACACGCAGCCTGATGGCCCCAAAACTGTAGTACCCACTTTGAGAACCACTGTAACACAAAAAATACAATTTGATTTTTTGGCACACCCCTAACCATACAGTAAGAACTTCTGTAAAAAGAAGGGAAAAAAATGGGGGAATTTTTTTTTTTTAAATATATATTATTATTATTATTTACCGATACCTATATTTTCTGATATAACATTTTATGCTAATATATCGGCCGATATTATCGGCCGGCCGATAATATCGGACACCCCTAGTTTAGACCAACTTTGGTATCACCTGGGCTGGTTCATTGTGAGAATATGATTTATGGTATGTTATTTCAGAACTTTTACCTTGTGCCATATAAGTCCCCAGCATATTCATAAAGGACAAAATAGTCTTCTGGGGAAGCCTCCAATTGCTCCCTCGTTTGGAAATGATATTCTGGAGGGTGCGAGTACATCAAAGAGACATGCATATATGTGAGAGCATCAATAACAAGTTAAGAAAGAAAATACATACAATGGAAATAATAATAATAATAATAAATAAATTGTTGTGAATGGACAATTCCACCAGTATGGTCAGACAATGCAACTGTAGGCCTACCTCTCCCGTCAACCTCTGTATCCCGTGGGGCCCTTGATGTGTCTGTAAGAAATAGTTTACCCATTACAAATGTGTTTCAATATCAAATTCTATGTACAGTATATATTATTCTGACATACGACTGTGGCCTCTGTGAAAAAGGTGGCACCTCTTACAGATCACATTAATTACATGGATTAAATTGTTCAAAAATTAAACATTGTCATCGTTTTTGGGGAAATGCATGATGTAATTAATTGGTTGGTAACATTAGAATAATTTTACTGAACTAATAAACAAGCTCAACATGTGATTAAATAAGCAATCATCTAAAGACAGAGTGTATCTACTGTAGGTGACTTCACTTCCCCTTCGGGAAGGATATCGTCGCTATCGGGTGGAAACCTTGTTCTAATGCAGCCAATAGGCCTATAGTTGTGGTGGAAACCTTGTTCTAATGCAGCCAATAGGCCTATAGTTGTTATTTAGTTACAAGCTCTTATTAGGGCTTTCCATTGGTTAAATATTGATAAACCCCAGACAGACATTTTTGACCATTTACACTTGTGAGTGACACATTGTAAGCTTGCTACTTTTTGAAACTTTTGGAGAGCATTAAGTGAACCAAAAGTGAGCAGCCAACAAACATACGTGAAATGCTGAACTCAAACACTACCTGGTACTTCGGGTCCGTCATGAGTTTATTGATTATCGAACTCTTTCCAGCACCAGAGGGCCTGTGCACTCACCACCAAAGGCCTGATGGGTGCCATCTCACTGAGGCAAGACAGACAGAGAAGACAAACAGGTGAACTGAAAGATTGTACCTGTGCCACAATGATTCAAATTCAATAATATGCTATATTTAGGCCATCCAAGGTGCCTTCTTTAAGTGAATGTCACAATGATCATTGGTGGGCCACTATTTGTGATTAGTGATATTAAAAAAACTATATATATATTTTTTTACCGATACCTATATTTTCTGATATACATTTTTATACTAATATATCGGCCGATATATCAGACACCCCTAGTTTAGACCAACTTTGGTATCACCTGGGCTGGTTCATTGTGAGAATATGATTTACGGTATGTTATTTCAGAACTTTTACCTTGTGCCATACAAGTTCCCAGCAAATTAGGAACAAAATAGTTGTCTGGGTAAGCCTGCATTTGGTCCCTCGTTCGGAAATGGTATTCTGGAGGGAGCGAGTACATCAAAGAGACATGCATATATGTGAGAGCATCAATAACAAATGTAGTACAGTTAAGAAAGAAAATACATACAATGGAAATAAATTGTGAAAATATTATGCAACAATGATTTATAAAACCGTGCACAAAAAGTAAGGAAACTTGACTTCGGTCCCCTTTAATAATACCAATTGGCATAGTATTTATATCATTTTTATTGTTGATTAGTCACGCTTACTCCTTCACATCATCAAGACAGGGAGCTAGGTATCTAAAACATCCCATGTGTCTTTTACTTGGTCTCCCAGATGGTCACATGGCCAGGGAGTGATTCAGTCACTCATCTATGTATAACCTTTTTCATTTCATTCCATGATGTCTGAGCTGTTTCTTCTTCTTCTTGTTTTTTCGTTTTTGTTGTGCTGTTTTGTTTTCTCGTTTGTCTTCTTGTTACTTATAAGTTCAGTTTTTGTTGTTGTTTATATTCTGTATGTTTATAAGAGTTTAATAAACATATTCTTAAGACTGATCATAACCGTAACCACTTAAACCCTCTCTTCTTAGTGAAATGGACCTGAGTTGCAACTGGACTTCGTCTGCTCTTGTTTCCTTTACATCGAATCTCTTTGATTGAATCGATGGCGTAGCTATCACTTTGTTGAAATGGGACAATAAAGAGGCTATTTTGGGCCTCTGATGGTGGAGGGTTAAACACACTTGAGTGCAAATAACTCTTACCTAATCTAAATAAAGTAATTGTTATATTTGTACCATGTCTTTGATCCTGTCTCATATTATAGCGGGTAACATTTATGTACGATATATGACAAAAGCTGTGAATGGACAATTCCACCAGTATGGTCAGACAATGCTACTGTAGGCCTACCTCTCCCGTCAACCTCTGTATCCCGTGGGGCCCTTGATGTGTCTGTAAGAAATAGTTTACCCATTACAAATGTGTTTCAATATCAAATTCTATGTACAGTATATATTATTCTGACAATTAATTGGTTGGTAACATTAGAATAATTTTACTGAACTAATAAACAAGCTCAACATGTGATTAAATAATCAATCATCTAAAGAGTGTATCTGTAGGTGACTTCACTTCCCCTTCGGGAAGGATATCGTCGCTATCGGTGCATGTCCAAAACGCATGTGTTCTAATGCAGCCAATAGGCATATAGGTGTTATTTAGTCACAAGCTCTTATTAGGGCTTTTCATTGGTTAAATATTGATAAACCATGGACAGAATTTTTTTTGACCGTTTACACTTGTGAGTGACACATTGTAAGCTTGCTACTTTTTGAAACTTTTGGAGAGCATCAAGTGAAACAAAAGTGAGCAGCCAACAAACGTACGTGAAATGCTGAACTCAAATACTTCCTGGTACTTCGGGTCCGCAACTAGTTTGTTGATGATCGAACTCTTTCCAGCACCAGAGGGCCCATGCACTCACCACCAAAGGCCTGATGGGTGCCATCTCACTGAGGCAAGACAGACAGAGAAGCCACTATTTGTTATTAGTGATATTACTTATATATGGTCAGCACAAATATGGCCTTTATGTTAAGTGCTTCAATACTAGTTTCCATTAACATGATTGCACCAGAACTCTGATGCACACATCTGTCAACACCTTCACTGTATGCTTAGTATTTTACCTGTTTGACATTTATTTGATATTTAATACTTCCCAAAACAATTGATTGCAATGTGATGACTCAATTTGAGGTTTACATAGTTGTTGTAATAGTACTGTAATTGCAATATATTCAGACTTTCAGCCACTGTTCTTTGGGCCAAAAAACTAACCTGTTGAATGTTAACCTGGTGAATGCTATATGCCTAAACCTAACCCTAACCTCAGTAATTGTTTTGGCATTGTCTTTTCCAGGTTGTAATCACTCAAGCCCTATTTTATAATTAAGTGTCATTCAATGATCTTATTTGTACCATATTTTTTATAATACCATACACATATGTCATAAAACGGCAACTGGTATACTTGACAGCAATTATGTGTAGGCTACAATGTTCTATTGCTGATGCTGTCATACATGAATTATTCTGTTTATACAGTACAGTAGTGTACAAACCTTATCCTTCCGATTTTATCTGAAAGTAGAAAAGGTAGAAATATTAAGTCACAAACGCATTCCTACTACAGTACGTTAGTAGCCAATCCCACTTCAGTGAGTGACAGTTGAGAAACAGCTCAGCTTTGATGAGCTTAAACCACTTTTTTTGTAGTTTTAAGTAAATATTACTGAGACTTTAGTTCTCGTTATACAATACTTTAAAAAAAGATGTCATGTTGTATATTTACCTAAAAATGACGACATTCACTGCTATTGGAAATTTGTCGGCTATTTAAATCAACCGCCGTTTAGACCAACTTTGGTATCACCTGGGCTGGTTCATTGTGAGAATATGATTTATGGTATGTTATTTCAGAACTTTTACCGTGTGCCATATAAGTCCCCAGCATATTCGTGAAGGACAAAATAGTCTTCTGGGGAAGCCTCCAATTGCTCCCTCGTTTGGAAATGATATTCTGGAGGGTGCAAGTACATCAAAGAGACATGCATATATGTGAGAGCATCAATAACAAGTTAAGAAAGAAAATACATACAATGGAAATAAATTGTGAAAATATTATGCAACAATGATATATAAAACCGTGCACAAAAAGTAAGGAAACTTGACTTCGGTCCCCTTTAATAATACCAATTGGCATAGTATTTATATCATCATATTGTTGATTAGTCACGCTTACTCCTTCACAACATCAAGACAGGGAGCTAGGTATCTAAAACATCCCATGTGTCTTTTACTTGGTCTCCCTGATGGTCACATGGCCAGGGTTCAGTGATTCAGTCACTCATCTATGTAGAACCTTTTTCATTTCATTCCATGATGCTTCTTCTGCCTCTGCTACTTCTTTCCAGCTGGTTCTTCTTGTTGTTTTTTCGTTTTTGTTGCTTCTTCTGCCTCTGCTACTTCTTTCCAGCTGGTTCTTCTGGTTGTTTTTTCGTTTTTGTTCTGCCAACGAGGGGAGGAGCTCCCACACTATATAAGTCACCGGCCTTATTTTGTTTTGTCATTAGTCATTATTTTCTCTGGCACTAGAGCACTTTTGTCTATTTACCTTTTATTACTTTACATTTTTTAATATTTTGTCCAAACCACCTTGCGAGAAGAAATAAATCTTCATTTTTGAACTTCAGTTTGGTCTCATTTCCCTCGGGAACAGAAAGAAAGGAGGAGAGAGAAGAAAACGTTTTATGAAAATGAAGTCCATGATGATTGCAGTTGTTCTGCTGCAGGTTACTGTTTACACAGAGGCCCGGATGAGAGAGAGAGATGTACGGGACGAGATCATCAATGGTCTAGAGAAACTACAAAAAGCTAAATTAGTAGCCGTAAGTAGAATTGCAGAATTATTTTTATGATCACCATTTAATGCTCTAGCATAGGGGTTTTCAAAGTGGGTGACGACTGACGAGGCACCCTGGGGTGCCACGACGGCAGTCCAGAGATATTTTGATATTTTATATATATAGGCCTATTTTAAACTTGAAGTATAAAGTTATTTTCAGTTACCAAAATGGCTATTATCTAAATGTTTTCCTCACAACATAATCTCTGGGAGAATAATTGTAAAAATGCCCTTATGTTTCCCCTTTTATGGAGGTGAATCAATTTTAATGTACAACACAAATTCTGATTTACTCAATTAAACACATATTCATTCAGATGTTGTCTTAAAATAATTAATAACAAAAAATCTAACAATTTTGATTAAAATAATAGTTAGATCATACTGTTATGCTAAAGATAATAATAGAATATGGCATAAATAATAAATATAAGGTGCTGGGAGTGACGATTATGAATATAATGTAGGGGTGCCTCAGAGGAAAATAATATTTATAGGGGTGCCCTGAGCCAAAAAGGTTTGGGAACCCCTGCTCTAGCACAGTGGTTTTCAAAGTTTAATTTATGATCATAAAAAAAAATGATAAATTGAAAGTGCAACACTAGATAAGTATTTTTCGTCTAAAGTTGTGAATTGTGGAAATTGTATTTGGTTAAAGTAATTTTTTTTTTAATATGGTGTACCTAAACAGAATGAAGTTGAACACAATCATTTGAAATTTTAAACTGAAACATGCTTACATTGACTGGAGAGAGTCAATGATGGTGTAGAGCAAAAACAAAAAACCATACAGAGGATAATAATAATAATAATAACATTAATACTAATATGTCTATTTCAACAGGCAATGAACTTTAAAGTGCCATCAGAGGATATGAGAAAAGAAGCAGTACGTAATCCATGAGTTGATTATGGGAGCACTGAAAATTGTTCATGTTCAACATTTTATTTTGTTCTACTCAACAAAACTGCAGTACCCTGACCAGGCCCTGTCATTTGCCCCATAGTGTAACTGCGGCCGTACCTTTGCCAAGGACCTGAAGCACTTTGTAGATGAACTGGATAAGACGATTCTAAAGGGAAGCAACGTTGTAGAGAGCCTGAAGAGTGGCACAGGAACGCTCTTTAAATATCCCCTGGTTAGTGATGCATTTTCTTAATACTGATGTTCTGATATATGCACCGAACACTCACACCACCAGCCTCTCTGTCAATCAGCCACAACAGATGTGCAAACTGTAACCAGTAAACTCAAAGTAGACTGTCTTCTTCTCTGTCTTTTTTTCAAAGGGGGACAACTGCAAATCAAATAGTGTTACCGGCAAAGGCAAATTGAGTCGCAACATAAACTATTTCATCAACTTCCTTAGGACATTGAATACCAAAGACTGCGTAAGTAGCCCTGGGGTACATATTCTGCACAAGACAACATTTACATGGTACTTTGTATATTTTTAGCAAATTGACATTTATGACACATTTTCTAATTTTGCAGCTTTAGTTCCATGCACCTGTGATCCCTAATGGAATATCGAGTCATACTGTATGGGTAAGAAAATGTCTTTACACTATGATCGTTAAGGCTTTGTGATAATATGCTTATAATGTACAATATAATACATAACTATATGCATACAGTATAGGGAGAATTATGCAGATAGAGACTCTTGAAGCACGATCGATCCTTCATGCTACATTCGACTGTGTTGGTTTATTTCATAAAGGGACCTACTGTAATATACTGAAGAATTTCATGATGAAAATGCATCGAATCCCTACTCTTATCCTGCAGTTCCTCTCTCATCCCAACAACCTCTGGCGACACCACTGCCTACCCCTATGTTTACTACAATGACATTACGTAAAACTATGAGAGTTGTACGTACGGACGTCATGGGTCCTACTTTCTCCCACTGCTCTACTCCATCTTCTTCATCCTGGGTCTTCCAGGAAATGTGCTTGTCCTCTGGGTCATAATCTTTGTAGTCTAGGACCTGGCTAAAATATGTATGCAAGAATATCTCAACTGTTCTTGGCTAATATGACCCCAAGGAACAACTTAAGAACTGTGCGAAATTCTCTATCAGGGGTGAAATACCCGAAAATGACCACGCGAGAGTATGCCCTGGCCTGGGTTACATCTGGGACAAATGTGATGGTTTTACACTGATTAGTGCAAAGAAATGTCCCTAAGACCCTGGACAATAATAAGTTGACCGTTTTTAGCGTTTCTTAGTTGTTTTGTCATATATATAATATCAAAATTAGAAATGTTACACACAAATGTTGTCCCCCCTAAACATTGGTATTATGAACATTTTGAGCACCTCAGAAAATGTGTAGCTCCAACGATTTAGAAGATAGAGCCATGTTGGAAGTTGTGGTCATTTTTAATAGGGCGTGGTCATTTTCAGGTATTTCGCCCCAGATAGAGAATTTCGCATAGTTCTTAAGTTGTTCCTTGGTGTCATATTAGCCAAGAACAGTTGAGATATTCTCTCCTAAATTAAGTGCATACATATCTTAGCCAGGTCCTAGACTATTACACCGAATCTCTTTGATTGAATCGATGGCGTAGCTATCACTTTGTTGAAATGGGACAATAAAGAGGCTATTTTGGGCCTCTGATGGTGGAGAGTTAAACACACTTGAGTGCAAATAACTCTTATCTAGTCTTTTGTAAAATCAAAATAAAGTAATTGTTGTATTTGTACCATGTCCTTGATCCTGTCTCATATTTATAGCGGGTAAAAAGCTGTGAATGGACAATTCCACCAGTATGGTCAGACAATGCAACTGTAGGCCTACCTCTCCCGTCAACCTCTGTATCCCGTGGGGCCCTTGATGTGTCTGTAAGAAATAGTTTACCCATTACAAATGTGTTTCAATATCAAATTCTATGTACAGTATATATTATTCTTTCTGACATACGACTGTGGCCTCTGTGAAAAAGGTGGCACCTCTTACAGATCACATTAATTGCATGGATTAAATTGTTAAAAATTAAACATGGTCATCGTTTTTGTGGAAATGCATGATGTAATTAATTGGTAACATTAGAATAATTTTACTGAACTAATAAACAAGCTCAACATGTGATTAAATAAGCAATCATCTAAAGACAGTGTATCTACTGTAGGTGACTTCACTTCCCCTTCGGGAAGGATATCGTCGCTATCGGGTGGAAACCTTGTTCTAATGCAGCCAATAGGCCTATAGTTGTTATTTAGTTACAAGCTCTTATTAGGGCTTTTCATTGGTTAAATATTGATAAACCCCAGACAGACATTTTTTTTGACCATTTACACTTGTGAGTGACACATTGTAAGCTTGCTACTTTTTGAAACTTTTGGAGAGCATTAAGTGAACCAAAAGTGAGCAGCCAACAAACATACGTGAAATGCTGAACTCAAACACTTCCTGGTACTTCGGGTCCGCAACTAGTTTGTTGATGATGGAACTCTTTCCAGCACCAGAGGGCCTGTGCACTCACCACCAAAGGCCTGATGGGTGCCATCTCACTGAGGCAAGACAGACAGAGAAGACAAACAGGTGAACTGAAAGATTGTACCTGTGCCACAATGATTCAAATTCAATAATATGCTATATTTAGGCCATCCAAGGTGCCTTCTTTAAGTGAATGTCACAATGATCATTGGTGGGCCACTATTTGTTATTAGTGATATTACTTATATATGGTCAGCACAAATATGGCCTTTATCTTAAGTGCTTCAATACTAGTTTCCATTAACATGATTGCACCAGAACTCTGATGCACACATCTGTCAACACCTTCACTGTATGCTTAGTATTTTACCTGTTTGACATTTATTTGACATGTAATACTTCCCAAAACAATTGATTGCAATGTGATGACTCAATTTGAGGTTTACATAGTTGAAAAAAAAAAAAAAACTAACCTGTTGAATGTTAACCTGGTGAATGCTATATGCCTAAACCTAACCCTAACCTCAGTAATTGTTTTGGCATTGTCCTTTCCAGGTTGTAATCACTCAAGCCCTATTTTATAATTAAGTGTCATTCAATGATCTTATTTGTACCATATTTTTAATAATACCATACACATATATGTCATAAAACGGCAACTGGTATACTTGACAGCAATTATGTGTAGGCTACAATGTTCTATTGCTGATGCTGTCATACATGAATTATTCTGTTTACAGTACAGTAGTGTACAAACCTTATCCTTCCGATTTTATCTGAAAGTAGAAAAGGTAGAAATATTAAGTCACAAACGCAATCCTACTACAGTACGTTAGCAGCCAATCCCACTTCAGTGAGTGACAGTTGAGAAACAGCTCAGCTTTGATGAGCTTAAACCACTTTTTTTTGTAGTTTTAAGTAAATATTACTGAGACTTTAGTTCTCGTTATACAATACTTTAAAAAAATATGTCATGTTGTATATTTACCTAAAAATGACGACATTCGCTGCTATTGGAAATTGTAGGCTATTTAAATCAACCGCTTCAAGGCAAGGCGTAACTTTTCTTGAACTTTTACTTGAAAAATTGTAGATCAAAACGTAAAAAGACAAAAGTGTCCAAGGCCCTAAATTTAAACAGATGACAGCGTATTGGCAGTAGAAACAAAACTGTGTGGCTGCAGCAGTGTGACTCTAGTTAATACAGAGAAAAACATCACCTGCTACTACTTATTACTGATTGCGTTTGTCACACCTGTTACTACCTATAGAAGATTAGAGCTTTGGACTGGTTGCATTTGTATCCACAGTACCAAAAACAGACACAAGAGGGAGTTACTATTACAGACACATAGTAGGTAAATAAGAATACAATAAATGCTTGCAAAATAACAGTTCTTGAACAAAACTGAAGCCAGAGGCATCACACCCATCGTTGAGAGCACCTCAAAATAGCTGGGCTGGCTGGAATTGGATGTACTGGAAAGGAGTACAGGAAAACCCTAAGGTCACTCAGGAATTCTGCTGCTCCAATAGGCCATGTATGGACTACTTGACCATACATGGCGCAAGCTGCAGTTCTAGTTATAATTTTGCTTTGAGCACCACTTATATAGCAACATATGTTTTTCAGAAAACTGTTACAGTTTACATTTTACAGTTTAGGCATTTAGCAGACGCTTTTAATCCAAAGCGACTTACAATAAGCAGATAACATCACAATAATAAACAAGATAATATGTCAGTACATCATCAACAATATAACAAATGCAAATGGATATCTATCTAGAAAAAACACAATATAATCAAAGTTCTAAAAAACCTAAAAAACAAAAACAAATGCTAACTAGCTTCATGTATGGTCATTGATTTTTTTCTGTAGTGCTAAGGGTTTAGGTGGAGTCTGAAAAGGTGAGTCTTCAGTCCACGGCGAAAGCTAGCGAGTGAGTCCGTTGTTCTAAGTGCGACAGGGAGTTTATTCCACAACTTGGGGGCCAGGAGGGCAAACTGTCTCGGACGAGTGGATTTTTGCCCTGGAGTTTTTAGCGAGGGTTCTGTCAGCATCCCTGTGTTGGCTGATCTAAGTGAACGGGTGGGGGTGTAGGGGTTGATCAGCTTCTGGAGGTATGGAGGAGCCATACTGTTAGGATTTAGAAGACATAATCTGTCTCAGGTGTTAAGTCACTTCAATGCTGCATAATATTCACACTAGTCCTGTGCCTGGGGGTGTGCACATTATATGAGAATGTTGGAGTCTCAGAAGTAATATTGGAGAACCCAGATTGGTGCCTGTTGGGCAGAATAGTCACAGAGATATTCTGTAAATGTGTATAGTTAGATTGTGTGTGCAAATAATCATGACAGTCTAGCCACTTACACCCTCTTCCTTAGTTGACTGGGATCCACCAGGGCTCTGGATGGATCTAAATTCCAATATACCCCAGCAAGCATAGTCAGGACCTGGACCAATCAGGGGGCCATGACATCATCATGATGACGTCATCACAATGTCATCATGACGTCATCATGACACAAAGCAAGCATAGTCAGGACCTGGACCAATCACGTCATCATGATGACGTCATGACAATGTCATCATGACGTCATTTGGCTTGCTGGGTCATTGTACAAATGACAAGTACATTGTCTTTAAAAGTAAACGTCCAATAAACCAAATGTCATTCAACAACTAGTCCAACTAATGAATCTGCTGTTTAACAACATATCCTGTAAATGTTTTGCACTTATTCACGGTGGTGATGATGTGAGAAATGTTTCATTGGACAATATATCTGAAAGGAGGACATAAGAAACACTACCATACTGCTGTGGTAGTCAGACACAAGTTGTACTCATTTGGAGGATACGAACTGAAAAACAGTGATCAGATTGACGTTCACATCTTCAACACATTGTCTTTGCGTTGGAAGTTGCCCCCAGTGACAAATGGAAGAGGACAAGGTCTTGTTGAGGTTCCCTCCAGGCGCTGGGGCCACGCAGCTGCACTGGTAGAAGATATAATGTCTTCCTCTGGGGAGGATGGCCTTACTGCAATGTCCTTTGATGTCGACGCCCACAGCTGTCTCTGGGACTATTCCAGAAGCAAGGTCTGGCCACTCAGCCTGTGTCCTGGAGAAGGTCATGTATGTCTATGGAGGATTCAACCATCTTATTGGATATACTAATGACATGTACAAGTTGGACACCACCATATGGCCTGGTCTTTAATTAACACCAGAGGCTTTCCACCACCTCCTTCATCACGTCACTCTGCCACCATCATCGGAACAAAGATGTTTGTATTTGGGGGCGGTGGCAGGGACTTTGCTGTCTACAACAAGATCACAGTGTTTGACACAGTGACAAAGTGTTGGCTGAGCACTCCTTGTGGACTCCTCCCAGGAGAACGTTTATGTCATAAAGCCTTTGCCTACAATGGAGAACTGTACATATTTGGTGGCTGGGATGGGAAACAGTACTTCAATGATCTGTGGAATTACAGTCCTGAGACCCTTTCCTGGAAGCAGGTTGAGCCCAAGGCGAAAGGTCCCTGTAGGATGCATGGGGTGTGCTGTTTCATGGCGGGAGATCGTTTCATCTTTGGAGGATACAATTACAATGCAGACTTCACTGATGACCTGTGCATCTTAGATTTGAGTCCTAGTCTGAAGACATTATGCAAGCTATCAGTTATTCATTATGGTCTGGATAAGTCTGAACTCCCACATGACATCAGGTGGGAACTGACAAACATGATTACCAACAGCAACAAAACAAATCAAATTAAATAATAATTACCATAAATACCGGTAATACAAAAACTAATTATAGTTGGCCTGGGCCACAGGATAGTGGTCCAGGCACATAGACTGGTAATCCAGCCTTGCAGCGTCGCAGGTTTGAGTCCCGATCCTGACGACCTTTGCTGCCTGTCACCCCCCCATATCTCTCCCCATTTCCTGTCAGCCTAATATACATCTAGCAATAAAGGCAGAAAAAGACCAAAAACATATATACAGTATATATATATATATATATATATATATATATATATATATATATATATATACATATATAGTTGTTGTTGTTGTTGTCTTGTTCCTTGACTTTGTGGAAAAAAGGACAAAATGTTAATTTGTGACAATGTTCATTTGTGACAAATGTTCCTTTCTTTAATGTGTTAAAAGTCTTTTGAGAAAAAGAAAATTAATAAAGGGTTTTGTACTTTTGACCCAAAAATATTGTTCTGGGATCCACCTATGGGTCCCAACCCACTGTTTGGGAAAGAGTGATCTAAAGTATGTGCACAGTTTCACATACAGTAAACTGGCCATGATACTCTCCATGATATTGCCTACCAGAGCTAGATATTGCCATGATACTGACATGATAATGACATGATAATGCTCATGGGGGATTGACTAATGCAAATGTATCTCCACAGTGACTGCAGTTATGAGTAGCAGCAGCTTTGCAGAGCCTTGCACCCCCATTTATTGGCTCCAAATCGAACCATCAAAAATTGTCTCATTCAGTAGTGCTGGATGTGCTCTAATTTGCGCCGTTGAAATCATCAATTGTGCTATTTTCTTTAATATATACAGTAGTATAAATATTGATATGGTTATGAACTAGTAGCAGCAGTAGCCTACAGTGCCCTACAGAGGGCGGTGTAGAGCAGCAGCAGGCAGTGCTAGTTGAACATAATAAGCAGCAGTCCAGTGGTGGTGTGTACATAGCCAAATAAAACATCTAAAACAAAATATTTTGAGATAGGTGTCCTGTGTCCAGTGTCCACAGTCAAATACATAGGTACAATTCTAGGGGTTCCTTGACATGAGCAAGTTTGAGCACCACTGAATACTTTTTTTTTAATAAAACCATTAGGATCTAGAAGACATTTTTAGAATATGCCTCAGGTGTTAATGGGTTTTAATATAGCCTATGCCTAATTTGCCTACCTACATAAAATTAGTCAGCAATACCGATCCATCCACTGGTGGGTGATCTGCTCTACTGTCAAGAGAAGAGAAATATGTAATGTGGGATGAGGATCTGTAAAAGGAGTGGACGTCAACATTGGGAAGGCGTGGCTAATAAAAGTACGGGAGTTTCAGGCAGTGATCTGCTTCTACTGCTGTGATTGGGGTTAACAACAGGCTGTCACAAGGCAGGAGCCTGTTAACGTGGTGGGAGTCCGAGTGTACTAGCGCCTGGGACCAGAGAGGAGAGGACCGCTTTGCCCTGAAGTGTTTATCTCTTACCGGATGGTGAATGAAACCTGTCTCCGTTCGCCTCGAGAATAGATTCTGACGGGCAAAAATGGATAGTCAAGGCAGCCGCTGTAAAATTGTTGTGGTCGGGGACACGCAATGTGGCAAAACGGCATTGTTGCACGTTTTTGCGAAGGACTGCTATCCAGAGGTAGGTGTTCTGAAAGTGTAAGCTTTGTTTATGCGCTCTATGCGATATTCTTTACTATATGTCTGGAACCACGAGCCTGTGATTGACTGCAGTACTGCAGTAGTAGGAGTAGGACAGAGTATCCTATGTGAGCGCGTTGGACAGTTAAACTTTTATTTAACGAATTAAATTCCACCTGTCGAGATGTTTTTACTGTTAGTATGATGACAAACAGGTTTATATAATATGTTGTTCATTAGTTGTAGACTACTAGTTTTATTTGTATTTATTTTTTATTTTGATCCAAACGCTGAGAAGTCTTGTGGCTAGCCTAACTGTACACAATCCAGCAATCTCTTGTCTCTGTCTAATTTTCAGAACTATGTACCCACGGTATTTGAAAACTACACAGCCAGCTTTGAGATTGACAAGCAACGGATTGAGCTGAATATGTGGGATACGTCAGGTAAGAAGACAATAAAGTCGCGCTACATCTCTCCCATCACGCTGTAGAAGGCTATAGCCTACTGTGACTGTCGCTGCCCCAGTGCCATTACACTTTTTAAACGGTCAGACAAATTGCTTTAACCTTGGCAAGTTATGATGACGGGCACATAGTTTTTGCTCAGGGCATCTGCAATTTATGACCGCTGTCTTCGCTGGAAACTGCTGTGGCAGTCATGCCCTCAAGAGAGCACTCTGTTTGCATTCCTCTGTGCAGCGCTCTGGTTATTCCCATGATCTGCCTGGGGGTCAGGAGACTGTAGGGTCACGGGTGGTCACTCAGAACTGATTCAGACAGGACAAATCCTGTCTGATCAAACAGATCTGAGATCTCCAACTGTCCCACACAAGTTATGTCAGCAACAGCATCAATCAAGTGTCTTAAAAGCATAAACATGACTTTCGAGTGTATGGAAACTAATATAGCCTAATGCTGCATTCACACTGAGAGAAGCCAAGCTAATGGTTTTAAAAATGTCCAAGCTTTTTTTCCAGCTTGGAAATTTTAAAAGATGGTTTGCATAGAGAATACATTGAATTACCAAGCAAACCATTAGCTTGGCTTTTCTGTATGTGAATGAGGCATAACACCCCTCTCTTCTATCTGGCTGATAGCTGAACTCACATTTAAAGGCCTTTTGTATATGGAATCGGATAATGGTTCTCAGGCTCAGTGGGAAAAAAACATTTTGGGATGCCTCCCATTAAAAGTTGTTCCCAAGAGCAATACTTGTAATCCACAGCTTGGTGGAATGTCATGCCCTACAGTACCTTCAGGATGGATTGTTTTACTGAGATCTGTCCTGATATTCTGCTTATCTCTACCCAGTGGTATTAGCTTGTTATCTGACCATAGATGTCCTGACTAGGCTATCTGTACTGTATCTCACCATTCCCATCTTTGACCAAAGTCCAGAGTAAGCAACTTGCCCAAGGGAAATTCCTAAATTTGACATAAACATCCCCCAACTTACATTTCCAGTAGATGATGGGTTATTTTTGTTTTAGTTATATGGTCTTATAAGCCGGAGGAATGTTGTTTTTGCTTGCACCTTGTGGTGACCCAGAGAGTAAATCTACTTTGTCTGTCATTCGGGGCCAGAGGTCAGGGTGCTTTGCGGCTGGGAGACACCACTTGGATGGGTTCCTTTTCTCTGGGCTAATTATGCACTGGGAGTCCATCTTTAAATCCCTACACTATACCACCTCTGGCAATATTGTCGACTTTTATTTTCAACCAAGAGCCCCAACCACTATAAACATCTCCCCCGTCACCCTACCCCCATAGGGTACTTTTGAGTGTGCGTGTGTGAGCGTGTGTGCGTGCGTGCGTTCGTAGCTTCTTCTCTGCACTATTATTCAGTGATTCAC
Organism: Nannobrachium achirus; assembly: GCF_963921795.1. Classification (NCBI taxonomy): domain Eukaryota; kingdom Metazoa; phylum Chordata; class Actinopteri; order Myctophiformes; family Myctophidae; genus Nannobrachium; species Nannobrachium achirus. The sequence continues at coordinate 39,438,384 of NC_137813.1, forward strand.
ATCAAACACTGGAATGTTCGTATTTTCTCTCAATGAACGCGAACATTAATTAGCTCACATTTTAGTGGCTTTCATCTGAATAAAAGGCAAGCCTCCTATCTTTCCTCTATGCATTTATTAGCGTACACCACTTACTTTCTCTGTGTTTCCATGTCTCTCATGTACGGTAGTGGCTGCAGCAATTTACTACCCAGGGCCACTTCAGCTGCTGGTGCTCTGTCTGAACCCACTACTGCAGTCGCTGTGGAGATACATTTGCATTAGTCAATCCCCCACTGACCTTCATAAGACAAAACCATAACCACTACAAATATGTTTTTTTCCTTCTCCCCCTTATTTCTAATGCATAGTGAAATCCTGAGTGTTAATTTAACTCTGAGAGTGTACACATGTAATAAACATAGTAATAAACACACAAGCCACTTTGAGTACTCAGAAAAGTGCTATATAAGTTGTATGCATGTATGTATTATTATTACTAGTAAGACGCATCAGGGCGACATGTGACCTCGCCCTAAAGGGCCCCTAAGGGCCAGTGATGTATATCGGACCAGTTATACCCTGCATGATAGTCAACAATGTTTTGTCAAAACATGCCCATATATGGGCATTAGCAAATATGGGCATTCCCAGACATAACAGGGCATCATCTGGGAATGTCCATACTGTATATGTATTTTATAAATGTTATCCTTTATTAATATATATCCATATACATATATGGACTTAATATTAATGTTTTCAGGGAAGGTAGGGTGTAAATCAGAGTAAAGCAGGCTCTTGTGCCAGTTAGGGCCTGGGATTGATGACATCAGGGATCTTCAAATTGGGCATAAAGGGGATTAAGGGGAATACCCATATATGGACTTTTACATAGGTGATGTCACCTGTGATATCACCTGTGATGTCATAGTGACAAGGGAACCAACCCATAGATGTAAAAATGTGAAGATAGTGACTTGTAGGACACACACACACACGCACGCACACACACACACACACACACACACACACACACACACACACACACACACACACACACACACACACACACACACACACACACACACACACACACACACATAGACAGACGGAGACAAGCTGTGACATTTCTCATGGTAAACTTAACACGCAGGCTTTTACAGTATGAAGATAACTTTCATCCTCTGTGGATTTATCTTCCTGTTAGGTCTAATTAATGTGGCGATGTGTGGCCTGCTGTGCGGTTAACTCCATTTAGAAAGCATTATTTCTTATAATGTGAGGGGAGATTATTTGCAGCAACTCATGCTCATCCGCTCTCACACTCCTGGCGTGGAAGGATATGTATTGCCATTAACAAAGCCTCTGGCTTATTGTCTCAGCACGGAAGCAGACCATTGATTAGTTTAGGGTCATTGATTGTGTTTACTTGTGAAGGTCTGGTCTCTCAGGACAGGTGAGAAGAAGGGTATCGTGTTGATCTAATTGAGGTCATTTTGGGAGGGCTTAACTTTGTGTGTGTTGTGTTTATGCTTGTGAGACAAATGAACGGAATGTTTATTTTGAAGAAGCATTAACATTAACAAAGGCCTTATGGCTTGTAGGGACCAGGGGGCAACTTTCAGTACCGTTTTGTATTCTGCTCTGCATTCAGCTTTGGACCATCTGGAGAATTAAGTCAATTAGAAACTGATTGAATGGAATTTAAATTAGAAAGTGTGTGTGTGTGTGTGTGTGTGTGTGTGTGTGTGTGTGTGTGTGTGTGTGTGTGTGTGTGTGTGTGTGTTTCTGAAATAGAGTGTATATGTTGTGATAGATGGGGTCATCTATTTCAGTGCTGCACAACTATCTTTTGAAATCAGTAATACATTGAGGTATTGCTGATCCTCTGATTTTCAACATCTTTCAATCAACAGTTACAGTTTGGCTATGGACCAATCAGCAATAATTTGTGCTCATTTATTGTCACTGGTTGCCAGTCTAGCTACAATGTCTACTTTCTCTCTTCCTAAAATGGCTCTTTTTTGGGGAAATATTTCCACTGACCATGGTTCTGTTAAGCTCCCGCTGACCTGTGGGAGGGATGTCTCAAGTCCTGACAGGCTGGGTTTGTGCAAGGTCCCTACAGCAATTCCATCATGTCTCCTTCTGTTTCTCATAAGCTGTTTACTCATGCCTGGTGTGTGGCCCCATTGTTGTTTCAAAAGTGGAAGTGTCAAACGTCATGCTTTTGGAGAATGCTACTTTCTGACTATAAGTGTTGTGTGACGTGTCACTAGACCGGTGGTTCTCAACCTTTTCAGGCTGCGTCCCCCAAAATAATATAATTTAACTGGGCCCCCCCCCCCCCCCACCCTGACATTACATTTTGTATAACACTGTTCTATTGTGAAAATAGCCGATCTATTGTGAAGCATGTAGATCGGCTATTTTCACAATAGAATAGTTAAGGCCTCTAATATTTGACAATTTGTCAATTTTAGAGGTAGTAAAAGTCCTTAAATTGTCACTTTAGAAATGTGCAGATACCCTAGTCTACCCAACATACTTAAACTGTATGTTGTTTTGTTTACTGTTGAGTGAGAAAACAAATGTTTCACATTAAGTTAATCATCTGGGGACCCCCCAAAATAATTTGGGGACCCTCCCTGGGGGTCCCGACTCCCAGGTTGAGAACCACTGCACTAGACAAGTAAAATAAAAATAAGAAGTCAGTTGAAACATATGTTTAGGTTTAACTCTCTCTCTAAACAGCCCTCTTTATTCTATTCTTTCCTGTAACACCTTGCAAATGGCAGACTCCGCGACCGCGTGCATCTTCACAGACACTGGGATTGTTGTTTTCACTCGAGATAATGACAAGACACAGTGCTGTTCCATCAACCAGCGCGCATGCACGCACACACACACACACACACACACACACACACACACACACACACACACACACACACACACACACACACACACACACTATTCGACATTCCTCTGGTGTCTATGTGTTTGTTAAACTCAACATTCTGAGTGCACTGGACCAGTAGGCCGTCCACAGGGCTGTAAAAACAAGCTTTAGTTTGGAAGGCCTTCCATTCCTCAACCCTTTCCACTTGATTAATCTTTAATGGAGAGTGAGTGAACTACAACCGCTATGCAGGGATGAAATAAAACCAACATACCCCCCCCCCCCCCTCCCCGATTCAACCCATAACTCTAGTCTGTACCCCTCTGGAGCTCGAGGGGGTGGGAGGGGGGGGGGGGGACTCGTTGCTTAGCTCTGAAAGTACTTTCAGGCTTGATATCATCTGAGCAGCAAACATGCTGATCAGAGGAGATCAGGTGGGATTATACGATTATTGACTAGCTGCAGCAATTGGCAAATGTATTTGCTCTCTCTGTATTTCTGGATCCCTGCCTGGATATTACTTCAGAATTTTTAAAAGCACAGGATTTTGATATGCCCCAAGGTTACTTTTTTCGTGGGGATCATGAATGGGATTCTGTTGTAGGCAGTGATGACAAAAAGAAAAGCTTTTAATTTATTTCTCATCGTCCTCAAATGAGGTTGATGTCATCTTATGAGCTGCTGTTTACATTTATTAATATAAATACTTTGCTCAAGCCATGTACTAACTGTACATAATACTCCCAGCTTTTTATTTGACCAACCTAAGGCAATACATGTCTTAGGCCGGCTTTACACTGCCTCTGAAATCTAGCCTGAATCAGATCTGAGTCACATCAAAAGTGGAATCAGATTTTTTTTAAATAGTCTAAATCCAGACAGGTCACATGCATGTCACATGAAATCCCACATCCAGAGGTGGTTTCAAATCCGATCCATATTGGATCTGAGGACATCTGACTCAGTCTGAAAGCAGCAACCACATCCACCCCATAGAGTTATATGCAAGTCACATGCAAGTCACATCAAACTGGCAAAGCGTCACTTGCTGTGCGACCCGAGCATCATTACAGAGCGAGAGTATTTACTATTTGATTACAGCGCACTGAGCATATGAGAAAAAGAAAAGAGAAGAGAGAAAACACGTGAGCTAAACAAACAGTTAAAACCAGAGAGAAGAGCGAAACACAAGAGTAAAGAAAAGAAGAGAGAAAAACAATATTGTAACGTGTGTTTACTATGGTCTATTATGTCGCATTTCCTGAACGTAATCAACTAGCGTCGACGTAGTGACCTAACGTCATGCCGCCTACGTCGTTACCACGGTAACCAATTAAGCATACATGTCGCCGCAGGGCAGCTTTGGGCTGACGCTGTCTCAACGCACAGATCAGATCTGTGTCACTTGCAAATGCTGTGTGAAAACTCGGGCCAAAAGATCGGATTTGACAACCAAATCGGATTTGGGCTGGATTTGACTGCAGTCTAAATCCGGCCTAAATAAACCTGTTTTGATCATGAGTTGAATTGCAGGCACACCCTGTGTTAGGAAAGAGCATCAGGATGTTTTTTTTGGGGTCAGAGAACGCTACACTGTTTTCAGAATATGACCCCTGGACCCCTGGTAAAACCTCTTTTGTTGAAAGCCCCTCTCTATACCCACATAAACCAGTTCATCCCTTTGCATAGGTGATAAGATATTGTCCTTTATACAGTCATTATACCACCATTAGAGTGCTACATTTGGCACAAAAATGTATTGTAAAGTGGTTTTATATCTATTTATTCAACACTACGTCTCTAGGAGGCTCATTGCTGATAATGGGAAGGATGCAGCCCATACTATTTTAGGGGATGTCAAGCATAATATTGAGAGCACTTCACAGGCACTGATTTACTGAAAGGGATGCGCTATTTAAAAATGTATGTGGGTTCCTGTTTTTGAAGCCCACCTTGTTGGACAACAAGCACTTGTTGAATTGTGTTTAAACACAGGAAAAGTGAAGACAGGAGAGGGTCTCTAATAACACAGTTACTGCCATGTTGGCGACTGCCATGGAGATCCCTGCTCTGAGTATCTGACATCACTGTGAGGTGTCAGGCGTTACCCATCCGGACGGATACATGGCGACTGCAACTCAAACGAGTTGGAGTAGTGCTCGCAACCTTTGAGTAAAAAACCTCGGTTCAAAGTGGAGCTGTGTGTGTGTGTGTGTGTGTGTGTGTGTGTGTGTGTGTGTGTGTGTGTGTGTGTGTGTGTGTGCAGTGCCCCTCCTTTAACTTGTGTGGCCACTCAAGGTATTGCCAGGCTACAGACATACCCAGCCAGCCACATAGCCAGCCAGCCACAGACATACCTGTCTATTGGGAGCGCTTTCACCGCTCTATTAAAAAGCCATACGTTTCTGAACACGGAATTGGCAAAGGTTCACCAAAGATGTCTGCACTGCAAAATCCTGAGTGTTCTGTTAATTTAACTCCTGACCTAATAGTGTAGAAATGGAGTGTTAAATTAACTTGGGTAGTAGTACTGTCTGCACCAGAGCTTTCTGTCAGGATGCAGTTTAGCCAGGCTGTGGGCAATGGCGATAAAAAAGTGTCTCTCTCTCTCTTTTATGCACTGTTCTTTGCCTTCATCTGCGTTCCCTGTCGCTGTGATAGCTCATTAGTCAGGGTGGCTGGTGAAGCACGGGCTGCGCTGACCTGAAGTCAGGGACAAAGTGAAGCGGAGGGAGGTGTGGGTACGAGCTCTGTGTGAGAGGGCCAATCTATGACGGGAACACATACCGGTATATAGGCTATAATTAACACTCCAAATATCAAGTCTCAGAGGCACATAAACACGCACGCACGCACGCACGCACGCACGCACGCACGCGCACACACACACACACACACACACACACACACACACACACACACACACACACACACACACACACACTTACACATCTATGCCGCAACGTGCACGCTGACACAACCATGCAAAGCTGCTTACCGCCACCTGGTCCACGCAGGGCACACACCCAATGGTTCTGCTCATCTCCATGTGTCTACAAAGCATCACACATGTTGCTTTTCCGCCTGCCAGCTCAGGGTGGATATCTAAAGATATTGTGTATCTCTTGCTTCTTATATTGAATCTTATATTGAATTATTATATTGTTGTGGTCGGGCAGAAGCCATGTATGTCCAAAAAAACATTACTTTTTAAGGAAATAGAGAAAAGAACTGAAAGAATGGAACCAATGTAGTTGTCAATACTTTTTGTTGGTTAAATGTTAAATGAATACATTTATTTGTAAAACCCACAGACAGGCGTAACGACTTTACCCATTCAGGCCGGGAACACATTTTAGTGTATGACAGGGGCTTACAGTACATGTACAGTATGTAGCAACATATTTGTTTTTGTAGGCTAATTTCTGATTTAGGCCTAACTCGGGGGTCAGCAACCCGCGGCTCAAGAGCCGCATGCGGCTCTTTAGTGCCGACCTAGTGGCTCCCTGGAGCTTTTTCAAAAATGTATGAAAATGGAAAAATATATTTTTTGTTTTAATATGGTTTCTGTAGGAGGACAGACACACAAACATTCTTAACGTTTTCCAATGCTGTAACAATGTGTAGAATAAATATTAAATTTCAACATTCTCTCCAGGATGCGCTGCAGGGAAAATAAACATTTAATCATGAATACTCATTATGTATTTGTAGGCTTTTCATTTTTTGTGGCTCCAGACAGATTCGTTTTTTTTTTTTTGGTCCAATATGGCTCTTTCAACATTTTGGGTTGCCGACCCCTGGCCTAACTATAGGTTAGGCCTTAATGGGTTAAACCTGGCTTCCCTATTTTGGGTATATGCAACAAATTTCATATTCTTATATAGTGAAAATAGAAATAGATCTAATGTGATTTTTTTAGATTGGCTATTTTTGCTGCCTTTGCCTTAAAAGATCACAGACAAACTATAAAATACAGCATGGGTCTTCAACAGGGGATCCGGGACCCCTAGGGGGTCCTCAGAGTTACAACAGGGGTTGTAGATCGGCTATTTTCGGCAAAGAGCTTTGGTGTAGAAGGGAAAAAGAGAAGACTAAGTACACATTGAAAGGTCAAGTTTATTAAGTATTGACGGTTCAAGTGGTTAAATATCTGAAAACACACATTGACATGAATCCAAAATACACTGATGATCGTGCTGTCAAACAATGAAACTATATGGAATCTGTTTCAAATATTTTTATTAGTTTTATACATAAGTATATGACATATTGTAAGGACACTGATACATTTTTAACGTAAAGACAAAAGGAAAAAATAACGAAACTATATGGAATCTAAGAACAGATTGTGGGGGTCCCTGCTGTATTTCTCTCTCAACTAAGGGGTCCTTGGTCTGAAAATGTTGAAGACCCCTGAAATACAATTCATTTATAGGGAGGGGGAAATGAGACGGTGACCATGGATACAGCAGCGAAGCTCATGCTGCATGATGCAGTCTCAACTCTCAAGCCTAATCTATGCTCCGTCATGCGATAGTGTCGCGCGCTGAGAATAGCAGACCTACAAGCTCAAGCCCAAACGCGTTGTGAGCTGTAGGTCGGTTATTCTCGGCACGAGACACTGCTGTGTGACGAAGTATGAAATCGGGCCTCAAACTGCAGCTCACTGAGCACCAGCCAAAGCTGGGTAATTTGTTTTAATACCATGTCCAGTGCTGAACAGCTCTGCACACTGCTGATAGCGAGGAGTAATCGTAACAAGTAGTTATTAGTGATTGAACATTTGGCAGCCATTGCTATAAGGCGCACTTGGGTTTTGTAATGTTGAGGAAAAAAAGAGTACTTAAGGGTTTTTAATTAGCTCTCATTGACGCAGACTGCGGAGCCCTGCGGTAGAATAGGACTATTATAATGAGTGACAGACAGTAATTAAAGTTGTTACACACAGAAAAATCCGGAGTGTTTATCTAACTCTGAGACACCAGTACAGAGTACACTCTCAGAGTAGAAAGGGATAAATGAACACTGTGGCTTTTACTGTGTATGGGGATATGCCACATGCTCCTTGTGGGTTGTGAGGACCCACTCATGTCTTACGTGTCTGCCCTCCCGAAATCTGCAGAATACGCCAAAAAGTAAAAGTTGTTATATTTCATTCACAAGAATTTCATTCACAAGCAGAATTGGAAATAGAAATAGAAATACTAATGGATAATTATAATACTTTGATAAGATTTAGACACAAAGAATCCATGGATATTCACATATGCATTGTGTGTGTGTGTGTGTGTGTGTGTGTGTGTGTGTGTGTGTGTGTGTGTGTGTGTGTGTGTGTGTGTGTGTGTGTGTGTGTGTGTGTGTGTGTGTGTGTGTGTGTGTGAGAGAGAGAGAGAGCACGTGCGTGCTTGCGTGTGCATGTGTGTGTGTGTGGTTAAGCATGTGACAGTGTATGGGAATTTCAACAGCCTTGACCCCCCTCACCCACCCACACACCCCTCTCCCTATTGTGCCTCAGCTGACCAGAATCGGGATGGGGGGGGGTTGATGAGGAGTTCTTGGATTTTATTTTGTTTTGTTTTTTCGGAGGGCGGGGGGGGGGGGGGGGGGGGGGTTGATGTTGGGAAGCACAACAGCTGCCTGGACCAATAGGCTAGGGTATAAAGGGTTGGGCGGGTGAGTAGGTGAAGTGGATGGGATGATGGTTGAAGAGGGTGGGGGGGATGGGTTTAGTATGTAGACCAGTGGTTCTCAATCTTTTTAGCTCGAGACCCAAAAGAGAAATTTGTGAAAATAGCACATCTACAAACTCACAAGCAGATTCGCGACGTGTTGTGAGCTGCTATTTTCACTAGTTCTTAAACATTTGTTTTCTAATTTATGGAATTTCTTAAACATTTCTTTGATTTCTTCATGAAATTACTGGAAAATAAAAATGAATTTTGTTTTTAATTCATGAAAACAATAGCTTTTTTGGGAATGTTTTTTGAAAATATTTGGAATAATAATAAAAATCACACCCGTGTGAAGTGGAGCTGTGTGTGTGTGTGTGTGTGTGTGTGTGTGTGTGTGTGTGTGTGTGTGTGTGTGTGTGTGTGTGTGTGTGTGTGTGTGTGTGGATCATGTGTACCGATTTTTGTGACATTTGAAGAAAATATGTAGGAAAAGGAGCAAAAAGTGTGTTTTGGAGAAAATTCAAGATGGCGGAAAATCTATCATGGCGCAAATGGGCGTGGCCTATATGGGGAGATGCGTCATGACCCAAGGAATCCAGGGAAAAAATATTTTTAATTTTCCGACCTACGGTTCAAGAGTTACAGGCCAAAACGTAAAGTGGGGTGTTATGGCGCCACCATGCGGCCAAATGACACAATTATTTTTTATTTAATCCTTGAAATCATTATGAACCTCCTCTCCAAGTCTTGAAACTCTAGCCCCTATGGTTTGCGAGAGACAAATAATTGAATGTGAGTTTTTGCGATTCCCATTATAAGTCAATGGGGAAAATTAATTCACTAATAAATTAATATCAATTAAACTATTGAACCTTTCTCTTAGCAAGTTACTAGCCCACGATTCCCGAGTAAGCCGGTCGATTTGACATATGGCGCGAGTGTGTGGTGGCAAAACTGTGGGACTAGTAGCGTGCCGAAGTTTAGGAAGTTCAGGCTACATACAGACACACACACACACAGACAGACAGACACACAGACCCACACGGCCACGTATAGGGAGCCTGTGCTTCACACAGCTCCAAAAACCCATAAAAATCTGTCTGCGACCCACAAATGTGTCCCGACCGAGTGTTTGGGAACCAGTGATGTAGACCATGCTATAAGAGCAGCTAGTGTTCCAGCCCATTGAAAAGGGGGAAACGGAGACAGAAGGAGAGGTGTACATCTGTGCCTATTCCCTTACAGGCCTGCTGAACCCGAGCCCCCAGGCTTTGTGTCGCATTGTGGGTCAGGTTTGATGCTGGCACCTGGGAGACTTGACCCACTCGGGTCCTCCGGGAACACAGGGCCGCACAAAAACTGACTGTGTTGTCCTCCCCCCCAACACTCAGTCTCAGAGCTTAATGTACATCCTTCCTATTGCTTGTTTGAAAGGACAAAACCGGCTTACTGTTGATCATGTATGTCACTTGTAGGCAGGTCGCTGAACTGCCCACAGTCCTCCTCTGATACACAAAGTGAATAGACAGAAATGGTGCCTTCTTATAATGAACATTTAGTCAAGAACACTCACGTCTAAGTAGATTTATTGCATAAATGTAATACAGTTAATCTTGGCGTTAAAGGGCTCCACGTTCGGAGATGTTCCCTGAATTTTGTGCATGCTTTTTGAGCATGCTAAGCAAAACCAGGGAACGCAAGCAGTACCCCCCCCATAGGGATACAATAGCAGAACAATAGCAATATATTGACATGTAACAGTCAAAATCACAGTATTTGAGCTTAACAACATTGACATGTAACTTAATCAGACATTCACAAGTATTTGAGCTTAGCCAGACTGATCGTGCAAAGGTAGAGGCTGGGGTGGAGGAGGCAGCTAGCAGCGAATGATTCAGAATCTTCGGAAATCAAGCACTGTAGGTAGAGAAAGCAAGCCGTATTTTAAGGCGCCTTCCCTACTGATTGAGAGCTTTGATTGGAGTAAATGGCAGTCATGTGACGTAATGACCAGCAGATATGAGAATGTGGAATGAGAACAGAGCTGACTGACACCTGACTACAGGTGGGCGGGACGACTCCTGTGTCCTGCATACATTAACGTGTCGCTTCAATTAGTGAGGACCAATTATATGAAGGTTGAAAATAGCTTTAGTGGTAACACTGAAAACGTTCTGTGTAGCTGTTGTCACTTATATTTCATTGAATGCTGTCAGGTTAACTCCCACTCAAAGGCATTTATTTCCATGCAGCAGCAACCATTGAGCGATTGAGTCATGCAGGTTGACTGGAGAGGAGACTCACACAGGGAGCAGCTATGGAAATCTCTCTCTCTCTCACCATCCCTCCCTCTGGACCGGGCCCTCAGGCGAGTCGCAGCAGAGCCCACAGCGGTGGCCAGCTTTGATCAGCCAACTTCAAGCTGCTGCATTAACTGGCTGTGTCTGTGTGGCTCCCACTGGGGCCGGTGTCTCGATCCGTCCCGCCTTCCACCTCCGCGAGAGCAAAGCCTCTCTCGGCGTTCACCCAGCCGACCGTGAGGAGATCAGGGCTCGCTGGTCTCTTGGCTCCCCTCCTTCACCAGCCCCCTCAAACTGCCCCCCTCTCCCTGCAGTGTCCCCCCGTGCACCACAGCTTCAATCATTTATGTATGACTTTATTTATATACTTTCTCTCTACCGCTGCTTTTGTGGAAGTAGAATTGCACTTGGATGTTAGTGGCCTGTTTCTTCCTGAGGGCCTCCCCAGGGAGCTTCACAGTGGGCTTGGGATGGATAGGGCTATGATAGGGATGTGTCTGGGACTCTGGATTGTGGGTTTTATCATGGGGGAAGGGTGGGGCGCATGGACCAGGGGAATGTCCTTTTTTCACTCTTCACAAGTTCTCTATTAATTTGCTCATAACAAGTTGCCTGAATACGCTTCTCCCCTGTCAGACAGATAGCTGGAGACCAGAAAGCCTCTTTTAATGTCACTACTCTAATGAAAGTCCTCAGCCAGGGACATGAGATTAAAAAAAGCGAACGAGAGAGAAAATTAATGACGGAGAATGAGAGCCAGGCGACCGTGAAAGTAAAGCATCCGATCTCTGCTGTTTTACAGCCGAGAGAAAATTTAGGACGTGAAAATGTAAATGTTTCCTTTGCCACACGAGTGTGTGAGTGTGTGTGTTTGAGTACAAGGGCCTTTTCAGAACAGAACTGAATTAATTACTGCACAGTAATCCACATCCTTCTCATTTTGAACTTGAGTAGATGGTAGCTCTGTTCCATAGCTTTAGAAGGAGTTCTCCTTAACGCTATGGGACCGATGAGCCCTTGTGCTCACACCCCATCGTCCGTAGTAAAAAATAAAATAATACACTTTGGCTACTCACCAAAACAAGACGATTTAGTTGAAAGCCTACTTCCCCAAGTGGGAACACTTGGGGAAGTGAGCCCCCCACCTCACGTCTAATATACACCTTTTGGCCTGAAAAGGACACAGTGGTGTAACTATTTTTTTTTTCTTCCGGTGAAATATTTCGTAAATTTACAAAAAGTGTATTTTAGACGTGACGTGAGTAGGCTTTCAACATCTTAAACCCGCTTTGTTTTGTTGAGTAGCGAAAGATTTTTAAAATGTTTACTACAGAGGAGAGGCTGCGCAGCCTGGGCTACTACTTGTATATTGATTAACCCTTTGAGTCCGTTTCAAGGCACAATGAATCTTTGCCCACAGCCAGGCACACTGCATGAAGAGCAGTACTTGGTAGCTCATCCCAGAGAGTGGGAACAGCAAAAATAATAAATAAAGTGCCTTCATTGAAAGCTCCCCTAGCAGCCAAGAACAGGTTGTTTACCGTTGTGGCTGAAAAAGGTGGTGTTCTTTTTTCAAGATAAAACCTTTCATAACGTTTATCATTTGATATATTTTGGGCAGTGCTAACCGCTCCTACGTCTGGCTTTGTGTGTAGGTCCCTATGTATGAGTGTCTAAATGAGCACGGAACTCCATGGAGATAACTGACGGCACAGACAGAACGGCCCATACAAGGAGATATACACATGTGTTGTGTTTGATATTTAATAACAGCCTGAAATGTCCCAACTCTGGTGAGAGTGTAAAATGTACCCGTGTGTGATTTTACTGGGTAAGTGGGTGTCCACTTACACAGTCCCTCTTCCGTTATCTCCTGGTAGACGAGCTCACAACCTATTCCGGATGTCCTTTGTCTGATCTTATCAGTTCACTTAAGCCTTCCCATAACACAGAAATGCATGCTATTTCATTGATTGTTTCAAAAATATGCAGAAATTGTCCAAAACATATTTGGAATACAATTAGGAGTCTGGAAATACACCTTTGCAGATAGATTTTTAAATACATTTTAGCTACAAAATATATCTTTTTACATATGAGTATCCAAACTTATGTACTACCGGTATGTCTTTCCATTTGTTATGTATGTTATCGAATATAAAAGGATGAGACTGGATATTACCCCAAACCTTCTCACGGCCGCCAGTAATGGCTTCTTTGAGTATAGCTGCCTGATTTCTTTTTTTACTTAATGATATGACTTGGAGTCTAAGTTGGGAATGTTCCAATGAACCAGAATCCTATACTCACTGACAAGTTGAAGTGGTTGTGTGTGCGCAAAAGAACAATTTAATTGCTTGTCGTCTTTTTTTTGTGTTATTTGGTGTAGCTTGTCTAAACATTTTGATGCTGCAGCTGCTTTCAGTAGTCTGGGTTTGAAGGGTGCTGTGCTGAGAGGAAACAGAACACAGACACACACACACAAAAAAAAAAAGAAAAATAGAATTGGCTTGTGTTCCGTAGAGTTGACTGCAAGCCAGCCGTTCACACAGCTATTTGATTTCCTCATACGAAGCATAAGAGTGTATTCATACATCTAGGCCTACTGTAAGCCAGGGGTCTTCAACACGGGGTCCGGGACCCATAGGGGGTCCTCAGAGTTACTACAGGGGGCCCTCCAAATCTTTGAGTCATAGAAAGTTTTTTTCTCCTTTTTTATATTAACAACTTGAACCCTAGTGTCCATATTCTGAGAACTTAGCAGATCTACAAGCTCACAACACCTCTTGCTGCGAGGCGTTGTGAGCTTGTAGATCGGCTATTTTTAGCAAAGAGCGTTGGTGAGAAGGGGAAAAAGAGTAGACTAAGTACATAGTGAAAGGTCAAGTTTATTAAGTATTGACGGTTCAAGTGGTTCAATATCTGAAAACACAAATTGACATGCATCCAAATTAAACTGATGATTTTGCTGTCAAACGATTAAACTATATGGGATCTATGATAAGGTTGTGGGGGTCCCTTGGCCTGAAAACATTGAAGACCCCTGATCTACTAAGCTCTTAAAGTTGTTAGCAGACTCTTCATTAATTCCTGAGAAGGAATGATGTCATTTCCCATGGCCTATACGCAGTGATAATAGTCTGGCCATGCCAGGCTACTTTGGTTCATTGGCTGTAACAATAAAAGGCCAAAATAAGACATTTCATTAATACCTGAGAATGCATAATCCAAACTGCTTTGGCTGCACAGATAAATAATCGTCAGAATAAGACAAACTTACATCTACGTTTTGGAGTTCATTAGTACACCATCAAACCACAACTTATCAAGAAAAACTGGCAATTGTATAAAAAGCTGCAAGGGGGCAAACCAATGAACAGAGGATTATTGTTTTTGTGCATGTGTGTGGGAAGAGAACGTTATGGACAGAGATGGGAGCATGGAGTGACAACAGAAACAGCGTGCTCTGATATTTAAAGGAAGTGAGTCCCAGCGTGAGCCTGAGACAGACACACAGATCAAACAGCAGGAGATGAAATGCATAGCTGTCTCTCAGGTGAAATAACGTGTGTGTGTGTGTGTGGGGGGGTGGAGGGCGGCAAAGAGGAAAGAGACAGAGAGGACACACACTCCATCACCATATCCCCCAGGGGAAGCTCGAGACAGGCAGTAACGGGCTGTGTCCCCTCCCGGGCGTTGTCAGAGGTGGGTGGGCCGGCAGCTTCTTTTTCAACCTGGGCCCGGTGGAGGCACACGGGTATTAACTCCTCTACGGTAATGTTAGGCCTTTGAGAAGATCCGCGCAAGCTGTCTGCTGTCGGCCCTTCAAAGGCTGCATTTGTGAACTGAAGCGAAGGGGGGGGGGGGGCATTGGGCTTTGATCGATATCCCTACTGAGGAGGCTGCAGATATGGAAGGTTAAATGCCATTTAACCCGCTGTCACCTCTGCTGTCCCACCTGTGTGCTGATGCCTTTGAAAACTTGACATAGCCATCTCTATTACAGATCAGCGACTTTATCTCTCCCTCTGTGTGTGTGTGTGTGTGTGTGTGTGTGTGTGTGTGTGTGTGTGTGTGTGTGTGTGTGTGTGTGTGTGTGTGTGTGTGTGTGTGTGTGTGTGTGTGTGTGTGTATCTGTGATGCATATCCTCTTATATTTGACAGGAAAATGGAACCTGGGACTCAGAGCTTCTAGCCAATAGTACTCGAAGCACTACTATTGTTCTTTATATTTGGTAGATTTTTTATTTCGCTGGGTGGAGGGCTTATTTTTGATATGCAAATTCATTGACTGAGCTTCTTGGAATGGGACTCAACCAGTGGTGTAAAGTAACTAAGTACATGTACTTACTTAAAGGGATATAACACTTTCAAAACTTTTTTTTCGTCTAATCAGGCTTGTATGAACACCCTGAACAGTTTTTAATTTGCTTCATTCAGTATTTAGATATTTGATGTAAATGTTACCACCTCCAACACGCCCAGGCCCTCTCCACATACACACCCATTGTAACTTCAAACTCCATTTTAACCATGATAGATTCATTAAAAACACCCATTATTTTTTCTGGTGACTCATAATACCCTCCTAATACGTGAGCAGACCGTGTTTTTTCAATAACTTTTTTCATTTATTTTCAATAAAAATATTATTGTATTTAATGTTTTCCATTTTCCCAAAGAATTATTAAAAATAAAAGAAAAAGGTTATTGAAAAAACACGGTCTGCTCACGTATTAGGAGGGTATTATGAGTCACCAGAAAAAATAATGGGTGTTTTTAATGAATCTATCATGGTTAAAATGGAGTTTGAAGTTACAATGGGTGTGTATGTGGAGAGGGCCTGGGCGTGTTGGAGGTGGTAACATTTACATCAAATATCTAAATACTGAATGAAGCAAATTAAAAACTGTTCAGGGTGTTCATACAAGCCTGATTAGACGGAAAAAAAAGTTTTGAAAGTGTTATATCCCTTTAAGTACAGTTTTGAGGAATTTGTACTTTACTTGAGTATTTACAATTTCAAAAACGTTTACTTCCACTCCACTACATCTCTGATCCAAATATTGTACTTTTACTCCACTACATTTATTTGAAAACTTTAGTTACTTGGCAGATATAAATTATAATATTATAAAACATACATAAACTACTTTAGCCCTATATTTTATACCAAGGCTGTTTGAAAATAGCCGATCTACAAGCTCACTGTGAGCTTGTAGATCTGCTATTTTCATACATTTTGTACTTTTACTTTTGGTACTTTAAGTACATTTTGAATTCTGAAATTTTTCTTGTAACAGAGTATTTCTATATTGCAGCATTGATACTTTTAATAAATCTGGTTTACGGCATGATAGTATGTATCGTGTACTTATGACTTAATATTAATATACTGTTTTATATGCCAACACGGTCGCACACAGTAACCACACATTCTCACTGATGGTGTTTTGGCAGCACAGTCTTGTTTCTCCCCTTGCTTTGTCTCTGCAATAATCACACTTAGAGATTTGTTTCAGTGTTGACCTGAAAGAGCAACAGCCTTGTGAATTTACAACACAAGGTTCCTCCCCTGTCCAATACGGGACGTTGTTGTTGGTAATGAAAGGGCTCCATAGCCTGTTAAAGGTTGGAGCACCGATTCCTCTCCCTCTCTACCCTTTTTCAGTGGCCTCTTAACCATCAATACACCAGAGTCATTAGTGGACACATTTCTCCTAACTCGGGTTCCCTCACTCCTTCGCTCTCTCAGCGGCTCTCTTGCTCTCTTCCTCCTTCACTTCCTTTCATTGGCTCACAAAGGAACCATTTGCATCCCTCCAGGTTGCTACGATACTCGGCCACCGCAACCTGAAATGTTGCACTGTTCTTTGAAGGTGGATTTCAAGAAAGCAAAAACAGCTGCAGGGCAGACAAAGTACTGTATGTGCCTATGTGGTGTTAAATGTGTTTGTGTTTATAGGCTGTGTGGCTTAACTCGATCGCGTCTGTCACCATTCCATCTCTTTATTTGGGCTTGTATGAGAGAGTTAGCTTTTTTACGCCATGTCTCTACGTGGCTGTTTTTTGGTGTGTGTGTGCATGAGTGTGTATTTGGCCTAATGAGGCTGTTTGTTGCCATGGACTCCCTGCCATATGTGCATGAACACATTATAGAGAGCCTCTGGGCTTCTCCCTCACAATGGTCTGCTGTTCAGCTGCCCCTGTAGTGCACAAGGCAAGTACCAAGTGGTGGAATATTCTTGCAAAAATACTGTGACCAAAAAGAATAAAATGCTGCACTACAGGTGCAAATGCTTTACTCCATTACTCTTGATTTGTGTGAAGATGCCCAATGAGCGTCTGGAAATCAGCACAGAGTCAGGTTTAAAGTGCTAATGTATTCACCACAAATGTTGGAGGAAGGCCTCAGCAGCAACAAGATGACTAGGAATCATAATGGCAATATGGCATGGTGGCAGGCTGTAGCACCACCATGTAATAGTCCTATTAACTCACAAACAACAAAAGTCTCGATTTCAAATCCGACCGCTGAGTGCTTTTCCTGACTTACGTCGGGATATAACGTTTCCTTATTGTAAACCTGCAGCGTGCGCTCTGTGGCACCCGGAGGACCTCTTCGTTACAATTTGGCAGGTTCTTTTCACTCTTTGAAGCCAAAGGAGGCTGAACTTGAAGTGTCGCAACTGGTTCAATATAAATGATGTATTTTCAAGTTGTTCATTTTTGTCGAGCAAGTGACATCTCTCGGAACGGTTGTGTGGCGAAGTAGCTGTGTAGGAGTGGATTTGTCGGGCATAAATAAAGTCACTCACCCTCAGGCCTTTACTTTACACACCATTAAGTTCTTGTCCATCTTTATATCCTGTGGGATATTTGTGTCCTTTAACGAAGCTCTGCTGACTTTTTAGGCCGAGGTGCACTTTACTGCCACCTTTGCTCAGAGAACCTCCCACACGGCACCTAATTAGCAGAGTGGAAATATGATGGCCTGGCCATCCTCTCTCACTGTCAGAGATAGCCTGGTGCAAATCAGGATAACGCTAAATATATATATATATATATCTTTTTGTGAGCAGCATTTTATGTGCTTGTCCTTGTAACAGTGGGGCAGGGACCAACTCCTTGGCGGGCCGGGGTGTGCCAGGCAGGCATGACAGGCAGGCTCCTCCTCTTTCCTCCACCACCTCCTCCTCCTCCTCCCTGTGTCTCCCCATCCTGCCCTATCCATCTCATCCTGTCTCTGTCTGGAATTCAATTGACCTTTTGTTCTAGTGCACAGTGAATGGGCACAAGCCAAATCCATCCATAGCTGAGCCTAGGTCTTTCATTACCCACCCAAACACACACTGCCCACCATGTCTGCACCACTCCCCCACAGCTCCGCCCGCTTTTATCTTGCTCGTCGGTGGGTTGGTTGGTGGGTAGGTGTGTGTGTGGCTCTTTTTCTTTATCTCCTTCTTGATGGTTGTGGTGATTGGCTTTTATTTGTGCTTGCTTGGCTTGTTTAACACACAGCAGTTTTCTCCTCTGCTCTTTCATTCCCTCAGAGGACTTTCTCTCGTTTTTTTACTTTGCAGAAATGCTGAGATGGCCACTCTGTCGCTCAGGGCAGAGGAGCTGTAAATTGCTGTGCTGTGACATGGCCCAGTGTGCACGTGGCGCTGGCACGCCACTCATTTTGATCTGCAGGATTGACAAATTGATCCCAGAGGCCCCTTTATGCTGTCTAATTGCGTTCTCTAAAGTCTCTCACATTTTCCTTTTATGACATCTCTCAGTCCCTTGGTCACCGAATTGTGCCTCAATTGTCCTGTCTCTTCTCTCACCTGATCTCTCTCTCTCTGCACCCTGCCCTTGCCTCCAGTCAAAGTCATTCAATCTTCCTTCTCCCATGCTCCCAATCTGCTGCACTCTGATACATAGTAAAGACAGCCATCATGCTCCCAGTCCAGGTCTGCTGCACTGTGATACATACAGTAGTAAAGAGTAACACCACCTTCAGCAGCATCAGCATATTTGTGTGACCACTTTTAATCAGAGCCTGGTGGTGAACTGGCATACGTGAGATTGCAATTTTGTTGCTGTCTGTATATGTCTACCGTATGTACTTATTGATAAACTTGTAGAAAACTAGAAGAAAACAACAACCAGGTGCTCAACAGAGAATTAAGTAATAAATAAAAGTAGTATTGATGTTGCTCCAGGATCAGCAAAACAATAGAAAAAACAATGGAAAGATCAGGGCACTGAAAAAACAGGAGCCAAGATGAAGAATAATAAAAAGTTAAACCCAACATGTTCGACATCGGGGTAGACTAGACTGCTTGAAAATCCTGTGTTTTAATAATATAGAAACGTAAGGTCTGGAACGTCTTGATATTGTGAATCTGGATTGTTTCATCTTTGATATATCTTCTGACTGGGTGAGAAAAAGGGCCATGTCTTTTATTTAGGCTAGAATAGATTTCCTGTGTTGCCCTCGAGAAGGATCGATACTTGCTCTCGCTGGACAAGTAAATGAACAAACAAGTATAATAGATAGCTTCTTGACAGATATTGCTACACTTGTTGGGAGATTTGATTACTCAAAATCCTTTTATTCTGTCAGATGAAACAAAAGCCATCCATCTTCCAATATGCAGCCTGGGACGCTCGTGAGAAGACGCCTGTTGCATTGTTCTCACTGGGGCGGGCAGTGGCGGGGGGGTCAGGATGGGACCGCCAGCTCAATGACTGGGGCTACGGCCGCGTGCAGCCATTGTTGCAGCCCATTCCTGTTATCAACAAAGGGAACATAGTGATGCTAGAACAGGCCGTGTGGCCATTGTGTGTAGACTCCATTGCCCCTGCCAGACAAAAAATATGGGGCACTTTTAACTGGCTGGTCTGCTATTGTGTCAGATATGGCTATAAGTGTGGTAATAGCAACTAGTATGAGAGTAATTTATGGCTATTATAGTCATAAGCTGCAGCTGAAATAACTCAGTAAGTGTAAGGCCATTTATGTGGTTCACACATTTCTGTCCTTTTCTAGCGCAGTCATAACAGAATCTATGACTTTGTTGCTGTTCCAGGAGTTTTCATGCCACTAATGTTGATGTGGCCAGGGTGCAGTTTCCATCCAACTGTAAGAGCAGTGCTTCAGACCATCTCTCAGGGAGCCCCCCCACCCCTCCACCCCCCACCACTGCCATGTTCCCAGAGAGCCCAGATATTTTTACGAGCCTCCTAATGAGAGCAGCGGGGAAAAGTGGTAACACAGAGAGGCTCGTGAATGCACCGCGGCGCAGAAATGACACAGAAATGAAAGCAGCGACGAATGTGGGAGAGAGAGAGAGAGAGAGAGATGTGCGAGTGCAAGCCACTGGCTTCTTACTGAAACATGGAAGGCTTTAAACTTAAAGGGACAGGACGGAAGCAGAGAGCGGGGAATGAATTTGGGGTTCAACCTTTCGTTTGGCCTTTGCACTGACACATTGCTGTCACTTGAAGATTATAGATTGTGCAGGGTACAACTCCTCTATTTGTCAGTGTGTGTGTGTGTGGGGGGGATCTACTGTGTGTGTGTGTGTGTGTGTGTGTGTGTGTGTGTGTGTGTGTGTGTGTGTGTGTGTGTGTGTGTGTGTGTGTGTGTGTGTGTGTGTGTGTGTGTGTGTGTGTGTGTGTGTGTGTGTGTGCGTGCGTGCGCGTGTGTGCGTCTGTGCGTGCGTGCGTGCGTGCATGCGTACTCTGAGTCTGAGGAGAACCCCCTCCACTCCTCCTGAACTCTGATTAAGAGCAGCCACAGCTGTATGCATGTGTAAACCCAAGAGACCAACATACTCCCAACATGATTCAACCACAGCTGCTAAAATCAACACACGTTGATATCTGCACAACGCAAGCATGTGCATTCAAGTACTCAACTCATCACTGTCCCTGTTGTAATGGCATGGAGCTCCTAATTCTCCTCAGTTTGTAATTTTGCCATGAGAGAGCACAGATGTAACCAAATGGACAGGTCAAAAATTTGATCTTGTAGCAGGGTTGTTCAAGGAGAACTTGACTAGGGCTGTCACCATCATTCAACTTTATTTGACGACTAATTGTCATTCAAATAATTGCGATTTATGATTTATTCGTGTTTTTTGGCATTGAACAAATGACATTTTTGTTTAGCTTTAAAATAATAATCTTGAAAACAATTAATCATGGAATAATTGTGATGATCTCAAATAATTAACGATTATGTAATAATTGTGAGAGGCCTAAACATGACCTTATTGCCATATGTTGATGTGTATCCACAGGTTCCTCCTACTATGACAACGTGCGGCCGCTGGCGTATCCGGACTCTGATGCGGTCCTCATCTGCTTCGACATCAGCCGCCCAGAGACGTTGGACAGCGTCATGAAAAAGGTTGGTCTGTTTCTTTTTGAGCGGTGCTAACCGCGCCTACACCCGTCTTTGTGTGTATCGTCGTTGTCGGGTGAAAACCTCGTATGTCCAAAACCGTTCGTTTTGCATTTATCATTTTAAAAAGGATTCAAGCTACTTGGAAAAAACTTGGAGATACGAGGTCTCCACCCGACAATGACGGTATGCATGTCCGTCCATATGTCTGTCCATATGTCCCGCAAAGCAAACTATGACACCACAACAATTACATCATACATTATACATTAGTATTTATTCTTGAAGGCACTGCTCGCTTCACACTGGGTGTGATTTTCTTTTTTTGTCCAGACCAAACACACATTATTCTAACATCAGTTATGAAATATTATATTCAGTGTATCGTTGCTGTCAGGCAGAAACCGCACATCTCCATATTTCAACTCTTATATTGCGGTTAAACAAGTGTTTATAAATATTTAACCAATGAAAAGTATTACAAGAGCCTGTGACTAAATAATAAGCACTGTACATTGAATCCATTGGAACACAGGTTGTTTTTTACATTTTCTAAAAAAAAAAGGAACCGTTTTGGACGTACAGAGTTTTCTACCTGACAGCGACGATGCTCTTCTGAGGCAGCGGAGAGCATTGTTATGGCTCAGCAATAGAGTAAAGTCACCAGAAAGGAGCCTTCCATTCCTTTTATTTATCCCATCAGAACATCCATGGATACTTGACCCCTGGCTCTCTGGGGAGTGGAGGGTCAGAGGCAAGAATGAGGGGAAAGATCTTGGGAGCCTGGAGTGGAATATCGTGGCAAATTAGCCACGCCAACTCAATCAAAGACCAGCTGTTGCAGGTCCTTGTGGGCCTAGAATTATTGAACGCTTTAACCAGTGAAAAATAGCAGATATACAAGCTCACTGCGCGGCACCGAGTGCCATGCTGCGAGCTTGTATATCTGCTATTTTTTTTTTAAAGTCGTGAAAATGTGTGCAAATCTTTGAATATATGTATTTTCAAAGTGAACGTTTGTAACTCAAATTTTGCTTCTGGGTTGTCCCTGGAACAAAATATTTTGAGATGGGGGTCCGTGGCCAAATACATATCATTTTGGGGGTCCTTCACATGAAAAGGTTTGAGAACCACTGACATAGTAGTCTCTCAAGAACAGCTCCATTTAAGTGAAAAGGACCTTTTCTTTGACGATGGCTAGCCAGATTGCTGACATAGAAACATAGGTTTTTCAAAAACTCTTAGAAGGATTCAAAAGACACTTATAGAATCGGGTCAAAATTCTAATTTTCACGATTTAAAAAAAATAGCAGATATACAAGCTCGCAGCGCGGCACCATAGTTAAAGCATAAAATAATGATACACAAAAATGTGTACCCGTTCTAAACGGGTTAAGGGTACACAGTGAAATCCTCAGTGTTCCTTTAACTCAGAGAGGTTGCACATTTAACCAAATGGACACTTTTGGGGTCCATTTGGTTACATTTTCACCCTCTCAGAGTTACAAGTAGATTAAGTAACACTGAGGATTTGACTGTGTACTGTTACACCTCATGTTTCTCTAAGCTTGTGGTTTAAAAAAGAAAAAGAAAATCACACTGGTGTGAAGTGAGCGTTGCGTACATCACACCCTAACCCTAACCCTAACCCCGAAAAATACCGTATACTGAAAAAATGTTGTGATGTCAACAATATAATGGATTTGAGGATTGGTCAAGCTTCACTTGACATCCATTATATTGTCCAATCAGAAAAGGGAAAATGTCAGACCACTCCATTCTGAAATGTTCTCTATTCTATGTAATAATGGAGAAATCAAATACTTATTTCCCTCACATGGACATACACACAAAGTCACGTATTGGAGCGCATAGCACCGCTCAAAAAATGTTTAAATGCGAGTATCACTCATAATGGGAGGACAGATGATGCTGATTAGTAATGGTGGTTTCGATGTTTTGATGATGCTGGAGTTGGGAGTGGTGGCCAACGTGTGGTAAGCTACTGTAGGGTGGGGTGGTTGAACGTGGCCTGGTCATCATTGGGGACGCTTTTTACCACCACTGGCAGACTGTGTTTGTGTGGGGGAGGGAGGTGCACACACGCATTTGAGCGTCAGCATTGTGAAATGTCTATTGTACAGTATGCGAGGAAACACCCCTCTTAATTAGTTTGTTTATGTGCATGCGTGCCATGAGGAATAAGCCGTGCGCTCTCTCATCTTGAGGCCATGTGTGGCAGTTGTACCCTTTGAACCGTCTCGTCTTACGAGTCAAAGACATTCCCACGGCAGGCCCGTTGACGTGTTTCGTGGTCAGAGGGGAGCTGCTAAAACGCTCCCACAGACTTTATAGATCTAAGCCTGGGACACCTTCTTTTTGAGCGGTGGTCACACCGTCTCCATAGCGTGGCCGTGTGTGTATCCGTGTGTGTCTGTCTGTCTGTCTGTCTGTCTGTAGCCTGAAGTACCTTTTTTGACCACACATGTTAAGGGAGGGGCGCTGTTGTTCAGGCCACTGAGGCCAGGCACACTCACACACATTCACATTCACACTCACATTCACGTCCGCACGCACACACACACTCTCACACACACACACACACACACACACACACACACACACACACACACACACACACACACACACGCAGCCTCCACCGCTCAGTTCACACGAGTGTGATTTTTATTTTGTAACCCACAAGTCTACTCGCAAGCCTCGCTGCACCCTGTCAACAGAGGGAAGGCGTTCTGCCATCAGGCTTTTGGTTTTCCCATGAATCCCCTGGCAGGGGGCTGCAGTGACCTTTGCCCACTGGCTGTCACCCTGGTAATCTCTGAAACCCGGGGCACATGGAAAAACCTGTTGCACAATCACCGTCCCAAATTAGGCTGTTGACCCCCAGGGGCTCCCGTGTCACCAGGGTCGCTGGATGACAGCTGGGGGAGGGGACAGATAGGAGAGGGTTAAACAATCAAAGTTTTTGAATGGGTAATTTGGAATGAACAGGGGTAGGATTGAAGGGTCAAAGGTGTTTCACCACTTGAGCGATGAATGAATGCACATGCCCGCATTCTGCACATGGCATCTGGAGTATTTGAAGCATTTGTAGTAGTTGTCTGTTGTTTACGTGTTGCAGGGAAAATATTGCATGTTTGGTGCGGCTGAGTGGTGATGCTGAGCCTCAGGTGGAGACGTGCAACCATCTCCTGTGCACAACTTGAAATAGATTTGTTGATGAAGGCTGTATATGCATATATGGAAGACACCTGACCTAAATGCGGCAAGAACAGCCTAAATTATCACATTTTCTTGTTCAAAATGTCCACACAAATACACACACATCAGCAGCACACGTTGTTAGACAGCAACCTCACTCCATACAAAATATATAGGACTGAACATCAGCTAAATGGCAGTAACACGAGATGTAGTACAGGAAAAAGAATGTATATCCAAAAGCAATATTATCACTTAAACTACTTTCAACCTATGCCTACAAGCGCATAATGTGTCACATTGAATCATATGGTGAAGCAAACAGGGCTTAAGTGGTTCAGTACATTGAACTAATGTATTTATAATGACCTTTAAGTGAAACAGAAGATAGTCTCTCTCCCCTGGTTAATCCAGCTCAGGTCAGCTACTGGTCTGTATGAGCTCAGGCTATCCATGGCCAGGGAGTGGAAACCTCTTTTCAATGTAGCCTTGTTTCACTGGTCAACACGACAACCCACCGACCTCCCTCCCACCCACCCAACCCCCTGCAACCTCTGCAGTGAATTTAACAGTATTTAGCATAGCAACTGTGGGTGAAACCAATTTCAATTTCAATTATTTTATTTTTTTTCAATTCAAAGAAGCTTTATTGGCATGAGAAAACATACGTTTACATTGCCAAAGCAAGTGTCACAAATACAATAAAAACAGTTGAAAATGGGGAACATATATACATTGGGAGGGGGTACAGCATTGTGTAAACAGAGCTATGTTGCATTGTGACATTTTATATATATATACAGGGTATAAAGCTTTTGGAACAAATAACAGCATTATTATTTCTCAAAATGCATTTAAAGGTAGCAGCTCTGTTTCATACTGTATGTGCTGTAGGTCTAGATGTCAATCCATGGTTTATAGTCCGTAGGGTGGTTGTGTTTCTAGCCTTCTTTTGTCGCAACAGTTCACAAATCTTGCTGCTGTGTTCGAACATTGTTGTATTTCTCCCAGTAGGTATGGGAGTTTTTCATCATTGGTCATGTTTTCAAACTCACTTCGGGTGTGTGTAATCTGTGGGAAGTATGTGAAAGCACTAATGTTGTTCTTCCTGTCTGGTCATCTATCCGTCCACAGTGGCAGGGGGAGACTCAGGAGTTTTGTCCCAATGCCAAAGTGGTCCTGGTGGGCTGCAAGCTGGACATGAGGACTGATGTCAGCACACTGAGAGAACTGTCCAAGCAGCGCCTCATCCCCGTCACACATGAGCAGGTGAGTGGGAGCGCTTGATGGATATCAGACAGGGAGGACGGAGGATGATACATAATGAGAAAGCGATACGGGGGGGAAAGGAAGGGGGAAATGGAGAAGCCAGTCGGAAGGAAACAGGGATAGAGGAACAACAAGGGACACAAAAAAAAGGAAATTAGAAGCCAATCCAGCAATAATATGCAGTTTTTCCAACATGTATCAGCAATGCCATTGCCTCCCTCAGGAGGGGAGCGTGAGAGGAGGCTCTCGCCACACAATCAACTACAGTGGAGTAAGAGCTGCATGAAACCCCCCTGGACATATTGCTGGGGTTGGCGTTTTGACTGCAATTTGCTGACAGTGATGTAAGGTTGCTTATGTTGAGGGCAGACTAAAAGGGGTGGGTGCTGTGTGTGTGTGTGTGTGTGTGTGTGTGTGTGTGTGTGTGTGTGTGTGTGTGTGTGTGTGTGTGTGTGTGTGTGTGTGTGTGTGTGTGTGTGTGTGTGTGTGTGTGTGTGTGTGTGTGCGCGCGTGTGTGTCACACAGTTTTCCCCCTCTCTGAAATATTCATGCAGATTTAGGGATTTTCAAAATGCACGTTGAATAGAAAATGGACGTTGATAAATGAATGAGCCCTTTTATCACATGCCGCCATGACCTCCAAGCCAAGGCAATAGCGAGAAGAGGGCGAGGGGGTTGATAAACGGTCCTGTAAATCCCTGAATTTTAATCAGCTTTTTGCATGTTCATTTTGTGCGCTCCCGTGTACGACACACAAAACATGGAGGGGCTTATTCACCCCCTCTGAACAAAGGCCTGCCGAACAAAGAGGTCTTTTTCATCGCTGTCTCTGAGCTTGCCTGGAGGCTAAATGAACACAGTATCCCAAAAATCAGCTGCTGGGGGAAAAAAGGCAGTTACTGTAAATAAGATACATAAACAAAAGATAGAGTTGCAAGCCAGCCATGAAGCGAATGTTAAATAGCCGGGGACCGGTTTTGCAACAAGGCTTATTATCAGGCCATTGTTTTGTCAGACTCTATTTTTGTCTGAAGCTGCTACTCAAGTATTACCCACTAATACAGGCAGGCAGTATGTGTCACACACCAGATGCCAAAGCTTTGGCCAATAAACTGCTTGGGCGTTCCAATCCAATAGCTTGCATCCTTATCCTATAGCCAATCTCAAATTGAATTCCACAAGAGCCAGGAGTCACAGGTAAGAATGACCACCCTGTGAACTCCGGATGTGTGATCTGAAAGAGCTTTTTTTTCTGCTTGTCACTACAGTTTCCCTTCTTAGATCCCCCACCCTCCAACCCCCAACCCGCCACCACCACCGTCGCCACCGCAAACTGAATCTAAATCCACCGTTCCACCTAATGAGAACTATGCTTCTCATACCTATATGCAGCCTCGATAAAATCAAACCAGGCCCCAAGGGTATGAAAAGCTCTCTCTGTGTTTGAGTGCATGCAATCCCGGGAGAGGGGGTCATGGGAAATGGTGTCCCTGTCTCATCTGTCACCGCATTAGAGCATGTTGATGCAGTGTGAATAAAGACTAAAAGCCAAATAGTGAAACGAGAGATGAAGGTTTACTGTAGAAATGGAAGGGGAGAGGAGGGATCTGGATATTACATTTTGCTCGCTGATTTGATCTCAAGCAAACATTTTACGGCCTCAATTAACCGGCTATTGTGACATTGCCCTGGGCAATTCTTGTGGAGGTTTGTCTATTCTCTTTAAATAGCATACTGTAGATAATGTTTTTCCCGGCCCGGAAGACTCTACGCCGCTCCAGTTCCTCTTTAATACCACAGTCAGTCAGCACCAGACTGGAGAGGCAGGGGTTCTGCATTATTCATGCCTCAGATAGAGTGGCTTCATTTGTCTCTTGACATGTTTAGATTAACATCTTGGTCTCTGAGTCGCTGCCTCTCCTGGAGTCCTTAGGCTTTCACTGTAGCTACATGTGATCCTGCATATGGTAAGGTACAGTGAAGGTCACTAATATGTGTCTGTGTCAAGAAATGTGACATTCTTTAGAAATGCATGCATACTGCCTTGTTGATTTTGTCAACTAAAACTATGATGAACATTTTTCATCGACTAGCTTTTTTCACTTACAAAAACGAAATAAAAACGAAGCTATGATGGCTAAAACTAACAAATAAAAACTAGACTAATGTTAGGTAGGGACTAGTGGAGAAGAGATCCAGTAGAACTAAAAGTCATTTTATGTTTGGTTGCGCTCGGGTGTTGCACTCTGAAAATAGCAGATCTATAAGCTTGTGAGCTTGTAGATCTGCTATTTTCAGCAAGCAACCAGGGCATCAGGCATTCATGACAATCAGGCATTACGACTCCATCAAGGCTCGGCAAAACATTTCTTTGTCTACAAATCAACTGTATATTCAGTCGCCTAAAATCATATGATAATTGGTCCACTAAAACGAGACTAAAACTAAAACTTTTCAGATGACTAAGGTGTGAAAAAACAAATGTATATTTTATTCAAAAGACCATGACTAAAACTCAATCAAAATTTGCTGTCAAAATCAACACTGCATACTGCACTTTAACGCACATGCGTGCGCTTGACAGAACACCTAAAAGCCAGAGAGCAGGAGATGATGTGCAGTCAAAGGCAATGTTATGATAATGACACTGGTCTGTCAAGGTCAGTGATGTATGTCATCTGACTGTGGGGGTCAGAGAGGGAGAGATAGCAGTGGTGGGAAAAGTACTCAAATGTAAAAATATCAATACTGCAATATAGAAATACTATATTGTTGTAGCTGTCCCAGCAAGGGGGGGGGGCTAGGAGATTATTTTATTTTATTGGATTATTTATCTTTAAATGTGTAAATGTCTGTTTGGGTGACATATGGTGTGATTTGGAGCCATCTGAGGTTCAGGTAGTGCACAGGTAGGCCTGGAGGTCACATGACACCAATCAGCGGTGCATTTAGAGGCCACCTGTTGAGGTTCTGGAGAAGAGAACAGATCACACTTGAGTTGTGAAGAGGCTCTTTGTGTGGAGTCTCTTAGTTAAGACAGGCCAACAAGGGTCTCTTTAAAATAAATAAGATAAAAGGAACGTCATCGTTAACTCTCCTAAATACATGCACAGAAGGCGCACACGGTACGTCACCTCTTATTGTTTGGGTTTCATTGTTTGTAATGTTTTATTGTTTTGTAATGTATTGCATTGTCTTTTATTGTTTTGCATAACTAATTGACTATTGCATTAACTGTTTGTGATTCATTGTCTAAAATATGTATATTTGTATGTTTTGCAGTTTATCACGGTGTTTCATCATGAGTACAAAATAAATGGTCCTCGTGAACATCAGTCGGAGCGTAGTCCTTCTCTGTGCCTTTAAAGAAGCGTTTGGGAGCAGTTACAGTGATAAACGTAAGCCATTCACTGCAAAGCTGAGCTGAAGACCATTTCGGAGTTCGGACCCCGAAACGACGTCGAGGTACGACGTGGTCTCCTTGCCTGGTGGAGAGCGTCTACCATTCAACTCGGCAGCAACAGCAGTGAGCTTGGGGACACGGCGGTCCACTTCAAACTACATGGCCATGGGAGAGGAGCTTCTTTCCATGCCACATGCATCAATCAGCCTACCTGTCTGCAAGTCTCAGGTGACGTCACACACGTAAACTTTAAACCAACGGAATGGAGAGCCAAGAAAGAGGAGCAAGAAGTTGGTGCTAGTGGTCGAATGGTCGGCCACAAGTGTCGTCTCCTCTGGTCTTCAGTTTCAAGAGAAGGTTGGGTTCAGTTCAAGTGTTAGAAATAATATTGGGTATCAGGACGACTGTATGGTGTGGAAAATGAAAAGGGCACTTTAACAACAGTTTAAGTTTTATTGAAGGTTGAATATTTGAGTAGATTTTTGCACTGAATTTTATTGGTTGAGGCTGAATATTTATTGGTTTATTTCCTTTAATATTCGTAGATATTCCACTGCAATATTATTTTTGTAAAACTGCTAAATGGGCCACCAAGAATTTGATAAAAATATTTTGAAGATTTCTGACATGAGGTTAATAATTCTGAGCAAAAGTCACTTTAGCAAGGCACTTTAAGTTTTAAAAATGGACGGTTTTACCCCAGACCAAATCCTTGCAGCCTTGGGAGAAGAAAAGCTTTACTTGGAGGAATTGTTAGAAGCTGAAACTACTGAGTCAGAATGCAGAATAATTCAAAGTAGAATAACTGAGATTAATGCATACTTTACCAGCCAAGAGGCCTTAAAGCCACCATCTGAAATTGAAATTAATGCAACATCAAAAAGTGAAAATCACTCAAAGGTGTCATACCATGAGATTCAAAAAAGAGAAAAAAGGTTTTTGTCTTTATACCATGACTTCAAGTCAGAGGTCCAATATATCAGATTAAAACTAAAAGAAGGGTGCTCAAAATTTGTACTGGAGGAATTTGTATTTACTCTAAAGAAATGGGAGTCTGACATAAAGAGAACATATGGAGGTTTATGGGAGCTGACCACTCCATGTCAAGATTTCAGAAGAAGAATGTCAAACTGTGTCAGTGACTAGTGAACTGGTGCCTTTTCTGAAGAGGTGTTCAGCTGAGGCTGGGAAAACTGAGCTTTACCCAGAGAGAGCCCAGGAAAAGAAGTTGGACATTTTTGAAACCAAAAGAGACTTGGATGTCATGGAGGTAGACAAGGTCACCTCCACACACGTCTTGGGGCCAGCACCACCGCTGTCTAAAGTGGAGCCAGAGGAGGCTCCTTGTGCAGTGGAGACCACCACCTCAAAACTCCCTGCTCCTGCTGTCTTGGGAGAGGTGGAGCAAGACGTACCCCATGCCAGGTCCTGTGAGGAAGGCACCGAGAAGGAAGCAGAGATGGCTGACTCATTTCAAGTGGATGCAGCCACCAACCCAAGGCCCAGTGCTAAAAGCTTAAAGAGGGATCCCGGCCCAATGGACGGTGAGCAAAGCGAGCAACCAGTGGCGGCGCTGGCGAGAGGGGAAAAACCCTCAAAGGAAAGACCAAGGAAATCAAGGTGCCAGATCATCAGAAAGAGAAAAAGAATTGGAAGAAGAAAGGTAAAGATGAAGGTCTATGGGGGCAGCGTAACTTAGAAGGTCGGACACAAACCTAGAAGGTTAAATGAAGTGCCTTTTTTGACAAAGGGTGAACGAACAAAAGCATCTGTTACAAAGTTGAACACAAAGGAAAAGATTAAAAGGCAAAACTAAAAAATATCAATGTTGGTTGGTCAAAGGTTTAATGTGACACTTGGGTTTAAATAAGAAAATTACAAAATTCTACAGCCTAAATATAGAAGTAATAATTTTTGTAATTTGGGGGCAGTGTAGCTGTCCCAGCAAGGGGGGGGGCTAGGAGATTATTTTATTTTATTGGATTATTTATCTTTAAATGTGTAAATGTCTGTTTGGGTGACATATGGTGTGATTTGGAGCCATCTGAGGTTCAGGTAGTGCACAGGTAGGCCTGGAGGTCACATGACACCAATCAGCGGTACACTTGAGTTGTGAAGAGGGAAGGGGCTCTTTGTGTGGAGTCTCTTAGTTAAGACAGGCCAACAAGGGTCTCTTTAAAATAAATAAGATAAAAGGAACGTCATCGTTAACTCTCCTAAATACATGCACAGAAGGCGCACACGGTACGTCACCTCTTATTGTTTGGGTTTCATTGTTTGTAATGTTTTATTGTTTTGTAATGTATTGCATTGTCTTTTATTGTTTTGCATAACTAATTGACTATTGCATTGTTAACTGTTTGTGATTCATTGTCTAAAATATGTATATTTGTATGTTTTGCAGTTTATCACGGTGTTTCATCATGAGTACAAAATAAATGGTCCTCGTGAACATCAGTCGGAGCGTAGTCCTTCTCTGTGCCTTTAAAGAAGCGTTTGGGAGCAGTTACAATTGTTATACAAGTAAAAGTCCGGTAACCAAGTATTGGTATCAAAAGCTTGTGGATCTGCTACTTTTGATACTTTTGTGTAATGTAGGGTGACCATATTTTCAGCCACTCAAACCGGGACGCGAAACACTGTTGCCTAAAACCGGGACCCTGAAAGCAATGCGCACGTTACCGCGCACCCGCGTGCCCATTCTCCAACGTTCGTGCACGCGCACACACGTACCGCAGGGTTGCAAACAGGCAGTGAGTGATTGACAAACGGTCTCAGTGTTGACACGCAATGAATTTGTTCATGTTTTCTGATTGGTTAGGTGAGCATGTTTTCATGAAAAGAACATGATAAATGTCTATGCAACCACTGAAAACAGCTACTATTATTTTAATTCTGCCGAAAACCGGGACAATTTTGCAGTGAATGTTGAAAACCGGGACATATTCGTGTTTTAGAGATATTTGTCGGGACACCGGGACACGCAGCTTGAAAACGGGACTGTCCCAGGTAAACCGGGACGTCTGGTCACCCTAGTGTAATGCTGTAGTTAGTATGATCAAGTCATTTACCAAAAAAAACCCACAAAAAGTTAAAATATGGAGATAAGAGGTTTCTGCCTGACGGCAGCGATATGGAGATTCATTGGCGCGCACCGCTTCTGGACAGCCGCCGGTCTGACCCACTTCCCACTTGGCACATCACTCCCTCTGGCACGTTTGAAGTTGATCGGTCAGCCGTTGCTCACTCTCACTCACTCACTCTCCCACTCACTCACTCAGTCACTCACTCACTGATGCCTGTTGGGAATGATGCCTGTTGTGAAAGCATTTTGAAAATGTTCATCCAATGACATGACGCTTTCTGCGTAATTTACTGACATGCCCAACACAGAGACACCAGTACAGGTTGAAAGTGGTTATGAATCTGGGCACATTGGATGCATAATCGCTGATACCGATGTTGTCAAGAAAGTCAAATAATGGCCACGATATGTTGGCCAAACTCATATATATATCAGTGGTTCTCAACCTTTTCAGGCCGTGACCCCCAAAATAATTTATATTTTAACTGGGGACCCCCCACCCTGACGAGCACTAAGAGTTGAGTCATTACATTTTGTATAACACAGTTCTATTGTGAAAATAGCAGATCTACATGCCGTTGTGAGCCTGTAGATCGGCTATTTTCACAATTTCTGCCTCTAATATTTGACAATTTGGCCAATGTTGAATTTGTCATTTTAAAGGTATTAAAAGGTCCTTAAACTGACTTAAGAAATGTGCAGATACCCTGTATACACTTAAACCTTATGCTGGTTTGTTTATTGTTCAGAGAGAAAACAATGGTGCACATTAAGTTAATCATCTGGGGACCCCTCAAAATAATTTGGGGACCCCCCCATGGGGGTCCCGACCCACAGATTGAGAACCACTGATATACGGCATATCACAGATGAAAATCATGAACGTCGCTCGTCCTATATCTAATCCACACGTTTTTTGCTCCATCTGTCTGTCTGGGTGTTGCAGGGCAGTACGATAGCGCGACAGATGGGAGCGGTGGCCTACGTGGAGTGCACCTCCAAGGTTTCCGAGAACAGCGTGCGGGACGTGTTCCACATCACCACGCTGGCGTCGGTGAGGCGGCCACACAAGCCCCAGCTCAAACGCAGCAGCTCTCGGAGGGGGCTCAAGCGAGTGTCCCAGCTGACCCTACCCCCCCTACCAGGCCGGACTGAACACATGGACCCGGCCCCAGCAATGCGGAAGGACCGGGCCAAGAGCTGTGTGCTCATGTAGAGACCAGTCAATATAAAAAAAAAAATATACAGTATATATATATGGAAATATATAACAGAGGAACTCTATTTATTGTTTTTGTTTTTTTAATCTCTTTCTCATTTTTTGCACTGCTGAGGACTAAGGAAAAATAAGAAAATACACATTGTGGAAACAAATACTTCATGTGTGTGTGTGGGGGTGGGGGGAAGGGGGGGGGGGAGTGTATGTGTGTGTGCGCGCTTATTTTCTAAGCTGTTTGCATTATTTGTTTTGTTTTGAAACGGTGGCAAAGCGGACTAACTCCCCTGGACGTGAAGATACTGGCATTGTGCCGCAGAGTATTGGATATTGGCAAAGAAATGACTTCCCAAATCCTCTCCAACAAGAGGCCAGCACCAGGGCTGTAACGAAGAGAGCCACATGGAGGAATATATTGAATTTGGATGTTTGAGGATAAAGCTCAGACAAAATCTCACGAACACTGGTTACTGTTGCCTAGCTCTACTGTACTCTGTGAAGTCACTTCCTGCAGCCATATTTCAGAGGCAAACCTGTGCTATGTACTGTAGCATAGTGCTGAAAAGGGATCTTAGTGAGAAGGCCTAAAATGGGACAAACTGGCGTAGGAAAGCCTGGGCCTGAAATTGCGTTTTGTATGGATTGAAATGAATATTGTGAAGGTCTTTGTGAAGTTCTTTGGAGTATTACAACCACAAGTGCATTTTAGAAAAAGAAAAGTCACAACATATCTTTTTTTAAACTGAACTATATCCTTCTCATCAACTCAAATCACCTTGACCTTGAGCTTACTCGAATTATTGCAGTTATATATTGCTATATTAATAGCAACAGTCTTATTTATTTGTCGAAGATATAGCATTAAAATGTTAGGGCTATTTTGCTGTATTTTCACTTACTGAGTCTAAAATAAAGCAACAGCTTGTCTGCATAGGGAGATGAGAATTCCTGCCTGAAGTTTTTTGATTAATTGTAGTTTTTCCATTCCAACAGTGTGGCCATGGCATTCATGCACACACAGTTATCGCAGTCTGTGGCTAATTGTCTCATCATTACTGAATTGGAACAAACCAGCATCCATCTTTTCCTCACAGCTTCACGTTCGATGTATTTATCTGTGTGCGTGTTCCATCAGCCATCCTGCTAATGTCACGACTATAAGCATCAGTTGGCAGTTTCCAAGGTTACCACTAACCCTGTGTCCACATAGTCATAGAGATGTACGGCTGCTAATAAACAGACCTGTTTTCGCTGAAGTGACTTAAGATGCTATGCATCAATACCAGTACAGATCTAGATGTGAAGGGCAGGGGCCGCAGCCTTCACGTCTACATTCTAGACTTCTGTTTTCCAAACCGTGGGGCGGGACCCATTTGTGGGTCGCGACTCGCGGACACATTTTTATGGGTCCCTTTATTTTGTTTCCTACATTTAAAAAAATAAAAATATTATTTTAAAACATTTCAAAAAACATTCCCCAAAAAGCTAAGATTTTCATGAAAAAAATTATAATAAATGACAACAGGTTCTCACCCCTAATGCTTCATACAACCGACGCGATCTTAAATACCGAATGCTTCTCACCATAGACGCGGACGGATTGCCTAATGTCTCAAGGGTTAGACGCATTGGGTGGTCTAAGAAGAAAGAAAAAAAAGTAGTTCCTGATGCGGGATTCGATACCGCTCTGAAGGCTTCTTGGTTTACCAGCCACCCGTCGCTACCGTTCATGCCACTATAAACGACGGAGCAGCGCCGTCTCAGGCGCCGATGACCCCCGTGAGTCGCCACCGAGGCGAGCAATAGCGAGCCGAGTTGCCGCGACGAGCGGTGGGAACGGCGCATGAGCCGACTCAGCCGCGTTACCGAATTACGTGCCGTTATGGACAGAATAGTAAATCTTGACCAGGGGACTGCTTCCGCCTCCGAATGTGGCTCAAAGAAGGGACTACGTTATCATTCCACGTTTTGTCAAAGATAAAAGCACAAAAAAAAAGGAACTTCCCAGTCACTCTGGTTAGCTCAGTTGGTAGAGCATGGAGATACAAATCCAGGGACCGGGGTTCGATTCCCCGTGACGGCCGTCAGTGAAAAATATTCCAGTGAACACATGTCGGCGCATGCGTGTTAAGACTCTGTCTCGTCCAAAAACTCTCCGTCCCCGTCGCACCCTAGACGCAATAGTCACTCCCAAAACTTCACAGGGGTGAAGCAAAGACACAGCGTCGGGAGGGTGAAGCAAAGGGAGTGAGAATGGGTTGTAAATGATTTAGTAATTTCATTCATAAATAATGAAAAATCTAAGAAATTCCATGAATTAGAAAACAAATGTTTAAGAAGTTAAGTGTAGATCTGCTATTTTCACTAGTTTGGGTCCTGGGCAAGCATCTAATCTCTCTTTTGGTTCTTGACCATAGACTGTAGGGTCTCGACCTGAAAAGATTGGGAACCACTGTTCTAGACTACATAGTGTAAAACACGGCTACATTCTAGACTAGATACATAGTGTA
Source organism: Nannobrachium achirus (assembly GCF_963921795.1). Taxonomy (NCBI): domain Eukaryota; kingdom Metazoa; phylum Chordata; class Actinopteri; order Myctophiformes; family Myctophidae; genus Nannobrachium; species Nannobrachium achirus. Next base: position 39,474,344 of record NC_137813.1, read on the forward strand.
GAACACCCTGCTGCAATAGTATGCTGTACATATATAATATATAAATAATAATTACAGATAAAACTAAATAAGGCCAAAATACTCTCAGAGTTACGTGATTTTACAGTGGAACCTCTGAGACACAGGTGGAAATAAATCATTTGGAAAAGTCATGGGCGAATGAGTAGGCTAGATACAATATTTACTCTGCTGGAGAAACAAACAACCAACGCATAAAATTTGAACAAAAACAAAGGATACAGGATTCTAGTAAGAAGAGGTTCAAGAATGCAAGAAAGCAAAAAGCACATTTAAGACAGTGAAAGGACAGAAGGTATCTAGAGGAGTATCAGCAGAGGAAAACTGTGGGTGATTTTTGGACTGAGAGAAAGTGGGATGGTGTCACCGAGGCCAGGAAATGAACAGTCACAGTGAGGCGGGCCCCACAGCAGGGGCATGGGACCCACTGTGGCCCTACAGTTCAGACTGACACTTAAGAGGGTTAGTCTTGTGGTGTCAGTGTGTGTGCATGCTTGTGTGTGTGCATGCGAGAGAAAAATATAAAATGTATTCATGAATATGTGTGTGTGTGACTGTGAGAGAGAGAGAGAGAGAAAGAAAGGGAGAAATAATCGAATGTGTGATCTGTACATGACCATTTGTGTGTGTGTGTGACTGTATGTATGTGTGTACATAATCTTAATATTTGTCTTCATATTGAAAACTGCAGTGGGGGTGTAGCCTCAGACAATAGACTGAAAATATCCTGCCTTGCCTTTTTTCTTCTTCTTGCATTTGAGTTTTTATTGACAGGCTTACAAGCAGGTTTATTACTGTTAGCCTAGCCTCTCTCTAAGAAACTGATCAGCATTTTTGCCCTTTTCCTTCGGCACACTGTAAGGATTAGAGATACCTTCGTGAGTTCATCATGGGTTTCTGCATTCTCAAGTTCCTTCCGCCTTTGGGATCCAGTGCTGTGACAAACAAAGACAGCCCCAGCAATCACTTAATGGCCATAGCTGACATTGTTACCACAGGAAATGCTTAGTCATAGACATCCAAGGAAGGCCAAGCTGAATTTGTTGATATTATGAATGGGGCTTCTGTTCTCAGAAATGGCTTGGACATGTATAATAAACACATGCATGCATGGAGTAGTCTACATGCATGCACAGAGAGAGCGAGAGAGATAAATTGGACAGTCTGCTTACAAAAGGTTATTGAAGAGACACAAATTGCATACAGTCATGAGATGATTTGTAATGAGAAGCAGCGTGTGACCAACTTCCCCCGCACACACACACACACACACACACACACACACACACACACACACAGACACACAGACAGACACACACACGAAAGCCAATACAGATAACGATTGGCATTCCATGTACTGGTTCTGGGAATTAACCACTAATGTACTGCACAGTCAATTGACTCCAACAGCGTATTAATTTGAGGACGTTTCCCCTGTCACCTCTTAAGATTTCCAACTTTATTGTTTCCTGCCTCACAGCAGATAAACTCAGCCAAGTGGAGACTGACCAGGGCTTCTCCCTGAGGTGGACTAGCAAAAGAAAACACAGACTGGAGATTAATTAGCCTACCGTTTAGTGCTTTCCCCACAATGAAACAGTGCAGCTAATTAAAATGTGTGAGTGTGTGTGTTCAGGTTTATGGGCTGAGTGCGTGCGTGACATGTGAGGGTCCGTGTCTGTATATGAGTGTGTCTTCATGCGCTTCTGAGGACAGGGATGAGAATGGAGCTTCTCATATCTTCTTTAGTCAAAAGAAGATCAAGGAAAGATGACTGAGAGGAGGAATTGATATTCTGGCAGATTGCATTTTTGTTTTCTCCATCGGTTGTCAGGGGTACGTGCATTTCTCAAAGAGATTAGGGTTTATATATGTGTATGCATACCCTACGTGACTGAGATGTAAGAGAAGAGTGGCGTTCTCTGACAAGTTCTGATAAGAGGAGGAGGTGGGATTATTGGACGAGGTATTCAATGACTCTTCCCAACCTGTACGGTCGGTGGAGGGATTGCAGAGGATCCAATGAGAATTAAATGACTTCATCTGTCATTCTGGAGTCCTGTGGAAAGACAGGGAGCAGTACAAACATTTACACACCCACACCTGGGAGTTCCCCTTTGCTGGCTCGGTTTTGTGCCAGTGGCTATAGAGCTGTTCTATTACAGCAGCAACGGTTCAGTGGCTTGATCAAGGGCACTGTTAACAATGAGGGAAGAGAAGACATTACCAAATCCAAAACCCTACATTCAAATAATACAAATCTGAGGGAGCATCCACGCAACATCCTACTGAGAAAGAACATTGTTCTAATTGTTTGAATATGTTCCAATTGAAGCAGAATAGAGCCATTTAAAAAATACGGGAGAGAGGAAGACTCATCTCTCTGAAGGTGTTTGTGATTGCTCCAAACCGTACCTCCCACGGCTAGTGACTAGTGGGTCTCTTGGGTTTTGCATCTCTGTAGTGGTGATTACTGTGTAATTAAAACCATGTCAGCTCTTGTATTACCCTCCAGGTCTGTCTGGCTGGCTAATACAAATCCCAGCTGAAATCCCTGCCATGGCTCACATAATACATTATAGGTTCTCTGATGTGCAATAAGAGCTCGGTCTAACCAATTAAACACATATTAGTGAGCCAATCAGGTGTTTTTTTTTTCCTTTGCCGTTGGGTGTTCAGTTCCAAATGCAAATGGTCATGTCCCACGGGGGTAGCCTACAGCATGTGAACCATGTTTAAGCAGTTTAGATTATTACATTATGTGTCCAACAGAGGGTAACCGTAATAGGACTTTTCCATCAAGGTCATTATCAGGCTAGTATGCAGACCAAATATTAAAATAGCATTGTCTAATAAATAGGATGAGATGAATAGTAATATGATGCCGGCGGAATGAGAATCTGACCCCACGGTGCCTGAATGAGTTTCCACAGAAACACTGACGTCACGGTAGCCATTGAGGGAACGTCGCAGAATTTTAATGAACTTTGCCAAGACCTGCTGTTAGTCAACAGGTAACTGACAGCAGGTCTTGGACATCAGCAGTGAGGTGAGTGAGTTATCTCACTGTCACTGAGGTGACAGGCAAAGCACACAGTGGTGGAAGAACTACTCCGATTTGTTACTTGCCACTATGTAGAAATACTCTGTTACAACTTACAAGTAAAAGTCCTGTATTCCAAATCCAAAGTACAAAATAATACATCAAAATATACTTAAAGTACCAAAATAAAAATACTACAATCTTTCAAAATATATGAAAATAGCTGATCTACACAACATGGCACATTGTGAGCGTGTAGACTATCAAATAAATTAACGGCTGGTTAATGTATGACTTGTAAGTTGTATTCATATCAAATCAGTATCAAAGTTGTACTTAAATACAGTGCTTGAATGTACTTTGTTACTTTCCACTACTGCACATCTCTGTAAAACAATGTCTGGTGGAGGGCGGGTTTGTTGCAGGGCCAGCAGGATGAAAGCCAGGAACAGGGAACAGCATGGCTCTGAGAGAGAAAGAACCAGAGAGATGCTTATTATGCTTTGTCATACAACAAAGTGTAAATGAGTCTAGGGACACAGACTGGCTCAGACTGGAAGCCCAAACCAGATTTTTGGCCTATTGGACCACATTTTCTAATCACATTTGAACCGTGCAGATCTCTAAAGATGTGTCTCAGTTTGGACACTTGGACACAAGCTTGATTTATACATACTAGTCATGTGTGACACGTACGCACAGTATCTAAGAGATTGAATGTAGGAGTCTCAGAAGTAGTAATGTTGGAGTGCCTGTTGGGCAGATCTTTATGCCCATATATGGTGTTCCATGTTGGAGTGCCCGTTGGGCAGAACTGTATGCCCATACATGGTGTTCCGTGTCCAGGCCAGTCTGTGATGTCAGTACTATGACGTCAGAGTATGACTTCATGAAGCATGCAAACAGCACCCTGTGGACAATATGCCTTCCGGTTGGTTCTAGCGGAAGTGGCGGAAGTGCTGTGTTTAACGGAAGTTACGCCATGCGTTGCAGTCTTCCGGTGAAATTCTCATGGCGGAAGTTGAACGGTCTCTGCCTGATATTGTCACCAGGCTTTTCTCTTCGCAGATGAGTACGCCTGGCTACGCAAGGCTATGCAGACAGACGGTTACCATGGCGGCGAAACTGTGTAATATCAGTGATGTCAGCATGCAGATGGTCAGATGGACAGACAGACATTCGCTAAATTAATTGCGACCGTAGGTCGCAGTTAAAACCGGCACATCTTTCTGTATCTCTGTCAGTCACGCCTGACACTGTGGTTCTATGGGTTTGTCGCTCTAAAATCATGCTCTGACGTCACTGTGATGTCAGGGGAACCACTCATAACAGAATGGCTTTGCCACTCTGGACATCACGCTCTGGCTTCACTGTGATGTCACACTAACAGAATCCATTTTTTTGCACATACCGGTATATGGAGTTCCCTGATGTCATCAATATTAAGCCCATATCTAACAGGACCATATATGGAGGCCACGTCGGCCACCACATACCACACTAACGGCTGGTTCGACAGACAGGGATCTCCATGTATAAATGGGTATGATGTCAGATCAGATGTCATAGACATCATAGGACTTTCACATAACGAATAACTGAGTAAACATGTTTGGGCTCTCACAGCATATCTCCATAATACAGTACATGGATCTCCATATATGGGTACCAAGGGTCTCCATATATGGGTAACTGGTCCGATATACATCACTGGCCAGATAGCCAAGAATTCGCCCTTTAGGGCGAGGTCGCATGTCGCCCTGAGGCGTCTTACTGGTATATAGTTAGATAATAAGTGTTGAATTGTGACACATTGTGAGCTTGTAGATCGGCTATATTCAGTGAGCGACACTGTCATACGCATTACTTCTACTAATAATTATGTAATAATAAATAATAAACTGGTAAAGTGTCCACAGTGTGGACAGTGAAAGTCAGCCCTAGATCGTATTTCAGAAACAAATCATGTTTGCCTGTGCAAAGCCGTAGACAGCGATCCAGACAGAGGCAGATGGAGACCAACAGAGACAGGATGGGTAGTTTACAGGAACAGGAGAAACTCGAGCTGTTCCTAATCACACCCATGTAGCCCTGAGCACACACTACAATGATGATGCAAAGGCAGGAGTGCCTACCGCTTAATTTTTTACTCTTGTCATACGATGTTGCCGCTCGCCGAAAATAGCCAATCTTGATTAAAGGTCACTGCTGTTGTCCCTTCTCTTCTTGTTGGTATTCAGAACACTGTCACGCCAATGGGACAGGCTTCAAACTAGAAGCACTGAGGCTCAGAGGAGCTTTGTGTGTGTGTGTGTGTGTGTGTGTGTGTGTGTGTGTGTGTGTGTGTGTGTGTGTGTGTGTGTGTGTGCGTGCGTGCGTGCGTGCGTGCGTGCGTGCGTGCGTGCATGTGAACACGTGTGCGTGCGTGCATGTGCTGTACATTGGCAGTATGTGGTGAATGTGGCTGAGAGGCACATGCCTGTTCTGGTGTGCACTACAGTATGTGCACATGCATACTGCATACATAAATGCATACTGTATGTATGCCTATACATGCATGAAGCTTGCAAGTCCAGCTGTGTATTGCTCAGTGAACCTAGTAGTTTATGAAGAGGAATATGTTGGTTAGGATCCAATTCTAGGTATTTATTACCTTGCAGTTGGAAATTAAAACTAATTCTCACTGTAACACCTTTGTATTTAGTGATTCAAGAGTGTAAAGACAAGACTACACACCCTATGCAAAAAACTAATCAAAGCATGTCCATTAAGTGCTCTGCTTCACTCTATTTGGAATGACAGTCCCCCCAGCTCCCCCACGTCTGCGTCTTTCTGATAAGGGCAGATGTAAACATCATTAATTCACAAGAAATACTGTAGGCCTATACTTTTCAGTCTAATAGGTGACACAACGTATTGCTAATTATTTCATTTACTCCCATTAAAGTGGAAACTGACGTTAGTTACACATTTCTGTTTTGTTTTAAATAAATTGCTCGTAGGGGAGGGGGAAAGTTGTTGGACCGCATGTGCATTCATATTTACTGTATGCTCAGGTATGTGTATACTACTCTTCCTGGAAAAAGAACAGCAGTGAGATTCGAGGGAACCTGCCTGATGGCATTGGCAAGTTAGGTGTGTGTGCGTGCGTACGTACGTGCGTCTGTGTTCTTGTGGTAATGACCCAAACCTAGTTTATGCATTGCTTTGGTCCACCTTCGCAGTGAGCCTGGTGTTTGGGCGGACATGCAGTAACTCCTGTTGAAAGTGTCAGCAAGATGTGTAGCCCCCTTCCTGCATGGCACATAAATCACCTCCTCCACCAGAGGAGTCTTAACCCACACACCATTAACACAAAACAAACAAAACAACATTCAAAGATGTATTTTCTTATTCAACATATTTTCTAACAATTTCCTGTGACTGAAATTAAAATCTCACTGAAGTAAACGGCTATGCCATTGGCACTTTTGAATGGAAGGACTAACTAACTTTCAAGTTTTTACTTCCAAGTCGGCCATCCCAACCAGACCCAAAATTGCATTATAAAACAAAATGCCAGATGCCAGAGGATTGTCACATGATCTGGGCAATGGGTATTTAAGATATGTATGTACACATTGTAAGTACAGATCTCCTAATCCATCAATCATTTTAAATCTATCCTAGAAGGAATTGAGCTCAGATCATGACAGGAGTGCTCCATCCATTGACGTATACAGTTTCATCTGAACACTGTCGTGTTGCAAGGAGACAAGCCAAAACCCCTGGGCACAAATCTGTCAGTGATTGTTTACATAATATTATCTTGAAATTACAAAGGCATGGGCTAAATTATTGTGCCCTCATCTTACAGTATTTTATAGTCAGTAGCTTACTGAACAGCATAGCTAGTTATACTTGTTTATTTGGCAGAACATCGTGGGTTGGAACATTCACTGTCAGTTTGAAACCATCTAGTTTAAAAAGTACAGTATCATCATCACCATCACGAATCTATAGTAGCCTATTTTTTAAACATGAAGTTACAGTGTTTCCACATGGCTACTGATGGTTACTGTACAGTATATACATGATTGACCTAAGTTTACAAAGACATTACTGTATGGCTAAGTTAAATGCAAATACTTTATTATGCATCCAGCACATATCTGATCTATATCTCTCGGTCTGAGCCAGATAGGCCAAGTAAATGCAAGGGCAGAGAGAGCCCTCATACCTCAGCACAGCATGTGCTTGCCAAGGAAAATCTAGGTGTTTAAAAATGAATTACCTGTTTAAAAAGCATGTAAAAATACTAAACTGTGCTCCTCAGATCTCCATGGGGTTGATTTAAAAAATCAATGGTTCTTCCTACTGGGAGTATGTTAAGACATTTTAATGGCCGTGTTACTTGTTACTTTATGTGATCCGACTTCTGCTCCCACACTAGCCGTGTCTGTGACTTCCCCCTCCGCCCCCTTCCCCTGCCACAGCTGCGTGCAGCGGGGCTACTTGCTCAGCTCAACTGTTGTTGTTAAGAGGGGATGACTGACACAATCAATTCTTACTTACCCTTTTCTGTGGTTATCAAAAAAGGAAAGGTATAGGGCTAAAAGTTATCAATGGGTTGAAACAACATTTTAAACCAGGCTTTTAGCCAGCCGTCTGCTCCAGTCTAGAGCCAGGCAGAATTAAAATGACATGGTTTCAATGTTGTTGTTGAAGACAGTTATTCCTATCTATTAGTTTTCATCATAGTGAGCTACAAAATATGAAAGCTGAGAGTTGTCATATTGTGCTTCAGCAACACGAGAAATACATACTGTACATACATTTTGAAGCAAATGTAACTAGTTACTTTTTGAGAGCGCTAACTAGTAACTATAACTATTTACTTTTTTAAAGTAACTTTCCCAACAACATGTTAATGTCTAGCATTCAAAACCCCTACATTTGAAATACCCTGATACATATATTACATAATTAAATGTCATCATCATTGATAGGTATTTTGTTATGGTTCATATCATCTTTTTATCAATACATATTGATGACCACCTGACCCTAAGGCACAGTGACTGTGTCATATAATGTCATGTACAGTACACACACAAGGTCTCCGTCTGGTAGAAATCAGGCCTTATCAACTGCCTGGAGCCTGGACCTAAACAATGAGAATTGTTTTGGTATTCTAAGGCTCAGCTTGGGACATCTGGTGTCATCCAGAAGGACATCTCTTCCCCCCAGTAACCTACTGTATATGGACTCTTTGTCTTGTCATTCGTGGACAAGAAACATATCCTATGAACTGTTGAAACGTCATCTACTGACTGACCAAATGACCATACATAAACTCATGTCAAAACATAATTTGTCAGAGAGAGCATGAACCATTGATTATTTCCGTACTGTACCTTTGTCTTGAATACTCTCTCTCCATAGTAAAACATTCCATTCTCACTCTGATCACTCTCCTGTCTTATTTCTGTGTGATGGATTATTGTATCTCATATTAGAATAAGAAGGTGTTGTTGTTTACTAATAATTTATTTACCAATCATCATCCTATGTGCCCTTGAGATCACAAGCTGCTGCCACTGGTCTCTGGTGCTCATTGCTACACCAAGTTCATTCACAGTCAGAGTCAGTACTGTATCCCTGCTCAGAAAATCCATAAATGTGTGTCTGCTTCTATCATCATCATCACCATCATGATTCATCATTTAATGTATTTTGTGGATTTTTGTTGAGTGGTGTGGTCAATCAGCATCAAGGTACCCCCCCCCCCCTGTCCTGTCTGTGAACATTTCATACCTGGACATTAACTGGCTAAAGCAGTTCTCAATCATCATGAATTGCACTTTAATATAATATGTCGAGTTGTAATTGGGATGAATGGTCCACATGCGGACACGATCACGCTCACATTGGCATCCTCTCAACAGGCTTGCATGAAAGCACAACCAGGGAGGAAGAGAGACAGAGACAGCAGCAGAGTGACAAAGCAGCAATGATACAAGTGAGCCTTGAGCTTGACATCAATATTTGCTATTGATTTCCCCTTTGTCCTCACACAGAACAACACATTTCACAACAGTAGACAGTCCCTCTCCATCTTCCCCTCCTATTTGCCCCTGTCCCTGACTCCCTTATAGCTCTTCATTCTAGCTGTGCTTTTTGTGCTGAGTTTGGCAATAATAGACATACAGTAATAGCTGCAGTTCCTCTGGGTAATTTCCTTTTCCTGGGTCACATCCTTCCAGAGCCAGAGGTCATTCAGGATCAAGGACAAGAGCATGATGCTAATCTGTACTTTCCCCAAGTTGAAGTAAACGCTCAAGCACAATGCACAGTATATCGCTGTCGGGCAGAAACCTTGTATCTCCAAGTTTCAAATTTGTATACCGGTGTATATATATATATATATATATATATACCGTATTTTCCGGACTATAAGGCGCACTTGAAAGCCTTTAATTTTCTCAAAAAACTACAGTGCGCCTTATAGTCCAGTGCGCCTTATATATGGATCATTCATTGACATTGACATTCCCTTTAGCACAGCTCCATCTGTTGGATGCATAACGCAACGGTAGCGTCTATTATGTGCGCCTTATAGTCAGGTGCGCCTTATATATGAAAACAGTTTGAAAATAGACCATTCATTGACAGTGCGCCTTATAGTCAGGTGCGCCTTATAGTCCAGAAAATACTGTATATATATATTTTTTTTTTTTTTTCGCAAAGCAAAGCCCTGCTTCATCATACAAGGCCGCCGCACAAAAGTAGTGAAAACAGCAGATCTACAAGCACACAACGCCTCGCTGTGCAAGTAGTTTAAATAATTTTTAAAATGTAAATACAAAACAAACGGTTTTGGACAAACAAGGTTTCCACCCGACAATGACGATATGAATTGTTTCGAAAGCAAATGCATCCACAAATATCATAGACCTTCTACAGTAGACAACCCTGAAGGGTTCCATTCTTAATCGACACAGTGTAATCAAGTTCCCAGATTGGGCACAGTGTAACGTGTCTGCTGCCTTGAGCTGTCAGTATGAATCGCAGCAGTGGGAATATGCAGTTTTTACATCATATCCATGCTCCACAAAAACCCATTAAGTGTCTATTGGGGGTTGATAACATGCCTTTGAAAGGGTTCAAAGGAACAGACCTTGGTCTATGAAATATACATTTGCACCTTAGCGTGTCAATTAAAAACCTGACATGCAAAAAAGACCACACAGTCATACAGTAGTATTTCCCAATGCTTTGTTTTTCTCCAATAACACAGGAATGCACATGGGGGAGTTGTCACGATGGTGGAGACATATAGTCTCCACGGCCAAATGTTTATTCTGCATTGCCAGAGTACACTCTGAAATGCACATGCAAGGGTCAAGATGAGGAGGCGGTGGCTCTGGGAATGTGGTTATAGAATGTATTATTCAGTGGGTGTTTTATTGGTATTCTGATGGCAAAGAGGCAGAACACTTCTAATGGGCCTCCCCCAGAGCCCCGGAGAGATTAAAGACGCGAGAACTAAATCAAATTAGGTGATAAACAAAGGGGCATCCAAACAGAATCTGAAGAGTGAAGCTCCCAATCTTTGGTTACTGGCAAACGTACAAGTCCTGAGAGGAGGAGGAGGAGGTGGGCCTTCATTCCTCTTGTGGTCACAACAAAAACAAGTTGAACCAAGGACTTCAAAGCAGTTGCACACACACACACACACACACACACACACACACACACACACACACACACACACACACACACACACACACACACACACACACACACACACAGAAGCACAAAGGTTCTGTCTGAGACATCTCCGGTCATGTGACAGCGGGCCAGGTGCACTCTGACTGGGCCCTTGGCAAGGCTCCTCACTGGTTGGCCCTGTCCATCATGAGCTGCAGCCAATCAGAGCCTCTCCCTCCGTTGGGGCGTCTGCGTCGGGGTGCGCAGGCAGCCTCCCAGATTGGCTGGGCACCCGCTGCTTTCCAATATGCCCACCCGCTCCCCACAGTGTCACAACAGGCCTCTCATTCACACTCGCTCTGCCCCTGCAATCCAACCCCCCTCCCCTCTATCTCCCCCTGCCAGGTGGGACCAAACACATGCCCGCTGTCTCATAAACACCGAGACGTGCCAACATCGGCCAGTTTGCAGCGAGGGCTCCTGAGAGACATCCAACTACTATCACAGGAACGAAGGTAGAGCCAAATGATTCTGGGGAGCCAGACAGGCAATAAACAGAACAAATCCTCACACAACTTTAACGAAAAACAACAGCAAGGCAGCCAGGACGCACGCACGCACACACACACACTCACACACACAGTCACACACACAGTCACACACAGTGATTAATAACACAAAGAACAAGCCAACAAAAGGAAGCATGATGATGAAACAGCAAAGACGGAGCACTGGCAGGCAGTCAACATCCAAACACATCGAAAAAGTAAAGAGCCCTAATGAAAGATTTTCAGCATGAATAAACATAATAGAGAAAATCTCTACTCTGTGTTTCTAGGCAAGAGGACAGGGTTGATGGGGGTGTTTGCGTTTAAAGGGGGAAAGCAAACAAGAAATTGCCTTCCCCATCCCTCCACTCTGCTTCCACACATTCATTTCCTCTGAGAAGGCAATGATGACCGGTAATCTTTGTCCATAAAGGAGCGCCTTCCTGCAAATAACAATGTGATGCATTTGAAAACAGCATTAGGAGCTCTACCTGATCCCTGACAGAGCCAGGCCCAGCTAGCCCCCCCCCCCAACCCAACCAACATACGATACACGCAGGGGAAATCAAGTCAATCACACACACGCTCACACCTCTCCGCCACATCCCCTCAAAATAACCACTCTTTTTTTTTCTCTCCGTCAATTGTGGGGTCAGTCTGTTTTTGTCTGTTTCTCCCTCTTGACTTTCTCTCCCTCTCTTGCTCTCTCTCCTTTTTCCAATGCTGATGTCTTCTTAACCAGTCCGTCTCAGCAGAACAGCCAGACAGTCTACTCTCTCCACTTCCACTAAGCTCTGATTGGGGCACTCAAAGTGGAAAATTATATTCTAACACTGAATAAATGTCATGCTCTAATGGGTGGAAATTCAGTTAAAAACGTCTACGGAACATCTCTGTCAGAGACCAAAATCTTAACACCATTTCGTTTGTGATGCTGACAGCTGCAATTTGTAATGGCAATGGCAAAAGCTCAAGTTTTTCACCCGTTTACCCCCACCCCTCCTCGACCTCCGCACCACCTCACTCCTTCTGCTGTCTACTCTCAGCCAGATTAAGTTTTAGATAGAAGAGATGACCTGTAAAAAATGGAGATCATTGCAAATGTATCGTTGCTTGCTACTTCAATTGAGAGTGTTTGAATACTTGCACCTGTGTTCCATGAAATGGAGAGTAAAAACAAGAGGGAAACTGAGTGAGAGAAGGTGCACCCATGTGAAGTGAAAAGGGACAGACAGACAGACAGACAGACAGACAGACAGACAGACAGACAGACAGACAGACAGACATATAGAGAATAGGAGAGATGGAAAGAATAACATTGTTTTAGTAGGAGGTAGGAGGCATGGGTTTAAATATCTATATTTATTTATCTGCCCAGCCATTTATCTAACCATAAATGGTAAATGGTAAATGGTGCATTTATATAGCGCTTTTAATCCAAAGCGCTTTACATAGATTGTGCATTACATTCACCCATTCACACACACATTCATACACCGGTGGCAGAGGAAGCCATGCAAGGCACCAACTTGACATGCCATAATAGGTGAACAGTTGGCAAAAATATGGTATATCATTTTTTGAAGGTCCAAAACAAGGGGAAAATAAATTATGGTATACCATTTTTTGAAAGGCCAAAACAAGGGGCAGTGGCAACCATGGCCTTCATGACATTCCTGCCCTGCTGCTCAGTATCCTGGTGTCAGTATCATGGTCAGTATCCTGGTATCAGTATCATGGTCAGTATCCTGGTGTCAGTATCATGGTCAGTATCCTGGTGTCAGTATCATGGTCAGTATCCTGGTATCAGTATCATGGTCATGGTCAGTATCCTGGTGTCAGTATCATGGTCAGTGTCCTGGTGTCAGTATCATGGTCAGTATCCTGGTGTCAGTATCATGGTCAGTATCCTGGTGTCACTATACTGGTCAGTATCCTGGTGTCAGTATCATGGTCAGTATCCTGGTATCAGTATCATGGTCAGAATCCTGGTGTCAGTATACTGGTCAGTATCCTGGTGTCAGTATTATGGTCAGTATCCTGGTGTCAGTATCATGGTCAGTATCCTGGTGTCAGTATCATGGTCAGTATCCTGATGTCAGTATCCTGGTGTCTGTGAAGTACAGGCTTAGAGAAAGCTCAAGGTTTTGTGCATTCAGTCTCAAGCCATACTGTAGTTCTTGTCTAGCTTTTGACGATAACAAGATAGAAAAGAGTCATAGTGTAAGAGTCTAGTCAGCAACCCTCCCCCTATTCCCATAGATTGGAGCCACCATCTCACCTCACCTGCCCTCACTCATGTGGCCTGCTCTATAGGCTGCCCTTCAGTTCTGTTTGGCAGGAGCAAAGACAACACTTGCACAGAACAGGCCTTACGTGGATGAAGTGAGTTCACTATTCATGGTTGCTTTCATGCTATCTTTGTCAATTCGCTTCGTACTGACTATTTACTGGTAGAGTGAGTTATGATTGTTTGTTAGGTACACCTAATTGCTAATTGTCAAATGTGATGTGATCATTGTATTGTAATTGTCTCCTCCAGGCCGAAGACGTGGCTGTATGTTTGTCCTGGGAGGCTCTCTCCATTCCGACATGTCGCCATTCCGAAATTGACTTCTTATTGTCGGAGTGGCGACACTCCCATAGGGGTTAGGTTTAGGGTTAGGGTTAGAGATAGTGTTAGAGTGTTAGAGATAGTGTTAGTGTCGGAATGGAGACATGTCGGAAAGGAGACATGTCGGAGTGGAGAGATGCACCCGTTTGTCCTTCTATAAGCAGTTAACGGTACTGTTGGCCCAATCTGCTTTTCACATTGGCCTATTATAGCACCGCCAAGAGGCCCCAATAACCTACCTGACCTGTCGGAGAACTGTGCTCCAAGGAGCACTTTTTCTAGTTTATACTTCCGTCACTTGGCCATGTCGTATGACAAAGATTACATACATACGGTACAATAGAGTCATCAATTTATATAATCAAAATGTTTAAATTTTTCATTAACTGAATTGTCCAAGATCAGCTTTAAACAGGGAAAGTCAGATGTTACACATCTGTTTGATCTTCACTCTGCTTTTCTACACAATAAAATCTTCAGTTTTGGAATGCATCTAATAAATGTGCCCAAATGGACCTGTAAGGGTCAAATGGACAGATCCATTTGGATCCCTATGTCATTTAGATTGCTCTGTATGTTGAAATTAGAGCTAATAAAAAAAATCACACTTTGAAGTCTGAGTATCACAAGTGTATAGCATAATTCCCAGTGACTCTCACAGCTGTCAGAGACACCATCTGTCTGCCTTGCAATCAGTGTGCCAACAGTGTGAGGTCAGCCACTACTCTTATCTGTGCTGTACCTGCACTTCCCTCCCTGTCTGTGTCTCTCTCCATACTCTGACTGCGTCAGTGGCATATCAAGGACCCCCATATGTATTTTTCCGTGGACCCCCATCTAAAAGGATTTTGGACCAGGGGCCCCCATTAGAGAAGAGTTGTGTTGTTAAATATATTAAAATTTATTTTTTCAGAATAGCTGAAGAATAAAATAGGATTAATTTGGTTAAACTGATTTTTATGCCATATTAACCTTTTAGTTTAGACAGCTTTAGACAGCACAGTATATTATATAAGCGTTTGATAAATTATTCTTCAGCTGTGTCAAGCTGGTTTTATACTATAGTCTCCTCTCATAATGGACGTGAAGCTCACATAATAATTTTGTGTTTTAATCGATCGAATGTAGTAGTTAGTTGTACAGCACAGTCATTAATGATGTTCTGCCATGCTGTAAAACAGCAGGCATTCCAAACAGAAATTACACCATTAATGTGTTTGTTTACACAAACCTCATAGTCAAGTGAACAGATAAATAAGAAAAGATAGTTCAATTAAAAATGTTGCCGTTGTTGTTACCTTGATTTAGCTGCATTAACAGAGCACTGGAGTATGTGAGAGCAGGCAAATGGGCCTTATTGTCTGATGGCTCATTTCTGGCGGCTGTGCTGTGGATTTGCACAGCTCATTAAAATGAGGCACTGATAATGCAAATAAGTTTGATTATCTGGCTAATGACATGACGTCTCACAGAGAAACCAGGGAGCGGGAGCCCAGCAATAAGCCTGTCACGGCATGGGGATTAACTATAGTTTAACACTGGGCTGCCTAAAATATTTTAAGATCGACTGTGAGATTATATTGTTCCATTTCAAACCAATGGCCAATGGTAATACACTTCACTATAAGCCAGGCGCTGAGCTGGTTTGAGATAGAGTACTGTATCAGTGTAATGCGTGCAATATTTTGTGTTAAGACCCAGCCTAAAGCCATCCCTTTTTGATACAAAACAACTTTTCCCCAGCCTGCTTGGTTTGTTTCACCACACAACACCACCACCACAGGTTTATACAGCAGGTTCCTGTTGGAGGGGCCACAATTATAGCACAATAAGCTTCCATTGACTGAAAGGCTGCAGTGGCTGTGTGCCCAGGAGCAGAGGTGATATTTGCGTGTGTGTGTGTGTGTGTGTGTGTGTGTGTGTGTGTGTGTGTGTGTGTGTGTGTGTGTGTGTGTGTGTGTGTGTGTGTGTGTGTGTGTGTGTAGCACCCACGCATGTGTCCATGTGTCTGTTGGTGTGTGGTTTCTCTTTCTCTAACACAGATCCACTATTGTGACGCTGTTGGCACTCTGCAGTAACATTTGACTGGGGGCTTTTGCCAGTTTCCAGACTGGGTTTCTGCCGTCTTAAAAAGACAGACAGGTGAAAAAGCACACCCTGAATTAATCCTTTATTATGTACTTGTCAGTAGTGCAAGTAAAGTAAAGGTTTTCAGGCACAATTTCACTTTGTATATTGTACATTTTCTATTAACTACACAGCAGGAACGTGGTTTTAATTTCTGCATATTACCTACCAGGGTGCCTGTCCAGTCTTTGTGTGCCTGGATCTGGGATTTCCTTACTGCCAGACTTCAGGTTAACAAGGTGGGCAGACACACACCTGCGCCCTGCTTTATTTCTTGTACACACATGGCCAAGCATACATGTAGCTCCAACGCCGAATAAGAATAATAACAAGAATAAGAATAAGAACACAGAGAAGAACACAGCAGAGAAAGTAAGGGAACTATTACTGGCAGTAGGAATGGAGTGCAGGAAGATCGGCCTCAAGCTCAGTGCCAAGAAAACTATAGTGGCATGTATCACTGAGGAGGACAAAACCATTGCTACTGCCAGCGGGATGGAGCTCGAGGTAGTCTGGACTCAGGGACGTGCTGGCCATTGGGAAAAGCGGGACAACTCCCGAACAGCCGGTTAATTCCCGGCCGCTCCAGGCCGGCCATTAGGAAAAAAATTAAAAATAAAATGTCGGCCTTCGTTCCATTTGTTGCGAGGTGTTGTGTGCTTGTAGATCTGCTGTTTTCACTAGTTTAAATCATTTTTAAAATGATAAATACAAAAATAACGGTTTTGGACATACAAGGTTTCCACCCGGCAACGACGAAATATAACTCATGTATTTGGCCCACTGGCTTGTCACTTTGTCACAAATATTTGAGCGGCAGCAGCAGTGCTATAGAGAGAAATCTCTCTCTATAGCGCGCAATGAGGGCCTCTCCAACAATTTTTCCCGGGCTGAATCAGGGGCCCAGCATGTCCCTTCAAATATCTCGGTGCCTGGACTTCCTCGACAGAACAGGATCTGAAAGTCTGTCGGACACTTGCCTGGAATGCCTTGCATGAAATGAGGAGAGCGTGGAAATCTGACATGGAAGATATGACCTCAAGAGGCAGCTGTTCCTGTTTTCACTGAGAGTTGAATAAAAGTAAACTTTGGGCGTTTGGATGAATGTTTTAGATCAGACGATGATGATGTTTAGATGATTGGGCATTCATGCCCGATCATGCAGAGTGTGTTTTAGATTGTGTTTTCAGCTGGGAAAAATACGCTTTGGTGGACACACGGCCTTGAGGTATCGTCAGCATAACATCCCCGATGTGTGATGGAGCGGTTCACATTTTGGAGGATGTTTTTCCTGCAGCCCGACTATTTTGTTTGGAGAGCATTCCACGGAGAGGCACCAAGCCAAAAGATCAAGTGTCAGCCAAGGTGAATTTCCTTCCTGTTCACCCAGCACCTGCCGTACGCCAGTCATGGCACCCTCCTCGCGCGTCAGTCATCCTCACTTCCAGCTGAGTGACAGCTCTGTCGACAAGTGTGGAGCGAAGAGCACTGAGTGAGTCCAGTCACATCTGTTGTTTTACAGGCAGCCTGCATTCAGCCCCAGGGATCTCATTATAACCCAGTCTGGCGAGAGTATCGCTCACAAAACACTCAGACACACACTGATACACACACGCTCGCATCTATGCTTTTAGATAAAAAAAGGCAGGCATGAATGAACATCAACACATCAGCATGATTGGCTGAAACACAGATACAGAGCCCAGGCACCCAGTGGTAAGTGTGTGCGCGTGCACACACACACTTACCACTGGGTGCCACACACACACACACACACACGCACGCACGCACGCACGCACGCACGCACGCACGCACGCACGCACGCACGCACGCACGCACGCACGCACACACACACACACACACACACACACACACCCACACCCACACACACACACACACACACACACACACACACACACACACACACACACACACACACACACACACACACACACACACACACACACATTCTCACAGCCCTTCAATGCAGGAATATTTACAAGTTTGAATGCAACATGCAAGCTAAGTATCACATGTGTGTGTGTGTGTGTGTGTGTGTGTGTGTGTGTGTGTGTGTGTGTGTGTGTGTGTGTGTGTGTGTGTGTGTGTGTGTGTGTGTGTGTGTGTGTGTGTGTGTGTGAATGCGCACGTGTGTGATTGTGACATCATTCAAATAGCATTCCAACACTAAAACAAGATGGATCTTGAATCTTGGACTTCAAGTGGCCATTTTGTGGCGGTCAGTCAGTCACCTATGACATACTGACGTATGACTCCATATTCAGGTGGATCCAATCCAACTGACATTGACTTCTAATATGAATTAATCACTTGCCAGACTGCCAGTGCTCTGCCATGGCGGTCTGTTGGCGTCCCTCTTGTGTTTTCTTGTGCCCTGCCGTGGTGTCTCTTGCTGGCTTGTTTTGAAGGCTTGGGTGATGTCATGTCATTAGAGGTGAATAAACCTGCGTCATTACGTTTGCTGCAAACACACTGTACATGCATGCACATGTTTTGTATCCTCTCAACTGGGATTGCTAGCAAAGTGCAGAGTGGGGAGCTTTGTATTGTGAGCCAGCCTGTAATACATTTCTTTATAGGTAGAATTACAGAGTAGACAAGTGGAGTCAAACAGATGAACCACGGCATCCCTGCATGCTCAGTGAGTTGCAGGTGCACAGACCTTCAAGTGCCGCAAGGTAAAGTCCAAGTGTCGCCAGCCGCCAGGTCAGAAGAGTTCATCACTTCCTGCTATTGTCTGCATGAGCTTGTGTTCACAGTGTGTTTCCCTGTCAGTCATTCTGTGTTGGCCTATGCGTGGAAGAGGCCGTTGCCATGACTGGATGTTCATATAGCCTACTGTATGTAGCTCTTGGCCAAACACTAACATCCTATACGCAATATCCAACACTTAGTCTGTCATGGACCTTGATGCATAGGCTACTAACTACCGACGTAAAAGACAACACAGGTCCCCACCCTGGAGATGTTGTGACTATTGATGCTCTTTTACCATTATTACACTATGGCAGCAACCATATAACTTTCCCTGCTTGTAGCAAACAGAGCCAGTCTCCCCTGTGCCTATTTTGTTTGCAATGCCATGCACATTGGAAGTATGTCAGTGTTTTAGTGCTGGAGAATAGATTTCCAGACCAGACCTGTGGGTCAAATACAAGAGTATAAAGCATGGCTGTATAGGAGAATGAGATGAGATGATAAACACACAGGATCAGGTTGACATGTCAAGCAGTGACAACGTCAAACAGCTTCATGCCCTCTCATCCAGGATCAGAGGAATTTTATGTTGACAAAGACTAGCAGACTTTCCCTGCAGAAGACCTGGAATGAAACATTCTACTCTGAGAGGTGGAACCGTGCCTCAGTATTCAGGATGCTGGCACTGAGGATGTTCCGTGCAGTGACAAAGCTGGGCTTTGTTTTGGCACTGCTTGGTACAGCTCTCTTAAGCCTGATTTTGTAGTTGTGACGACTCGTGTTGAGCAACACTGTAATACGATGGAGTATAAAATGAGCATTAGCCAAGCCTAAACAGCTGTGTCTTTTCCAGTAAAGGCTGGAGGAAGTTTCTGATAGCTTTCTGATATATATATATCTGATATATATATATAGATATATATATATATATATTATATATAGGCCATTTTTGATAGGACAGTAGACTGACAGGAAAATGAGGAGAGATGGAGAGTGACACGCAGCAGGTTGTCAGGAACCGAATTCGAACCCGCGACAGGCTGTCAGGCTGGCATTGCAGCAGTGGTGTAAAGTAACTAAATAGATTTACTTAGTTTTGAGGTTTCCAATTTCCAATACTTTTACTTCTACTACACTACATTACGGATCCAAATATTGTACTATTCCACAACATGTATTTGAGAACTTCTTCTTTGAGAACTTCTAGTTCTTACTTTGTAGATTGACTATTATTACAAAACATGTGAAAACTTTAAATGGAACATTCTTCATTATGAGTACTTTTACTTTTGGTACTTTAAGTACATTTTGATTCCAATATCTTTGTACTTTTACTGAAGTACATTTTGAATTCGGACATTTACTATTCTACAGTGCAGTATTGATACTTTTACTTAAGTAAGAAATGTGAGTACCTTTTCCACGTGTCAGTTGTGGAAGCTGAGATTAGCTTTAGACAGATAAACACTGGAGTTGCATGTTTTCATTAACCAATGATTTTTCAATATCGTTCAACTTCATGTTTTTTTTTTTTTTTTTTTTTTTGGTTTAGCTTTTGTCCTGTCTATTTGTCAGTATGTGATTTGTTTGTTCTGCTTTTGTTGAGTTTTTTGTTTTTTCTGGGGGACATGATCCATAATGATGAATTGGCTATTACTGTGTCTGCCCTCAGTTCTGTCCATGTTGTAAAAATCACACCCGTGTGAAGTGGAGCTGTGTGTGTGTGTGTGTGTGTGTGTGTGTGTGTGTGTGTGTGTGTGTGTGTGTGTGTGTGTGTGTGTGTGTGTGTGGATCATGTGTACCGATTTTTGTGACATTTGAAGAAAATATGTAGGAAAAGGAGCAAAAAGTGTGTTTTGGAGAAAATTCAAGATGGCGGAAAATCTATCATGGCGCAAATGGGCGTGGCCTATATGGGGAGATGCGTCATGACCCAAGGAATCCAGGGAAAAAATATTTTTAATTTTCCGACCTACGGTTCAAGAGTTACAGGCCAAAACGTAAAGTGGGGTGTTATGGCGCCACCATGCGGCCAAATGACACAATTATTTTTTATTTAATCCTTGAAATCATTATGAACCTCCTCTCCAAGTCTTGAAACTCTAGCCCCTATGGTTTGCGAGAGACAAATAATTGAATGTGAGTTTTTGCGATTCCCATTATAAGTCAATGGGGAAAAATAATTCACTAATAAATTAATATCAATTAAACTATTGAACCTTTCTCTTAGCAAGTTACTAGCCCACGATTCCCGAGTAAGCCGGTCGATTTGACATATGGCGCGAGTGTGTGGTGGCAAAACTGTGGGACTAGTAGCGTGCCGAAGTTTAGGAAGTTCAGGCTACATACACACAGACAGACAGACAGACAGACCCACACAGCCACGTATAGGGAGCCTGTGTTTCACACAGCTCCAAAAATCACACCCGTGTGAAGTGGAGCTGTGTGTGTGTGTGTGTGTGTGTGTGTGTGTGTGTGTGTGTGTGTGTGTGTGTATGTGTGTGTGTGTGGATCATGTGTACCGATTTTTGTGACATTTGAAGAAAATATGTAGGAAAAGGAGCAAAAAGTGTGTTTTGGAGAAAATTCAAGATGGCGGAAAATCTATCATGGCGCAAATGGGCGTGGCCTATATGGGGAGATGCGTCATGACCCAAAAAATCCAGGGAAAAAATATTTTTAATTTTCCGACCTACGGTTCAAGAGTTACAGGCCAAAACGTAAAGTGGGGTGTTATGGCGCCACCATGCGGCCAAATGACACAATTATTTTTTATTTAATCCTTGAAATCATTATGAACCTCCTCTCCAAGTCTTGAAACTCTAGCCCCTATGGTTTGCGAGAGACAAATAATTGAATGTGAGTTTTTGCGATTCCCATTATAAGTCAATGGGGAAAATTAATTCACTAATAAATTAATATCAATTAAACTATTGAACCTTTCTCTTAGCAAGTTACTAGCCCACGATTCCCGAGTAAGCCGGTCGATTTGACATATGGCGCGAGTGTGTGGTGGCAAAACTGTGGGACTAGTAGCGTGCCGAAGTTTAGGAAGTTCAGGCTACATACAGACACACACACAGACAGACAGACCCACACGGCCACGTATAGGGAGCCTGTGCTTCACACAGCTCCAAAAAAAAAAAGAAAAAAGAAAGAAAACATATACAAATATAAATCATAAAGAAATAGAGTTCCACTTCAAACATGACAACTAACTTCTATAATAACACTTAAGGCACAAGAAAAAAAGTTATGAAACAATCAGTGTAAAGACACTCTCACATCCATGTTCCAAAGGTCCTTGGTTCAAATCCCACCAAGGATGGTCTCAGGATGGGGAAAATTAATTTGGCATACTAAATAGTATGTGATTTCAGACTGGGCCCCTAAATTTGGTATGCATCCCACATACTAATTAGCAGGGGTGACTGGACATCGGGCATATGCCAAATCTTTTTTTCTTTTCTTTTTGCAATGTTTTTAGGATAGTTACAGTAATATTTGGGCTGGGCGGCCACTAAGTGGAGAGGGCCAATCCTTCAGTAGCACCGGCCCACAGAGCAGAGAGACATCACATGATTGGCCCACTGGCTGAATACTGGCCCAATCACAGGCTAATGTGGCCCAGGAGTCCCACCCAAACATTTAACAGCTGATACAAGCCCACAACACATTGCTGCCTCGACACGTTGTGGGCTTGTAGATCTTCTATGTTCGGTTCATGCCGGTTGTGGTGGGCCGGTCTGGGCCAAGATGCCAGGGCCGAATTTATGTCCTAGTCCGGCCCTGCTAATAGTAGATTTTGGACAAACTAAAAGGTTATCAAATACCACAATGTAGAATGAATCTGTAGGTAAAATTCAAAATGTGTTTGAGTAAAAGTACAGAAATCATTAAATACTTAAAGTACCAAAATTTAAAGTACTCATATATGCAGAAGAATTATTTCAAGTTTTCAAGTGTTGAACCTATCCCTGCATTCAAGTCTTTCAATCAAAAATCTATTCTTCATTCAAGTTCAAGTACATTTTTGTATCAGTTTAAATGTTAGCACTGAAATGCTTAGTAGCAAGTAAATACAATAGGCATAGTCTGTGCTTGAATTGATCCATTCAGTTTTGTTTTATTTGTAACAAATTGAACGTTTGCGAAGCAGTACATGAATAATTAAGGCTGTGCAGTGTTGTATAAGGCAGGGCCATGGATACATGAGCTTTTATTAAGTTTACAATGACCTTACTGATTTTATTAGGTCCACAATGACCTTATTGATTTTCTCTCCAGCCGTGCTTGCCATAATAATGAAGATGGTGGATGTCAGTGCCACTGAAGAGTAATGAGTTTATTTTGAAACATCCTTTCTCCAAGTGATGAAAGTGATAAAGATTACTGTAAGTGACATGCATGAGGCAGCTGCGTGCCTATCAATTGTGTGGGATTACAGCTTGATACAGTCATTTAGTGAAACAAATACATTTTCAGTTTTAATATTCAGATAAACATAGACATCGCCAGTATAAGTGCATATTTTATCAAAAAATAAATGTCTTCTGAAGCGTTTTGCATAATAAACATAATTGGTGATGTATCAGTAAAAAAAAAGATAATTATATATAATCAACATAATCACCACAAAGCGCTTCACATGTGTGCTTGTTTTTTGCAGTGCAGAGATGTCAAGCCACACAGGTCTCATCACATATGTACGCAAGCACGCACGCACGCACGCACACACGCACACACAGAGGCAGACTGGCTAGAGGATACAAACATACACGCACATTTGAAACTTGTGGATTTTGAATTGATATTGAGGGCTATTTCTATGTAAATGTGCTGCCATTCCTTGGCATTACCACTGCTACAGCAATAGGGGGCACAGAGAAACTTTGATCCAGCTGAATACAAATTATGCTCAACAAAGAATCATTCTATAGCAACACCACTGTCAAAGGCCGACTCTCCATTTGGATAGTCATCATTGGTCAAAAACCCAGTGGAGTAAATACAACAAAGTAATAATTAAGTTCAGTTCACTAGTACAGACCACGCATTCAAACCAAAGATTGTTTAACATTCTTTATTTCGAAAAGAAGGAGATGAACGTGACAGAATGAAGAATAATTTATGCATGGATGGAGATGGCAGAGGGATGAGGGAAGAAGGGTCGGGAAGGAGGGAAGGGGACAAGGGGGTTGGGGGGGCGGGGATGAAGTGAGGATGAAGAGGCGATGATGTGAGGACAGGGAAGGTGAGGATATGGGCGTGAGGATGAGGTGGTGAGCAGAAGGAGGCAAGGGAGGGAGGGTGGTGGCGAGGGAGGGAGGGTGGTGGTGAGGGAGGGAGGCGTGACGGTGGACGCGAATGAGTGAGGGGAGACGGCCGGAGGCCTGAAGGACTTTGCCATGGTGCCAGCCGAGCACCTGCAGTATCTGGGGACATTTGATGAAGATGTATCACTCAGAGTATGCCAGATTCTATTCTAATTGTCTATTTGCCTTCCAAAGTTTGCACACCCTTGGTAGGTAACCTGCCTACCTGCCTGGACGAGACCTGCACTCACTGCACTTTACTTAATTTGACTGGAAGACAAGGTTTGAGGTTTGATTGGGGTGAAAATTTATCTCAGTGAATGACACAGAACTCTATATTTGGCCATGGCTGACATCATAGTGACAACAAAATGATGACGTGAGCTTTGATTGAATCAGCATTGGCTTAAAACCTTGTTTAAATAATCAGACCGCACACCTCCTCTACTCCCTGCATGCACAGCTCCACTGTCATCATCAAGTATGCTGACTACATGACAATGATAGGCTAGATTCTCATCAACATCAAGTCCTCCCACAGGGACTATTTTGTTATCATTAGACCTTGCATATGAATCACAAACATCAACACTTCACTTTTAATTACAACAGAACATAATACTGAACATTGGCTCTCCAAGCCAATGACGTCTCATTCATTATCTCCCCCTCCAACCTCTCTCTACATTTGTACCTCCTCCCGATGTCTTCTCTCTCTACTGTACATCTTTCTCTGTTTCTCTCCCTCATTTGACTCCCTCCTCCTCCTCTGTGCTCTCTTGCCCAACCCGCCCCGTGGTCTCAGACAGAGAAACTCATTAAAGTTAAGGATTAGATCGATCAATATGGGGGGGGGGGGGGGGACAGGTAGTGGAGAGAGACAGCAATTTATGCCAACAATGGAGCGCATCTCTGCCTCCCTACTGCCTCACTGGTGGGAAATACTCTGCAGTGACTCACAGCCAGTGTTGGGCAAATTACTTTAAAAAAGTAATTAATTATAGTTACTAGTTACTTCTCCAAAAAAGTAGCTGCGTTAGTAACTGAATTACTCTATTGTAAAAGTAACTAATTACTAGGAAAGTAATTAGGAAACTATTTGTGTAAAAACGTTGTAATATGTCAAAGAATTTGGATTGTTTTTGGGAGCAGGTTTCACAAGCCACTAAGCCAGGTGCACAGAGTAGAACAGCATAGACAGGTACTTACACATAATAACTAGAGATGCTCCGATCAGGTTTTTTGGGGCCGATACCGATCACCGATCAGCTGGAATCAATATCTGCCGATACCGATATTACCGATCGATCACAGCGTGGAAACAATATCTGCCAATCCCGATATTACCGATCGATCACAGCGTGAAATCCATAAATTCTTCTATTGTATCACTGTAGGAGCATTTATATATTTAATGATTCCTCTTACACAACATTGACATTGTATATATTAATTCAATTCAACTTTATATTCTAAGGTCATGATTCGATTCGATTCTCGATACGATACATTATCGTATCGTAAATCATTTTAGTCCTAGGAAAATTACTCCTAAAGAAGTTTTCCCATAAAGATAGTGGCAATATTGTCTATCCTTCATTATTTTCAAGGTTATTTGGCTATAATGGTTAATAACAACAATAATAGGCCAAATAGGCCCTTAAGATTTTCTGTACACTATATTACATATTTGGGGTTCTTGCTCTTGGCATGAAAATGTTTGAGAACCACTGTTCTTAAACAATATCAGACAACAATGTTTCTGTTTGACTGACCTTCCCCAGTTTTTTTATTTTTATAGACCTGTTTGCTGGCAAAAACAGGATATGGCAACACTTTTTTATAGACCTGTTTGCTTGTTTCTGTCGCAGAAACTAAATGGCAACGCTTCATCCTCCTTACATCTAGTGCTAACGGTTAGCACCTGTGGAAATGACTGTTTTAAACTATACAAGGGAACTACAAACTTTATCATTAGATCGACAACAACTTGTCCTCCAATTACTTTGGAATTATGTTGATTGATTGATTGAAGAATTTATTAGAAGTTTGCAATAGAAAAAAGTACAGTTTCATGAATTATGTTTTTGGAATTAAGGTTAACAGCAACGTTACACAGCCGTTCTCTCTCTCTCTCTTCTCTCACGTCGCAGAGAGAGAGAGAGAGAGAGAGAGAGAGGAGCCTCGTTAAGAGAGAGAGAGAGAGAGAGAGAGAGAGAGAGAGAGAGACAGACACAAGCGCACACACACGTGCATTCTAAACAGCCTCGTTAACCCGGCAACAACACACACAGCTGGCTGGCTGATTGTTGAAATCGTGGATTTTACTTTGAGATGACAACAGCTACAAAGAAGTAGGCTACTTATATTCTGATCTATCATGAATTAATCCAATGGTGTATCCAATATGTTTAAAACAAACAACTTTCAGCTCTCTCTGTCCCCCTCTCTTCTCTGGTGCATGTGTGTGTGGTGCGGGAGGGAGAGAGGGGGGGATTATGTGGCTCACAGAGAGAAGTGAACATGGAGCCGCACGCACACACGCACGCACGCACGCACACACACACACACACACCCACCCACCCACACACACACACACACACACACACACACACCAAGCACAATCATCGGGACACGTTATCCATCAACTGTCAGCCGGCCCGTGTAAGCTTGGGGATGCTTGAATAACGGACTAACGGAGCTCATTTCATTGTCAATAACGGTAGCGGCGTTGTAGCGATGGAAATTGTAATTAATTATATTACCCGTTACTGGAAAAAATAGCCTCGCTACGTAGCGCCGTTTATTTCAACGCCGTTATACCCAACACTGCTCACAGCGTGAACGATACACACACACACACACACACACACACACACACACACACACACACACACACACACACACACACACACACACACACACACACACACACACACACACACACTTAGAAATTAACACACACATAACATAGCCTCTTTTTCACCAAGTAATTAGACTGAGAATGATTTTGTACAGTATTTACAGCAATGCCCAAGGGCTGCTGTGGGAAGGAGTTGCTACCAGGCAGGACAACCTTGTGTTCTCGTCGGTCACTGAACAGATGTCGGTTAAATATTGCTCAAAGGCACTTTGACTTTAAATACCGAGGGGGGATAAAATCCGCTCCTGGTCCATGAATTCAAAACTGCACTATAACACAAAGTTAATTTATAGCAGTGCACACACGCACATGCACACGCACACACACGAAGATGAAGATGAAACTTCATCTTTGTCAGGTGTTCAAAACTGTTACTATTCAGGAAATGGGTAAGAATAACCTGTGTTCCAATGGATTATTCCAACCGGACCAATATTCATAACACCCATGAAGACACACTTAACCACATTTCACTTAAAAATAAACATTTTAAAGTGGCAAAAATTGCAGATCTAAAAGCTCACAACGCGTCTCGTAATATGAATATAATATATTGTAGGCAGTGACGTACACACAGTAAGTTCAGGTTCAGATGATGCACATCAGTAATGGAATATATTTGTATGTGTTTCCCCACAACATTTTATTTTCAAGGGAAATTGTCTTGTCTGGAATGTGGAGTTTATGTCTACAAGAAAAGCAGTAGGCCTACCTCTTTTGCCCACTGCTGCCATTGCCCTGGAAACCAAGGTGAGTAAACAGGAGTGGGATTGGCTTGTTGCTGTGTGCTGTGTCTTCCTGCATCCCCCTATCTTTATTTCCCAGAGGAGTCTCAAATACTGCACCGCCATTCAGCTCAATGAACAGTTGGCTTTGCTAACGCTGACTCAGGATTCTAGCAGTGGCTCTCAGGGCCTTTTCCACCGGCAAAGAACCGGTTCGGGTTCTTTCTCCCGCCTATGCGATGGCAACTTTCTTGGAACCTTGGTTTGTTCTTGTCGAACCGGCCGCAAACCAACTTTTGAGTTTCGGAAACCAACTCGGCTCTCGGTGGAAAAGCTCATCTCTGGTTCATCCCATAGGCGGGAGAAAGAACCTGAACCGGTTCTTTGCAGGTGGAAAAGGCCCCAAAGTGGGGTCCTGGGACCCCCAGGGGTCCTTGATGTGTTAGGGGGTCCCCAGCAAAATTGGTTAATGTAGCATAAAAGAAAAAACAGTGCTTCCTTATATTCTTTAACAAACATACATACACACAAAACAAACAGATACAGTGAAAGAAAACAAACAATTTCAAATGTCTGTGGGTGAATTCTCATAGCTGTTCACAACCAAGGCTGATTTTACTTAATCAAATGTGTACACTCAAACCCAAATATAATCAATAATGTGGGTGTCCTTGACATAAAAATTTTGAGAACCACTGTCTTAAAGATTGCGTGTGTATGTGTGAGTAGGCTATGCACACATGCAAATACATCATATACGTGCACATGGGTATTG
Organism: Nannobrachium achirus; assembly: GCF_963921795.1. Lineage (NCBI taxonomy): Eukaryota > Metazoa > Chordata > Actinopteri > Myctophiformes > Myctophidae > Nannobrachium > Nannobrachium achirus. The sequence goes on from NC_137813.1 coordinate 39,502,842, forward strand.
CTAGTGCTGAGGGGTTAATCAAGGATTATGAATCAATCAAAGCATGCACTGAACGAGTAGTTAAAGCTTTCCATAAATTAGTGTCACTTTTTGTTTCTATGGTCCTTATAATTCTCGATTATTATTATTGGGTGGAAATCCATGCGAATGACAACATGTCTAATCCTCTCCTTGCTCATGGGCGATAATGCTGCCTTTGTTGTGATGAAATATCCTCATACAGAGTGGACACCAGGTCAGTGGTGGAAAAATAACTCAAATGTTTTACTTAAAATAAAAGTATCAAATCTATCAATACTGCAATATAGAAATACAAGTAAGAGTAAAGAATTAAAAATTGACTTGAGTAAAAGTACAAAAGTATCCATATGTACCAACAGTAGAAAAAGTACTCATTATGCAGAATGTCGCATTTCACACATTTTCAAATGTATAAAAATCCTTTGAAAATAGCAGATCTACAAGCTCACAATGTGTCGATCGCCTATTTTCTAATGGCCAAAAAGTATATAGGGCTGAAGTGTTTAATGTGTGTTTTGTAATAATAATCAACATTTTGTCAGGAACACTCACGTCAAAGTAGATTTAACCATTTATTGCAACAAATGGAATACAGTTAAACTTGGCGTTAAAGGGCAGGAAACTTTAAGCAAAACCCCTCATAGGGATACAATAGTAGTACGTATATAGCAATACATTGACATAATTATTAGCTGAATTAGCAGACATAAAATCACAAGTATTTGAGCCTATGCCAGACTCATCAAAAGGTGAAGGCTGGGGTGGAGGAGGAGGTAGCTAAGCAGAAGCGGATCTGAGGCTTCAGATCCAATACAAACAAAAGCCATAATAGTGAATGCAAGCCCTATTTAAAGGAGCCTCCCTTACTGATGCAGGCGAGACTCACATATCCTGCATAAACTAACGCTTAAGCTTCATTCTACAAAGTAAATAGTAACTAAAGCTTTCAGATAATTGTGGTGGAGTAAAAGTACAATATTTCCCTTAGAGATGTAATGGAGTAGAAGTAAAAGTACTGAAAACTGGAAATATTCCAGTAAAGTAAAAGTACCAAAAGATTGTACTTAAGTACAGTACTTGAGCAAGTGTACTTAGTTACTTCACAGCACTGCACATGGTAAACTAGAAGCAGTGCTCTTCTGAGCACAGGTCTCCACCAGGCCGTGCGTCCTGGTGGTGCAATCCTGCAAACTTTGGAAGCAAATATTAGCCAATCAGGATGGCATATGAAATATCAGACGGATCGGACTTGATCACATGACTATAGAGATACTGTGTACCGATTTGCGTGATTTTTGGATAAAATCTCAAGGAGTAATATCCAAAAATGTGTTTTACATAAGTCGGCCCAAAGGTGGCGCTATAAAAGGCTTATGTGAAAAATGCAGGGCAAAGGTTTATCGTTAGCTTCTAGGGAGTGCGCTTGCAAAGTTTGAAACTGATCGGTGGAGTTATAGGTAAAACCACAAATCGGCCTGTTATAGCGCCACCATGAGGCTGATTTCAAAAATGTTAAGTGGCATTTTTTCTTCGACCTAGTGGGAACGTGTGTGCGCGATTTCATGATGATTGCACTTTGCGTTTGGGATTTGAGGCATTTTGTTCCAAAGGGCTCAATCCTACAAACTTTGGAAGCCAATCTTAGCCAATCAGGATGGAATATGCAAAATCGGACAGATCCGTGTCGATCACATGACTGTGGAGATACTGCCTACCGATTTGTAGGATCTTTGGCCAAAATCTGTAAGAGTAGTGCACCAAAATGTGTTTTGCGAACATCGGCCACTAGGTGGCGCTAGAAAAGGCCCATTTGAAAAATTTAGGGCAGAGGTTCTAGATTGGCATCAAGGGAGTGTGTGTGCTCACTTTGGCAGCGTCCGGGCCAACGGCACTGAGATTAGGTACTCACAAACTGTGAGGACGCACGGACGCACGCACGCATGCATGCACGCACGGACGGACGGACGGACGGACGCACGCACGGACGGACGGACGGACGGACACACGGACGGAGGGGAAAACATACTCTCCCTCAGCCTTTGGCTGGTGGAGACAACAATTCTGTCACTGGAGACTAAAACTATGTCACTGTACTGTACCTCCAAGGCTTGAACTACAATACATTAAGACAAATTTGAAACACACAAGACAAAATAATGCCAATGTGGAAAGTGAAAAACGGTAAATAGATGAAAGAGAAATCAATATTGATGAATTGTAAGATAAACATGGGTTGTTCGTCATACTATACTGTATGCACAGATGTCTGTGCTCAACGAGCCATTTTTTTGTGTTCCCTGCGATCAATTTATCATATATACTGTAAAAGCTTATTTCTCAAAGTTAAGCGTATAGGCCTAATTAGGCACATTAAAAATGGTAATTATGTACCTGTAAAATGGCCAACATGTGCAGCTCAGACCCCCCCCCCCTCTTCTATACGGAGAAAAGTGTCTCCATATAAACCCTTTAACAATACAAATGCTGCCCTTTCACTGAGAGAGAGAGCAGCATCCCAAGAAAGACATGTTCTCATCTGCACAGAGGAGATAACTGCACCACACCCAGCCCTCCTTGCCCCCCCCCAACCCTGCCTGTGTACAACCACCTGCATGCCCCCCCATGCTGTCCTCTACCTCTGCACAGTGCACACGCACACACAAACATGCACGCACGAATGCACGCACACATGCATGCACGCACGCACACACAAACACACGCACAAACGCACGCATGTCGCACGCACAATGCAACAAAAAGATGAGATGATTGATGCAACTTCAAATGAGTTTAGACAGCAAAGTAAGAGCAAGCATTTTGCCTCCTGCTCTGCAGTTTTGCTGTGTGTCCGTGCTCATCCTGCCACTTTGAGGTCTGTAGGCCTTGTTTTCGCTGTGGTTCTAAAACCTTTTTTGTCTCAGTATAACCTTTCCCTCATAGCTGGCGCCTGATGCTATGTGATAACCCACCTATTGAAGAATATGTTTTTTTCTTTTTGTGTGTGTGGGGTTTATTTCCTTTTTTTCATCACTGTGATGAAACACTATGTACACTGTCACAAGACACGAAAACCAAATGGGACATCCATTTGGTTTTCGCCACTTTGGCCAGGTCAGTCTTTAGGCCTTCAAGTATATTGTAATGTTTCGCGAACCGGGGCGGAGTCGAACCCCCCAACTCGGCAGACCAGCAGGCACAGGCAACGCCAAGAGGAGCAAGTTATGGCTGGGTCTTTTGCGGGGTCGTTACAATATGTTAATATGTTATTTTGTATTGGTTAGAATGAGGATGTCTCTATTTCTATCTACTGAAGACATTTAATGTATGCATACCTGACTAGCCCAGGCACAAAGAGCCAGGTTGGATCTTAATTTGTCTTTTACATTTTAATTAGTGTTACCCTACTACTTATTCTGTACCTGTTCTCTACCTTTACCTGTGTCTTTGTTTCATCCTTTCATGACTGTGGTGCTCCTATGACAACTGAATTTCACTCAGGATCAATAAAGGTCTGTCTGATAGATGGAAGGGCGGATGAACAGACGGACAGACAGACAGACAGACAGACAGACAGACAGACAGACAGACAGACAGACAGACAGACAGACAGACAGACAGACAGACAGACAGACAGACAGGCTTCTCACTTCAAAGGAGATCATTACATTGCTTGTGTTCAGAGGAGAGCAGGAGTGAGGTAACAGGTCTTCTCTTATATCATCCCTTCCTCCCTCTCTCTCTCTCTCTCCCTCCATCTCTCTATACTTCTTGTCTTCTCCTATGCCAGCCCAACAGCTGCTTTTCTTCTGGCCAGCCTCCAAATGGATGACTGAGAAAAGAGTGAATGGGTTTTTAATTTCACTTGTTAATGGCACTTCCCCCATCTCCTCTCTCTCTCATCCCTCAGTGCCAAACGTGGTGTGGGAGGAGAGATAAAGGGGATGTTCAGATCAACAGGAGAGGAGGTCTGGAGCTTCAGTTGAAGACATTGATGCTGCAGTGAGCTGTTTAGACCAGGGGTCTTCAACAGGGGGTCCGCGACCCCTAGGGGGTCCGCGGAGGTACTGCAGGGGGTCCGCGAAATTATTGCTTGAAAAAAAAGAGAAAAAAAAAAGATTTCAAAAAATGTTTTTTTCTTTTTTTTTTTTTTTCATTTTCCACATTTATGTTAAAAAATAAATCATGATTCTATCCATTTTGAATAGCTTGAATACATGATTACTATGCAATTGACAGATTGTTGATATTATTTACATTTGTTCTCAGTTAATAAGTAGTATGTTTAGAAATGGTAGTGGTACGGCCCACCCTGCTCGCTGTAACTTGTACTTGTTTAAAATAAAAAAATATGTCTCAGCCTCGGCCCCCCACCCTACGAGGTGGTAGGGGGTCCCTGCTCCATCTCCCCATCAGTTTGGGGGTCCCCGGCCTGAAAACGTTGAAGACCCCTGGTTTAGACATTTAGTCCTCTTCACTCATTCATTAAGGGTTTCACTGATATGTTCTCATGGAGGCACTGAGGGATGTTGATATACTCTTTTCTGACTCACAGATCTGAGACCTATAGCTCTAGCTACTACTTGCAGTAGTAGGAATGGGAATAGATACCATGTTATTGATGGCAATGTCATTGTGAAGCAGTGATTCTGCTTATTGATCCAATTCGTTATCGATTCAATCCTGAATCGATGTCTTCTTTCTTGCTTCCTATGCTGCTTCCCTGTCTTCCCTCAAGTTTCCTGTCATCTATCATGGTGCTTCCCTATCAAGAAGTGCACAGAAGCAACAATATCCTCAACAAATCCCAGCCATGCAAAGGATGTAGAGAATATTGAACTCTTGTTTATGTTGTAACAACATAAACAACACACGCACACACTCTGAGTAGCATGACAGTTTCACTATGGCAACATCCCTTGCATGACCTCAACAGATGCTCCTATTCAGAGGTCTGCAATCCCAACAGGCCCAACAATCTTATCATTAATAGATCGGGCTCGGGTCGAACTCAGGCTTAATGAACCTCTCTCCTTTCCTTGACAATAAAAGGAAAGGAGCTATGAGTTTGATTTACGTTACTAGTACTGGTAACGAGTTGGGAGTAGTCATGTGTTGTTGATGGCAGGGCCCAGGGTCATCGCTATGCCGGTTTGTAATGGACATTTTTTTCATCTAACTATTTGTTTTAAATACCAGATACTTTATTTACATTTAAGGTAAGCGACTAATTAGACCAATTACTTCAAGGATTGGGAATTGCATGAAAAGTGTGAATAATAATAATCAGACAGGATGTGAGATTTTTATGAACATGGGCTACAAGGGCAGAGACAGTTGATTGGTGGTCATAGGAAATATGTAAGTTGGCCCTGCCTGAACGGGATAGCTTTGCTGTTTCTACATGTCATCTTTTCACACCCAACTCTAACCCTTACCATAACCTTAAGTCGCTAACCCTCCGGTCGAAATGATGTTCGAAAGAGCAATGCTATCATAGCCAGGGAGAGGTGAATCTTTTAATTTAAGCGAAGTCTGCCATCTAGTGGATTATTTTCAACATCACAACTCACAATCATTTGTATTAGGCCTATTATACTCCCAGTGTCTGCACAGAATCACATCATTTTTAGATTTTTAAATATTAATAAGTTGCAAGCTGTTGTTTGAGCAGGTACCTTAAGCAACATATAAATGCCAGGCATAGAAGACACTCTCTACATTAGGTCATGACCAGGCTTTTCTCCCCAGAGAAGAGTAAAGGCTTGGAAGCACCATAGAAGACAGGAAGCACCATTAAAGATAGTTTACTCTTGTGATAACTACATTACTGCATAACCAATACATGGTCAGACAAGCCTAATATTGTATTAATTGCAATGTGTCAGAATCCTGGTCATTATCCTGGTAACAGCAGCCTGTCATTACCTGGTCAGTATCCTGCTGTCAGTATCCTGGTAACAGCGGCCTTGTCAGTACCTGGTCAGTAGCCTATCCTGGTGTCAGTATCCTGGTCAGTATGCTGGTGTTGGTATCATGGTGTCAGTATCCTGGTGTCTGTGAAGTAGCCTCCAGGCTTATAGAGCCACCTCTGTACTGTGCATTCAGTGCATGCGTGCGTGTGAACAGGTGCAAAGAAATGTGGCTATCATGAACACAACATTTTGAAAGTGGAACGTAACATTTTGGAAGTGGAACGTGACATTTTGGAAGTGGAACACACAACATTTTGGAAGTGGAACGTAGCATGAACACTATGGTGGAAAAGTAAAGTAGTAGGCTATTGTAAAATCCTTAGGTACTTTGGGTACTTAATGGGCACCTTTGCCTCAAAGTGCCCTTTTGCAAAAGAATTGCCTGCCCAACATCCATGGCCAGTGGTTGTGGTTAGTGAACCTGCCTGGGGAACCAGAACCCCTGGTTGTCGCAGGTACGATTCTCCAGGCCAGCAATGTGTAGAAGTGTCCCTGAGCAAGACACCTACTGTAACCCCTAATTGCTCCGCACTCCTCTGTGGGCAGCACTCAGCTGGGTTAAGCTGAAACTGAAGTGTATATATATTACACACACACACACACACACACACACACCCACACACACATATTTATGTTATTAGAGGTGTAATGATATAGTAACAGTATCGAATAATTATTTACAACAATCTACTATATCGATAAATACACAGCAAAATATCGTATGGTTTGACTTTGTATTGTACCGAATCGTTTTGCAAAGCAAATAATCGTATCTAATCATTTTGGAAAGCAAATAATCAAGCAATTTTTTATTTTCATTTTCCATTACATATCGCTACATTTGGTTTATTGATAAATAAACCAAACACGCACGCACGCACGCGCGCGCACACACACACACACACACACACACACACACACACACACACACACACACACACACACACACACAGATTTGTTTTCCAGGGAAACACTGCTGTGAACATAGACTTTATTCATTTCATATAAAAACAACAACGAAAATACTTTCAAAACTTGAACAGGTGCTTTGTTTAATCTTCACAGGGATTAGACCCCCACCCCACCCCACCCCGACCCCCCTTCCCACACGCTTCAACAAAAATAATCTCACTGGGAATCTAAACTGTTAGCCTACCAGGGCTGGACAACATCCACAGACAGTTCTGTACCTCATAATAACTCCATATAACTCCAGCTGACAACTGCAAAAATCGGGGGAAAGGCTTGTACAGTAAGCCACCAGCAGAGGACAGGGTGAGCCTAGGACATGTCACTATCACTGCCCTGCACTCCACTCCTCCCACCCTTCTCTAAGCCAAAACCCCCCATTCCTATATGTGCATAACCCCCCCCCCCCTTCTCTCTCTCTCTCTCTTTTCCTTTTCTCCTGACTCCTTGTAGTGTTTTCACCCCCCTTCCTAACCCCTAACGGCCCTGAGCCCTCCTTCTCTCTGATTGGTTCCAGACGTGCCACTGAGCTCTTCTTGCCGACTCAACATTCCACAGCTGGAGGCTGCACACACACACACACACAGACACACGCACACGCACACGCACACGCACACACACACACACATACACAAAAGACGTACGCGTGCGCACACGTATGTCCCCCCCCTCTCTCCTTCTTCCGTTTTTCATAGAGACTATGCCTACTGTATGTGCCATCGTACAATGGTGTTGTGCAGAGAAAGTAGCCGATCTGCAAGCATCGGCACTGTGTTGTGAGCTTGCAGATTGGATATTTTCTGTGCCAGACGCCGTCGTACGACGAAGTATTAACAAGCTTCAGTGAAAGCGTCAGACTGAAAGCATTCCTCTGAGGAGTACAGAAATTCACTCACAAGCAGGAACGCTTGGATGAGGAATGTATGAGGAAGGTACGGAGAGAAGAAAAAAGAAAACTTTTCTCCTTCTCAAAAATCCAGTTACTGTTCTGCCTGTATTCAACAAAAGTCAAAATCCTGAATGACACAGAAAGGTATATGCTATGGAGGTTTCTAATGAGAAAGAGTGAATTCACTTGATTAGGTCGATTAAAGATTCTTTCAAGATTCTCACATGTACAACTATTTCCTTCATTCACAAGAAGGACGTTTTCCTTTGCAAGGCAGTGAGTTGGCTAGTTGCTCTGTTGGCAAAATAGGTCAACTAAGAGGGTGAAGTTTCCCACTTCACCAGTCAAAACAAATCCTGCATCATAAAAAAGTATCCTTAATAATGCGTACAGACAAGTGAATGACATTATAAAGATGTTGAAACAGCTGAAAATCAAGTGCCAAAAACAAACATTCAGAGTTCAATGCATATAAACATGCAGGAAAATGGCGGCCAGTAAAAATGCAGAATCTATGCTACAGATGGTATCAAACTTTGAAATCACGAAAGCGACAAACATTGTACCTTGCTAATGATGTCTATGGACAATCTTTTACCCGAAATAATGTTGAAACAGCTCAAGATAACTGAAAGTGCAAAATACATACACAGAGCCTTTTCCAAAAGTCAATTGTATATTTAACAACCGCTCTCAACCCTTACTATTATGTGCAGAAATGTAGTGTACTGCCGTACTTTGTCACTGTAGTCTTTGGGAGATTTTCTGATTCACTGTCAGCTTCCACACATTCACGTTTGGACTTCATCCTCTTCTGGTTCTCACACAGCTGGTGCTGACGTGTCAGATCAGAGAGGGGAGAGGCAGACTCACAAAGGGCTATAGTGTATGCATCATCATCAACAGTCCTCTACAGCTGCGCAGATCATGGCGGCAAATGAATTAATATCAATAAAAAATGCACAAAATGAACAGAAGTTCATTTTGAAAGAATACTGTCACGGCGCAAAATAAAAAATAAAAATAAAGAATACATTTGGTTCTGTGTGTGGATAATTTATGACAGAAGAATGGCTTTGGTTAAAATGTGTTGTTTTGTATTATGACTTTTCTGATATCTGCTTTAGATACAAATAAGAAAAGAAATGAGATGGTGAAGATACACTATACGAAAAGTTGACTTTGGCACATCAGCAGACAGCTGGGACACCTTTCAACACGCAATCAACAATGAACTTTTCCAGCTGCACCCCACAGAGCTCCCATTACATCCATGAATAGGCGTCATGAAGCCCTTTTAGGAAAAGGATGTCTAAGGGGAATGGATCTGTTTTGTCCTCATGGAACTGTTGAGTCTTGGCGAGCACAGATTGTGACGGTGGGGACTCACCATACAGTTGGACTGACAGCCGCTGTGCTCTACACAGCTCTTCAGCATCTTACAAATATTTTTCTTTTTTCATAAAAAGGGACAAAAATAAAAGCTAAAAAGTCACAATCTGAGTCAGCAGACTGAAATCACGTCTCTTTTTGGGCCAGGACTGGTCCCAGGTCTGTCCAGGGTGGCTGTGCTACTCTTGTTGCTCATTCAGCTCCATGTCGGACACCAGGATGTTTTTCTCTGCCTGCTCAGCAGGGTTGGAGTTACTGCGGCTGTAGCGGGCCCCCTCATAAGACCCACGGGACCCCACACCTCGCCGTTTGTACAGGTAGATCACTGCCACCATCAACATCAACAGAAGCAGCGCTGTCACCGCGATGACAATCAGAGTGGGAAGGTGGTTTGGGTCTCCTGGGTAAAGACAGAATGAGGTTTAGGATTGGTATAAACGTTCCCATTCCATGATGCCAACACATTAGTAGCGAGCAGAGTATAGTAGGTAGCAGCAACTTACCAGTTACAGCTGACATATCAACACCTGACAGAAGAAAACAAATGAATGATTAGTATATCATTGACCTGTATATCATTTTAAACTTCTTCTTAAGACTGTCACGATATGCCTAATCCACGATTCGATTCAACTTTCGATTCTAAGGTCACGATTCGAACTGATTTGATTTTTTTATACAATATAGGATATACTATTTTTAAACCTCTTTTTGCACTGAGAGCTATATGACTATACATTTAGGCTATTGTCTTGAAAAACACTTTCTCAATAAGTTACTTTTATATGAGTAATAACAAATGAGATTGAGAATAACAAAAGGTTTAACATAAACAATATAAACTTTGGGTTTTATGCCCTAACAACTGACATTTTCATGCGCGGAAGTGAATCGCGAATCTGGTTGTAATTTCGGTTCGATTCACGATTCGATTCAAAATCGTGACAGCCCTACTTCTTCTGAATGCATATAAATATGCAAATAATCCTTAAAATGTTGACGGTGCTATCGAGACCCACATTTAGGATGCATTTGAACACACATATGAATATGAATGAATGCAGTATTCAGGTTTGCTTACTGCGTGGCCGTTTGCATATGACCCCGTGTGTGCGGTTCTTGCAGGAGCCCGGCTTCCACAGGCCAGTGTTGCTCTGGATCCAGAAGCAGGTGTTGGCAGAAAGCATGCTGCTCAGGATGTCGTCCTGCACCTCCCAGTTGGTGTACGACATCTCCGAGTTCTCACTCCACACCAGATTACTACCTACAGGACACAGCACACACAGGATATGCAATTTCTTGTTTTATTATTTTATCTTGTTTTGTTAGATTTGTCCATATTTGTTGGATATTAGAGAGATAGGAAGCTGAGGGCAGACAGGATTCGAACTGGGGATAATGCACTGTTCAGCTCATGGTGCACTCCAAAGTCCCAACACAGGATACCCACTAGACTCAGTAGTCTCACAGTAGCCAGACGATTAGAAAGATATGAAATGTCTGGGGCACAGTTATTGAAAAGTTGTTAAGGACTGCCACCTTAGACAAATAAATATATGCGTGACAGACAGGCCTCTTTAGGTCAACCACTGGCCAAAAAGGACTTCCATTACAGGCTAGCCAAACACAGGCTTACCTGAATTTCTCTGGCTAAAACCTGTGATTAAAATCTGGAAATTATGACGTAAGATGGTGGGTCTGACTCTGACCACATGAGACTACACAGACTCAGTGTCTTCAAGACTCCTGTTCAGTCTGAATGGTTTGTCAGGTGGAATGGTTTGAGTCGATTTGAAATGAAATGTTTTCTGAAGTGTCCTGTACCTTTTAAAGATATGCCCAGCCAAGCTCCATGTGCCTGTTCTGCATAGCTCTGAATGTGTTCCCATATAAATCCATTCTCCGTCTCGTCCAAGACAGAGAGAAGTTCTGCCCCAACTAGAAAAAAGAGAGAGAGGAAAGTGGGGAGAGACAGAGAAAGAGAAAGGGGGAACGGGGGGTCATGGCATACAAAAATGAGGCCATTGGGTGCTGAATTGAGTGTGACAAGTCAAAGTGACAAATAAAGTGAAATCCGGAGACACAGTATAAAGCAAAATCCATACTGTGTATGGAGTAATAATGACAGTGCGGCGCACTACAAAGTGAGCTTAATGAAACACTTCTAAATTTAGATCTATTGATGTCAATGTTCTCTATGGCAGAGTTGGTCAAAAAGTGCTGCACTATGTCATTGCCGTTTAGGTCATGTACTACTATAACAGCAGTGGTGTATTTAGTTATGGATCCCCATGTAAAAAGATATTTTGCCAGGGACCACATAAGTGAAGATTTGTTTTGTTAATATTGTTTACAATTATTCAAAAAATTCCACATTGTTATTTTTTAAAGAAAATAGCCATCTACAAGCTCACACACAACGCATCACATCACAACTTGTTGTGATCTTGTATTAGCTATTTTTCAAATAGCTGAAGTTAAAACGGCTCAACTGATTTTGCTGGGGACCTCCAGGAACCCCAACAAGGACCCCACTGCTGTACAGTGCAATGAGTTACTGTAGGAGAGAGACTGAATCGAGTGTGACTAAAGTGAAGTACAGTGACTAGGTTACCTTTCCGACAGGATGAGTGTGCATCCTGCTGCAGCTTGAGATTCTGTAGGTTGAAGGCATAGCAGTGGTTTCTGAAGGGCACCCAGGACCAGTCACCCAGGGAGTGGGGACACTGGCCTGGGTAACTCCACTGGTGAACCACAGGCTCTTCTGACAGGGGAGGACAGGACATCATTGTTGTAACAATTGTTTTATTTACTCTGTTAAGACAATGGTTCTCAACCTTTTCAGGCCGCGGACCCCAAAATACGGTAATCACATTTTAACTGGGGACCCCCCCACCATGACGAGCAAGATACATTTTGTACAACACGGTTCTATTGTGATAATAGCAGATCTACATGCTCACAACGCCTCCCACTGCGAGGCGTTGTGAGCATGTAGATCGGCTATTTTCAGAATTTCTGCCTCTAACATTTGACAATTTGGCCAATGTTTAATTTGTCATTTTACAGGTATTAAAAAGTCCTTAAATTGTCACTTAGGAAATGTGCAGATCCTCTCTATACACTTAAACTTTATGTTGGTTTGTTTACGGTTGAGTGAGAAAATAATGTTGCACATTAAGTTAATCATCTGGGAACCCCCCAAATAATTTGGGGAACCCCCTCGGGGTCCCGACCCACAGGTTGAGAACCACTGTGTTAAGACATGCAACCACGTTTGCACATAACACTTGCTTGCTTACGCACGCACGCATGCACGCACACACACACACACGCGCGCGCGCGCACACACACACACACACACACACACACACACACACACACACACACACACACACACACACACACACACACACACACGCACGCACACACACTCGCCCACTTACCTGAAACAATTTCACAGATAGCAGCCTCCAGTTTATCATCACAGGGTGTTGTGGTCCATTCTCCAGTAGTGGTCATGTGACCACATCCAGCCAATAGATTGTGCTCCCCGTCCCTCCAGTTAGAATACACCACTTCCTCTTCCCCCAGCCAGGTGAACGTCCGCCCCTGGAAACCACACACACATGCAGTACTGTAACACAACACAACACAACACTAACCATCTTCTTGTGCCACTTAACTCTTTTACTGCTTCGGACGTTCCCGTTCGCCCCAATTTTGACCCAAGCGCGCTGCCAATACTCTTTTTACCTTGTCTGATGACTGTAAGCTGATGAGGGGTCGCGCCGCTGTGTACAGTAAAAACATCTCCCGTAACGCTGCTCTCAAAAATCCACCGCACGTTAGCAATAATGGAGTCCCAAATCACTTCCTGGCTGTTTTCTGTGGATCTGATCTAGAAAATGCATTTCTATGCTCTGAATGGATGGCAAGCGGAGTGGCCCAATTCACATTAATTCTTTGCATAAAGCTGCCCTCTGCCGCCACTTTGGCTAAAGTACACATATGAGCGTCCATTGTAAAAAGAATTAGTTTGGAAATAATCAATAGATCATTTTCTATAACATCGCAAAGCTAAGCTGCTTTTTGCTGGCACCAGCCCCAATAAATATATAAATATAAATATAATAAATCTGGCAGTAGAACTGTTAAGCACTCAAGCCCTTTAGTCGTACAACACATATCTAAATGCTCACAATGTATCGCTTGGCGACACGTTGGGAGCTTGAAGATCAGCCATTTTTGCAGAATGTTTGCCTATTCTCACCAAATGTCCACATATTTATATTTTTGCCTATTATTTCATTTCATCTTCCTCCCGGTGGGGGCTCCTCAATGGCAGGTGAGTCAGTAGGATACAACAGCAGTGACAACAGAAATGTGTGTGGGGAGGAAATAATTGGCATAACGACTAAGATGGGAAGAAAAATCACACCCAATGTGAAGTGAGCGCTGGTCGTGCTTGCATAACGTCTTCAGACTAGGATTTGAGTCTAGGATGTACAGGGTATGCTACACACACGTTTTGCTATGGCAAAACGCTGAGGAAAAAGGCTACAGGCATACGACATATGACATCACTAGACAAACATGATGCTACGTACACACATTTTACTATGGCAAAACGCTGAGGAAAAAGGCTACAGACACACGCACAGCCACTCCACCGCTCAAAAAGGGGTCAAAAGCCTAAAATAAGTATACTGTAGTGTATATACTATATAAAAATAACAGATCTAAAAACATGATGACACATTGTGAGCTTGTAAATGTGCCATTTTTTTTTATTTTTGGAGGAGAAACCTTATTTCAAGATAGGAAATGTAGAAGTCCGCCCAAGATAGGGACGCCAGGGTAGAATGTTGGTATAATGTAAGATGAAAGAGATTTAAAATAAAAATATGCTCACCCCATAGTTGTACAGAGCGATCCAGGCGGAGCGGTGTAAGCTGTTCATCAGCAGGGTGAGGTAGCCCTGCTGGTATGGGTCTTTCACCGTGGCCAGGGTCCCGTTAAGGGACTCACACAGGTGGATGGCCCCGGTCCAGTCCAGGCGCTTCTGTACCACGCGGTACGTCACTCTCCCCAGCTCCACAGGTTTGGAGAGGGAGGAGGGAATGAGGGCCGGGGCTGGGGGGAACGCTGAGTCTGAACAAACAGGAGAATTAGACACACAGGGAGACAAGTTAATCCCCTCTACCTGGACAGGTTTGTATATGTCCTGAGCTGTTGTAGCAGGATTTTTTTGTGATAAGATTTGAAATCTTTTGTTGAGTTTATTTGCCAAATGATTGAGTCTGAAGCAAAAAATAGTTATTGAAACAGTGAGACTTTAAGCGCGATGACACTTGGGTAGAGGTTGTGTGGTTACCTTGCCATGATGTAAATCCAAATATTGGCGACATATCTTGCTCCATTGATTAGAAACTGATATTTCGAAAACATTCTCCTCATTGACTTACATTGCACAGTGAAACAGCTCTGTCATTCTTTTAGCACATGAAAGTACTGAAACAAAGCAGATTCTGTCAGTATAACTCCACAAAACCCAGTCCGTTTTTCTTTTTTTATGTCAACTTCCTGTTTATAGTTTGAAGTGCTGGATTCCACCTGGTTTTCTTCCTAATACAAATAGCAAAACCAACATGACGTTGGACATGACTGGATTTTGTGATGTTATATTGGCAGAATCTGCTTTGTTTGCACTCGTTTATGTGATAAAAGAATGTATTTGAGACCTGTTTCACCGTGCAAGTCAATGAGGACAGTATTTTGGATTGTCATTTTGTAATCAAAGGAGCAACGGCGCAAGATATCTCGACAATATTTAGAGTTATATCACGACAAGGTAACTCCACAACCGAAAAACCTCTCTGCGCGTTATGTATAGAAAACTGAGAAACAAATGAAATTACTAACTTGGAAATGGAAAAAAAGGCCTGTAAAAACCAAGGTAAAAACAACAAAATCACCTTGTTTCCTCTGACAGATAAAACCATGTTTCTCCATTTCACAGGGACGAGAAGCCCACCTGCCGGTATTCTTCTGTGGGTTCCCGTGAACCATCACCACACAGTTCCCCTACACAGTGAGAGAGAGCCATCAGATCAGGACATGGGCGACCACAAGTCGGCATTTGCGATGCGTTGGGAGCTTTCAGATCGTAGAGTTTTGCTAGAGAGGAAAGTACTAGCGGTCCTAGTATAGAGCCCTGGCCGACTCTGATCAACTGGGTTTAAAGCATGATTACACTTTAGTAGAGGTTTGGGTTACCTTGCCATAATATAACTCCAAATATTAGCATATCTTCAATAGTTGCTCTGTTTGTATAGAAATGTGTATTACAAAAATAGTCTGACTTAGCAATTGGTACATAAACAAACACAAACAAAGCTGAATCTGCCAATACATAACATCACAAAACCTTTAAAGATTTTTGGATTTGTGGACCCAGTGCGGATCTTCTTCCGAATTAAAATTGTAAAAAGAAGCTGACATTTTTATTAAACAAAAAAGAAAAAATGGCTTACTGAGTTTTGTGATGTTGCAATTGCTCTGTTTGTGTTTGTGTTAAAAGAGAGCTGTTTCACTATGTAATAGTCAATGAGGATATCAGTTTCAAATCCACAGAGCAACTATTGAAGATCTCGCCAATATTTGGAGCTCACAGCAAACCTTCACCAAAGTGTCATTGAGCTTTAAATGATTAATGTGTGTGCTGACAGATAACTAGAATATCAAGGGAAAGAGTTTGAGTGAGAGTGTGTACCGGGTTCTTGTTGTGGAGAGGTCCGCTGTTGTCCAGAGGTTCTCCTGGAGCCCAGTTGGTATAGCTGAGCAGGCCAGGCTGGGCCCACTGGAAATGGCCCTTCGAGTCGGACGTCAGACCCACCCACAGGTCAGCGCTGATGTTGTACAGCAGAGTGGTGACAAAGGCTGTGTGTGACAACATCAATAACATTATCAGTACGTGTGTGTGTGTACGCGCGTGTGTGAGTGTGCGTGCGCAATAAGAGCATGTGCCGTGAGCATGCTTACGTGTTCATCTGTGTACTGCATGTGTTTGAATGAGTGTGTACTGTATGTGTGCATGCTGACGTATTCAAATGCGTGACTGTGTGTATGCGTGGCAAGCATGATTCTGTGTGTGTGTGTGTGTGTGTGTGTGTGTGTGTGTGTGTGTGTGTGTGTGTGTGTGTGTGTGTGTGTGTGTGTTTATGCAGGCTGCAGTACCTTGCTCCAAATGATTGGGTACCACTGCCAGGACGCCTCCTTTTGTCTCACACATCAGCTTGGCTGCAGACCACGTAACCCTACTGGCTTCCTCCAGGCCATGAACTCTGAAACACTACACACAATACACACGTTTAGGACCAAACACATTGTGCTATTTATAAGATAGGCTGTGATACGTTGTACAGTTGTAGTTTGGCGGCGAGCAACTAAGCATAAAACCCCCTTAAGAGCCAAATGGTCACTGTTTGAATGATGAATGAAGAGAGTGGTGTGTTTTAACCCTTTAAGACCGAACGCATCTGTGTTGCGTTAGACTTGAACGGCTTTTACCATTATGTTATGCTTTAACCATTGAAAAATAGCAGTTCCATAAGCTCACAGCGAAAGCACTGAGTGCCACGCTGTGAGCTTGTAGATCTGCTATAAAAAAAATAATCAAGTGCAAGTATAAGAATATTTTGACCCGATTCAATAAATGTCTTCTAGATCCTTCTTCTAAATCTGTGGTTCTCTTTTATGCCAAGGACCCCCATCTCAAAATGTGTTGTTCCAGGGACCCCCAGATCAGAGATTTGAGTTACAAAAGTTTGCTCTGAAAAATATATATTCATAGATTTGCAAACTTTTTCACGATTTAAAAAAAAATTAAATAGCAGATCTACAAGCTTGCAGCGAAGGCACCAAGCGCCGCGCTGTGAGCTTGAAGATTTGCTATTTTTCAATAGCTAAAGTATAAAATAATTCCAGGTCTTGTGGGTTAAACTAGGGAGGCCTACCTTATGCTGATAGGAGGACCAGTCAGGAGGACATCCTGATGGGAGCAGGGGTGAGGACGGCGTGGGTGGAATAGTCCCTGTGACGTTCACTCTCTTACAGACGTACGGCAGGTCTGAGTGACACTTCTGATCCGCCCAGTCCCCTATTTTCGGAGTGGAGCATTGTAGTATCTTCATATCGGTTGTGGTGGTAATTGGTGTCTATCATCATACAACAATTGCTAAAGTGACAATTCCACAAATAAAAAGGCAGGCTTTGGCTTCAGGCTCGCTTCTTACCTTTGCTGGCGGACATGAAGACACATTTGCGATCCCGGCTGAGTGCGTGAGGCCTCCCCAGGGCCCAGGACACGTAGTTGAGTACGGAGTGGTCCGACCAGCGGAAGCGGCCATCGTATGCATAGGTATGAAGTCCAAGCCACCAGTTATCACCCTCTGTCTTGGACATCTGCCATGGAGAGAGAGCTATGGACAATTACTTCTGGCCCACAGCTACTAAGACATGTAAATGTTAGGAGACAGTTGGCATATGCCATGGGGGGACAGTACTCAATTATATGTATTTTATATGCAATAAACAACCATAATTGCGACCGAAGGTCGCATATACTCTGAAGAACCGTGTCGCTTGAGTGTCCTTCCTTCCTTCCGTATCCTCGTGACCGTCCGTATCCTCTGTGATGTCAGCGAGTTGTGACATCACTTCCTGTACAGGGCGGCTACACGAAATGTGGATAACACTATATATGGAGATAGTCCAGTCCATCATGTCATATGGGACTACCGTCATAGAAAGTAGCCATTGTTAGGCCGGAGTCATTGGCTGTCTAAACATGGAGATGTGGATAACACTATATATGGAGATAGTCTAGTCCAATATGTCATATGGGACTACCGTCATAGACAGTAGCCATTGTTAATCCGGAGTCAATGGCTGACTGTCTGTACAGGAAGTGATGTCACATGACATACTTTTTATGCCCATATATGAGTCCTAACATGGAGATGTGGATAACACTATATATGGAGATAGTCTAGTCCAATATGTCATATGGAACTACCGTCATAGACAGTAGCTATTGTTAGGTCGGAGTCAATGGCTGTCTGTCTGACTGTCTGTACAGGAAGTGATGTCACATGACATACTTTGTATGCCCATATATGAGTCCTTCTGTACCACATCTCCATGTTTAGGCAAACTCCACACAGAAAGGCCCTATCGCCAACCCAACCTAGGGTGTGAGCGATAGGGCCTTTCTGTGTGGAGTTTGCCTAAACATGGAGATCTGATCCTCTGATCTGATACGGGCGGCTGGACTTAGATCACCTATGAAAGGATGTCCATGAAAGAATGTCCATCCACCTGGAGAAAAGAAAATGTAACAAGGAGGTGGCAACAGGGCGGCCAAATAAAGTTATTAGGCCTGGATCCAACTTTAAGTCGACGCACATGATTCCAGAAGTGTAGTGCTTATTCGCTCTTGTATCAAACCGGTACTCGAAACGTACTTAGAATTTAACATATTTTCTAAAGTAAATATGGGGGCTGCTGTGTTAAGAACGTTTCGTTGTCAAGCTCAACGTTGGGCATTTGGACCTATACATGGAGAAATGGAGCGAATCTGTTTGGCCTAAACATGGAGATGTGGATAACACTATATATGGAGATAGTCTAGTACATCATGTCATATGGGACTACCGTCATAGACAGTAGCCATTGTTAGGTCGGAGTCAATGGCTGTCTGTCTGTCTGACTGTCTGTACTTACAGGAAGTGATGTCACATGACATACTTTTTATGCCCATATATGAGTCCTTCTGTACCACATCTCCATGTTTAGGCAAACTCCACACAGAAAGGCCCTATCGCCAACCGAACCTAGGGTGTGAGCGATAGGGCCTTTCTGTGTGGAGTTTGCGTGTTCTCCCCGTGTCTCCTAGGGTTGATACCCTCACAAAAACATGAACAAACTCCCCCCAGAATGACAACAACTAGAATCGTCAGAGAAACGCTGTGGTTGGCCAGATTGTCAAGAATTGGCGGTTGCATGTCACCCTGAGGTCGCATTCCACCCTCGGGTGTCTTACTAGTATTCCAAAGCACATTAGTCTGAATCAGAACTGTACAAGTGCTGCACGGGCAGGATCAGCAGCAAAGCCTACAGACAAAGGAGCTAAACATCACTGTATTGCCCAGCATTACTTGCAGGTATAATGAACCACTGTAGTATCGTTAGTCGTGAGTGTGTTGAGTACCTTGCGCAAGGTGTTGGTAAGGAAGGTCTCCTCTTCCACTGAGTGGACAGAGGCCAGTGAGGCTTCGAACCAGGAGCAGATCCTCTGAGCTTGGTCCCACGTGGACCGGTGGTCAAAGAATTTGTACTCTGCCTCCTCAAAGCCAATCCACTCTGGAGCGGTGGCCACTGTAAGGGGACAAAACAAAAAGACAATACATGTAGGGCAGGGTTCCCCAATAGGCGGCCCGCGGGCCATTTGCGGCCCGCGGGGGGCTACTGTCTGGCCCCCACCAACCCCAGTAATAATGGTGGTATAAGAGCAGCACACTAGTATATCGTTGTTGTCGGGTGGAAATGTTGTATCTCCAAATTTGTACATTCTTTCGCAAATCATACAAGGCCGTCGCACAAATGTAGTGAAAACAGCAGACAAGCACACAACGCCTCGCGGCGCGAGGCGTTGTGATCGCCTTGTAGATCGGCTGTTTTCACTAGTTTAAATCATTTTTTAAAATGATAAATGCAAAACGAACGGTTTTGGACATACAAGATTTTCACCCGACAACGACGAAAACTGTCGCTGGAGTAGTGGCAACGCCACCGCCGCCCCCTGCAATGTTGTGGCCCTCGGCTTGGTACCCTAGACATAATTCGGCCCTTGGGGAAAACAATTTGGGGAACCCTGATGTAGGGAGTGTTGTTTGTTTCCGTCAGTGAAGCCCCTGAAGACTGCAACAGTGATACAAGTAAAGTTGAGTTGTGTGTGCTGTGTGTGTCTGAAAGGCTTTGGTCGGCATACTGACCTTCAGTGGTCTCAGGCTCTTTGGCCACGCTACCTGGAAAACATAAACGTCATACAGTATTTGTTACATGAATAATTCAGGAGGGTTCAAACAGCACGCTTTGCATTGTTTGAGTCTATAACCAAAACGAATGCACGTTTTAGCCATTTGCACTCCATGGTCAGTTTGGTCACGGTACACTGTTTGACCCTTGTGTAATTTAGTGACATTTTACCTCTGGGGATCTTGCAGATCCAGTCCAGCTCAGCGTCACAGTGCATGGCCAACCAGGTCATCGTACCCAGATCGGCTGCAGCACACTGGCGGATGTTGTAGTTGTAGCGGCCAAAGTTCTGGTATGTGTACTACGACGACACAGAGAAAAATGAATGAAGACTCAACAAAAACAGCTGGATTTAACACATGGATCCACTTACCGGTATAAAGCACACTAGATGAAACACGTATCAAATGATGATGTAGTGGCAAACAATTCTATAATTCACTCAAGCATGCATGTGCAATACTTGAACGGGTTTGAATGTAATGTGTCGGGACTCACAGCCAGCCCATCGCTCCATTTCCAGCTGCCATTGTCCATGGGGTTCCTGCGGTTCAGACCGATCCAGAACCAGTGCTGCTCATGATCTTCCGATCTGCAGTAGGGATGCGATGATATGAACATTTCATATCACAATTATTGCGACCAAAGAAATCTACGATATTATCACGATAATCGAAATACCCCCAACATCCATTATCCTGGGGTGGAACATTTGCCAAAAAATAGCAGATGTGAGCTTGCAGATCGGCTATTTTTTGGCAAAGAGATTTGGTAGAGAGTGAAAGAAAAAGACTGTATCAAGTACGGTACTTTTACGTATAGAGGGTTTGAATGGTACTGGATACAAAGCTCGGCAAATAAAAGGTGAATTGATCCCAGTGCATGACGGAGGATGATATCATGATAAATACATCTCCACGATTATCGCGAGTGTTTTTTATCACGATAAACGATGATATCGCTTATCGTCCCATCCCTACTCTGTAGGCATCATCATCGTCTTCACCAACATCATGCTTCTCATTATTGTCATCTCTCTCCACATATTTGTATATTGTAGCTGTCGGGCGGAAACCTCATATGTCCATAACCGCTCCTTTTTTATTACTATTTAGAAAGTAATATAGAACCGTGCAATTCTGGGAAATTGCCATTGTTGTTGCACTGATCACTGAGACAGAAATGTGTACTGTTCCTGATTAATTTATATTACATTTTGTGATTGTAATTCATGGGTTATACTAGAAGTTCTGTTATTGATGAATTCTGTCTTGCCATTTATATTACGTATTGTGATTGGTCATTATATTGTCCAGTCAGACAGGCCCATATTCCAGGGTATCTGGCCTTACAACCCCGATACCATCAGTCAAAAAGTTTACAAATAGCAGGTTTACTTTGCTGGCAAAGATTTCTCGGACCGAATACATTGGTGTTTTGCCTATAGCAACCACACTAAATAGTGAAAATAGCCGATCTACAACGTAGATATCGATGTCGATCACGTTGCATATGCCGATCACGTTGCAGATGCCGATCTACAACGTGAAAATGTGTGCAAATCTTTGAATCGATATTCTTTTAAAGCAAAACATTTTAACTCAAACATTTGCTTCTGGGGCATCCCTGGAACAAAATATTTTGAGATGGAGGGTCTGCCGTCAAACACATATAATTCTAGGGGTCCTTGACATTAAAAGGTTTGAGAACCACTGATTAAGAGATGTACGTTTTTCAAGAGCTTGAGAACCACTGATAAAGAAAGTCGTTAGGATTTAGAAGACATTTTTAGGTATTTTTCAGGCCTAAATACCCACCCAAACTTCTCATGGAGGACCTTCAGGACAAACTGCTCCTCCTCAGGCCCACTGATGCTGAGCAGGTTGGCGCCGTGTCGCTGGCAGAACAGATGAGCCTGCAGCCAGCCCAGCTTCTGTTCCAGTTGAAATACCTGCACAGTAGAACACAATAAAACAGAGCTTAATTATTTAGGCCTAGAATTATTGAATGCTTTAACCAGTGAAAAATAGCAGATATACAGTGCCACGCTGCGAGCTTGTAGATCTGCTATTTTTGAAAAAGTGGTGAAAATGTGTGCAAATCTTTGAATATATGTATTTTCAAAGTGAACGTTTGTAACTCAAATTTTGCTTCTGGGTGGTCCCTGGAACAAAATATTTTGAGATGGGGGTCCGTGGCCAAATAAATATAATTTTGGGGGGCCTTCACATGAAAAGGTTTGAGAACCACTGACATAGTAGTCTCTCAAGAACAGACTAACTGAGCTCCAGTTAAGTGAAAAAGACCTTTTCTTTGACTATGGCTGGCCAGATTGCTGACATAGAAACATAGGTTTTTCCAAAAAACCTTAGAAGGATTCAAAAGACACTTATAGAATCGGGTCAAAATTCTAATTTTCACGATTTAAAAAAAATAGCAGATCTACAAGCTCGCAGCGCGGCACTCGGTGCCGCGCTGTGAGCTTGTATATCTGCTATTTTAAATCTAGTTAAATCATAAAATAATTATACACAAAATGTGTACCCGTTCTAAATGGGTTAATAAGCTAATGTAATTCAACAAACACGAAACAACTCTACCCTATAATTGGTGCTGCGGAAGCTACCACTACAGAAACTACTACTGCCTATTATTATACCTAAAACAAATAATAAATTACACTTTTTATTTCAAATTGCAAAGTGCTGCATAATAAAAGCAACGAAACACTAATATTACAAAACGTCAGCTATAATATTGGAAATACTTGCCTTGCACTGTTGACTTTGTTCAAGCTTGCTTGGCACAGCAGGAATAGCAACACAATATACAGTATACTAATATTATTATTACCATAACATTATATTATACATATTCATGAATATAAATACGTTTTCGCCTGTGTGTGTGTGTGTGTGTGTGTGTGTGTGTGTGTGTGTGTGTGTGTGTGTGTGTGTGTGTGTGTGTGTGTGTGTGTGTGATGGAAAGTGTTCTCCAAGTACCTGAGGCGAAAAACAGTCTAAGTCCATATTTTAAAATCTTTGAATATAGATATTGTTTTTGATTTACCAGACTGTAAACCACAAACTACCCCCTTGTTTAGATTGTTTTGCTTAACTCATATATACTAGCAATTATAAGACGTAATACTTATGGAAAGTGAAAAAACAGTATCTCTTATAGTTTGTGGAACAACAGTATAAGTCCGTACAAGCAATATTCAGCAGTCAAAGGGAGCAGATAACATTAAAACAGACAACTGGACAAAATGAGGGGGGGTGCATTAACAATTTAACAGATTAAAAAGTACTAATTTGTGGTTTACAGTCTGGTGAATCAAAGAAATATCTTTATCAAAAAATGTAAAAATATGGAAAAAATGTTGTCTCAGGTACTCAAGGTTGTTGAGTTTTATAAATGGACTTCTAAGGCTATTAAAGTTGCACATGGTGGACAAACTTTGAAGCCCTGGGTTCGATACATCGTCCAGTGCTGAAATGCACCTTGTAACAGTGGCGCAGGTCACTGCTGCTCTTCCAGCCAGCGGGGCAGGAGCCAGTGAGGCTCGGGGTGGGTTGCGGGACCGGAGGTTCAGGACTCAGCGACGTATCCTGGGTCTGACGGCAGATGAACTTGGCACGCGACGACTCGCAGTCCTTCACCTCCCACAGACCTGTCGCGTAGCCAGTAGCCATGGAGACACAGCCACCGTCGAGTTGGACTGAAAGAGACAGGGGGGAGGCATCCCATTAGCCAAATGGAAGGGGGGGGGCCTGGGCCGCAGACATTGGTGGAAAATAGTAGACCTCGTTGAGCCAAAGTCTGGTGGAAAAGTTCACCAGCCAAGTTGATCATTTTCCATTATAATGTTGAATGGTTAAATAACCAAATGTTTAATGAGAAAGTCCACTATAAAAAACAATAGCCATAGTTTGTGCAGGGAGCAGAGGGTTCATAAGAGGGCTCACTGGTGACATCAATGCACCTAACTGGATTTTGACTGCAGAATTTGACTTTGTCGTTCAGTCCTCGACCAAGCCTGTTTTTAACATCATGGAGCTCATGTATCCGGAAATTGCGTGATGGCCCTGATATTACACAAAGCATTTGGTCCCTTTTGCTGCCTTGTTAATGTGCTGCTGCTGAAAAACATATTCGTTAAAAGAAGACAAATTGTTTACAACTTCCTTAACATAATATTGGCCCATTTTAGTACAGAAAAAAGAAAAAGAAAAAGCAACATCAACTCATGCTTCACTGGCTGACTTTAACCCCTGTAAACATTGAGATGACGGATGAATCCTAAGAAACGCATATATCCAGCTAAGTAGGGCTGTTCCTGTGCCAAATCTGTATATAAGGACCTGCTTTTAAATTGCTATTTTTGGGTACAGATTTGCAAACCAGGTGGGACTAATCTAGGGTATAGATTTCTTTCAGCAACTGCTCTTCTTTAGAGTGGATCTCACATTCTGTACCTTGTGGGTTATACTCAGGGGGCCAGTTGTCCGGATTTAAAATGAAGCAAACACAGAACTAAAAGTTCCTATGATTGGTACCAGAAGCAACATGTTCTCCATAGGATTCCATTAATTTCCCCCGAACTTTTACATTTGATTTTCTTACCTTAATAAACATTGTTATAAACACTTTGTGGTTCCTGGCGCTAGTTTAAAGCCTTGTTTCAACCACCATGATATGCGTTTTGTGAAAATATGGTCCAATCTATGTTATAATTGATGTTAAAGCAGGGTATGCTGTAGGAGGGGCTTGTGATCATAGGCTTGTGATGATTCTTCTTTGTGTGCTTTATTTTCGGCAAGCTCAAGACAATGTCCCAAGTATCCCTGCGGTTGCACGTGACCGCTGGCAGCCAATAGCATTCAAATTGGGTACCAGTAAACAATGATGACGACACCCATATGAGGGCAAAAAAAGCTTCATTTTCGCAGCATAGAAACCAATGGGTTCCCACTGTCCATATTTTTTACAGTCTATGGTTATACTATGTCATAGCATAGCACAGTAGTTCTCAACCTTTTCAGGCCGCGACCCCCAAAATAATCATATTTTAACCGGGGACCCCCCACCCTGATGAGCACTAAGAGTTTTTAGACTTGAGGCATTCCATTTTGCTTATTGTGAAAATAGCAGATCTACATGCTCGGCGTTGTGAGCATGTAGATCGGCTATTTTCACAATTTCTGCCTCTAATATTTGACAATTTGGCCAATGTTTAAGTTGTCATTTTAGAGGTATTAAAAAGTCCTTAAATTGTCACTTTAGAAATGTGCCTATACCTTCTATACACTTAAACTGTGTTGGTTTGTTTACTGTAATCATCTGGGGACCTCCCAAAATAATTTTGGGGGTCCCGACCCACAGGTTGAGAACCACTGGCATAGCACATCATTCAAACATAATACTTGAAGAAGAAGAATCGATGCTAACCTGGCTGGTCTCGATTCCAGTTGGTGTAAGACACTTCATCCCCGCCGAGCCATTGGAAAACCCCAGGACTGCCCTGGTTATGAAGGCCGATCCAGAAAGAGTCTCCAGAGCGACCGAACACCAGGCTGTTGGCGAAGGCCTGCTCAAACCTTCAGGGTTCAAAGGATATGTTTAGGGTTAGGTCTGTACCAATGAGTTTAACTATAATAATAATATGTCTGATCACTGAGAAGTTTGTATGTGTTAATGGGTGTATCACACATGCCTATTGGTGATGGCAACAAGTGCAGCTCCGCTATCTTCACAGGCCTTCTTGGCCTCGTCAAACGTGACCTGGTCTTCTCCTACCCAGTAGCAGGCTGGACTGTGCCACTTCCAGCCCTGTTGGGAGATGGAGAGGAGAGGAGAGGAGAGGAGAGGAGAGGAGAGGAGAGGAGAGGAGAGGAGAGGAGAGGAGAGGAGAGGAGAGGAGAGACTCTTGTCAAGATTTTTGTTTTTGCATTTTATTTAGCGTTGTGGCTCTGCTTCTGTGATGCTCCAGAAATCTGTGACTCGGTAGGTTGTGTGCGTGTGCGCGCGTGTGTGTGACATGCGTGCTTGCATGTGAAACCCCCCCCATGTAGCCAAAGCCCACGGTAATTTCCAAGAAAGCTTCTGGATAAAATATGGTTTGAAAGAAGTCCAATGCAATGAATAGTCTTTCAGAAAAAAAAAAAAAAGAAAAGACAAAAGAAAACTGCAACGTAGTCAAAACTAAAATCGTCCAGCTCATTTTCAAGTACCAACTTACTGTATCACAATGAAGAGTCAAGAGAACAAGTTTAGGCGCACTCAGGCAATTTGCTTGTGTGGGCCTAAACTTGCCTGCCCTCAATCTCTTCTGCCCTTTCACGTGGAATGCAGTGAACACTCACAATGCCATGAGAGGTGAGATTGTGTGTGTGTGTGTGTGTGTGTGTGTGTGTGTGTGTGTGTGTGTGTGTGTGTGTGTGTGTGTGTGTGTGTGTGTGCGCGCGCGCGCATGTGTGTGCGTGGGAGAGAAAGAGAGACAGAGAGAGAGAGACACATAGCACACAGCTTTGGATGAATCGGCCACAACCTCAAGCTTCTTTTGCACTCTTTTTTTGGCTACTGAGTCAACTGCGTTTGGCTGCCTGATAGAAGCCTCAAAGACTTCCAGCTGCTGCTAAGGATTGCTTTGTTGAGATTCATATGACCCCCCTTAGCACTCTCTTCTGTTCCTGTCTCCTACTGCCTGTGACAATGCTGTAAGCCAAGGCCTACGACGTGTTGAGGACAGTGCGGTGACTCTAATAATCCCCTCTCTTTATCGAAGGCTTTTCACACGTTGCGTCAAGTGTTTCAGAGGGAGACTCGACCACTGCACCACATGCCCACAAAGCCATACTGTGCAATGCCGCCTGACCCCTATCACATGACCACCCAGGATGCCCATACTCTCCGGGGAGAGAGGTATAGTTACATGACACTAAACAAATGTCCTGAACCATACAGAGCCCATTGTTGAAAATAACAGCTGAGAAACGCAGTCAAATAGCAAACATATAGGATTTACAACGACCTGTGTGACCCACACACAAATCCATGCTCACGCATGCACACATGCATAAAGGGCAATGACGCTTGTTGCTTACATTGGAGAAAACATACTTTGTGACCTCTGATAACCCCTCGTGGGAGGCATAAGTGAAAGATAAACATTCAGCCTTTGATATCATTTGGAACAAACACTTAGGCTGAACATTTTCACCAGTGTATGGTAAAAAAGCAGCAAGGCTGAACGATAAATATGGAGAGTTACGTACTGTGAAATCACACAGAGAGATGGATCTACCAGATGTGATTGGATCTAGCACGCGGGTAAAACCAGGGAGCATAACAAGGACAGTGCCCAAGTAAGTGTGTGTGTGTGTGTGTGTGTGTGTGTGTGTGTGTGTGTGTGTGTGTGTGTGTGTGTGTGTGTGTGTGTGTGTGTGTGCGTGTGTCGTGTCGTGTGATTATACACAGTTTAAAATCAAACCTCGGTTCGAAGTGGAGCGGTGAATTTGAGCAGTTCCAGGTAAATATATATATTATATATATAATTGAACTCAAGTGTCCATGGCATGAGTAATCAATTTGAAAAAAGTCAACTCAATCTGAGTTCCCAGAGGTAATTTCTTCCGCCACTAGGTGGCGAAAACAGTTCAAACTCAACCAGATAGTTGTGGGACACTGGACACACATTGTTGTGGGACACTGGACACACATTGCTGCTCATAGCGGAGCTGTGCTTCACACCGCTCCAAAAATGTAATGTACAGGTAAATGTAAAGATTAAAGTGAACACAATGCATGCTGCAGTTCGTCGTTGTCGGGGTGGAAACCTTGTATGTCCAAAACGGTTTGTTTTGTATTTATCATTTTTAAATTAATTTAAACTAGTGAAAACAGACGATCTACAAGGTCAAGACGTCATCCCGCAGTAGTTCTGACAGACCTGGACTATGCGGACGACATCAGCCTGCTCTCCGACAGCATGGAACAAGCACAAGAACTCCTGAACAGGGTGGAGATAGAGTGTGCCAAAGTTGGTCTCAGGCTAAACGCTAAGAAAACTGAGGTTATCACCTATAACCTACCTGATCACTCACCTCTGACAACAACAGAAGGAGCTGTGTTGAAGGAAGTCAAGGACTTCAAGTACCTGGGCGCATGGGTCGACTCAACTGAGAAAGACCTTAAAGTAAGGAAGGCACTCGCTTGGAGGGCCCTGAACGGCATGAACAGTGTATGGAACTCTAACCTCCCCCGCCAAATCAAACTTAGCTTCTTCTTTGCAACGGTGGAGTCTGTTCTCCTCTATGGCAGTGAATGCTGGACCCTGAAGCCAACCCTGCAGAAGTCTCTAGACGGGTGCTACACTAGAATGTTGCGTGCAG
Source organism: Nannobrachium achirus (assembly GCF_963921795.1). Taxonomy (NCBI): domain Eukaryota; kingdom Metazoa; phylum Chordata; class Actinopteri; order Myctophiformes; family Myctophidae; genus Nannobrachium; species Nannobrachium achirus. The sequence goes on from NC_137813.1 coordinate 39,531,578, forward strand.
TACTCAACATCAACAGGAGTGCACATGTTACAAACGAGAGCCTGTATGAGGGAATACCAAAGGTAAGCGAGAAAATTGCCACCAGAAGAATGAGACTAGCAGGACACTGCCAAAGACACCAGGAGCTTCCAGCCAGCAAATTGGTACTGTGGGAGCCAACACACGGGCACCGGCCGCGAGGACGTCCCACAAAAACATACGTGGACATACTCAAGGAAGACGTAGGGACACAGAACACCAATGAGCTGGCCAGATGTATGGAGAACCGAGATGACTGGAAACAACGATGGAGGGCTCGTCTGAGGACGACCTAGATAGATACAAGCACACAGCGCCTCACACCGCGAGGCGTTGTGTGCTTGCAGATCGGCTGCTTTCACTACTTTTTGCGATGGCCTTGTACGATGAAGCAGGGCTTTACTTTGCGAAATAATGTACAAATGTGAAACGGTGCCATGGCATTGGTCCGAAGGTTCATTAGTCCGAATTTGTTAAGAATACTATGCCTAACTCTAACCCTAACCCTAACCTTAACCTCAGTAACCCTAAATGAATTCGGACTGATGAACCTTCGGACAAATGAACCTTCGGACTTATGGGCAGTCCCCTGTGAAACTTGGGAGATAAAAGGTTTCTGCCCGACAGTGACGATTTCCTCCGGTTGTAAAAGTGTACAGGGAGTAAAGGGGGGGAGGCGGGGAGGAGTGTGTATGTTGGGGGGTTTAGGGTTGTCTGAGGCTGTGGTGTCTGCTGACCTTCCTGGCCCTGAGGGGGTGATTTATAGAAGACTTTCAGACATGGGGGTGGACGGCTGGAGGAGAGAAGACCCAGAGCATCTCAGGGGGGACAGGGGGGGGGCGGGGGGTGAAAGAACAGAGCTCAGAGTTTTACAATAACAGTTGGTTATGCCCCTTGTGCCACTGTGCGGTGCTTCTGTGCCAGGTCATTTTTCATTCCAATTTTAATTTCGTCTTTAGTTTGACACAGATTGGGTTGATGTTACCCTGTATTTCCCCCCCACAACGTTACTCCTGTTATCCTTTAGGTGTGGTTGAACTCATAATGCAATGGGATGTAAAAGGGCAGTCAAAGAGGGGTCTCAAGAACGCTACGGGGTTCAACAGATCAGGGAAATTAACCACACGAATCCTGGCATATCATGTTAGGCAAATGTTCGACGACAATAGAAGATCTACGAGCTAACAACAAGTCACGTTGTGACACGCTATGAGCTTGTAGATCGGTGAAGAGATTGGTGTAGACTGAGTCTACACCAAAGGAGGGGACCCATTACAGATCCGTCGGGGATATAAATATAGGGTTTTAGTGGTTAAAGGGAAAGAAATGTAAATTGACAGGCAAATAGAAAGACAGAAATAACAATACTTTTTTGCAGTCTTGGTGCTGTGGTTTGCCATCACTTTTTGTCCCTGGTTTCTTGCAGATGGAGGGCAGTGTCAGGTTACAAGGGCTGTCGTTCCAGCGGCCGTCCTGTGCATGCCAGCAGCACACAGACAAACAGACAGAGAGAGAGAGAGAGAGAGAGAGAGAGAACACAGCTGTTTAATCCAAACAAACAGAGCAGAAGTCACTGTGAGAGCCTGTTGCTGTGAGACGAGGAGGGTCACCGTGTGGGTTCAGAGGTCACTCACAGGTCCCCAGATGGTGACGCAGTCCTCCTGGGTGTTGCGGAAGTTGTTGGGCTCAAAGGGGTGCCACAACGTGAAGATGACGGGCGTGTGGTCGGTCCATTGGAAGTCCATTTGCATGTCGGTGTCGTGGAGCCCGATCCACAGCTCCTCCACGTCTGAAAGAAGACAATGAATGGATAAGAGGTGGGGTCGGCGAAAGGGCCTTTCTGTGTGGAGTTTGCATGTTCTCCCCGTTGTCTCTTAGGGTAGATACCCTCACAACATGCAGTAATCCTGGTCTCTATAATGCCTCCCCCTGGCCAGCCAGGGCGCCTGATGCAGGGGAAAGGAACTGGTTGGAATAACATGTTCCTTCCACGCACTACGTCCAAACCGGGGAAATCCCCCCGTCAGGTGAAAAGAAACAACTTGGACTTCTCATGCATAGAAGGAAGCATGAGGTCAGTCCGTTGTCTCCCCAGGCGCGGCAGAGGGAGAGCAGAGCCCAGGATTACAGCTTAGGTAATTGGCACTGGGTGAGAAAATGGGTTAAAAAATTGTGGGATAAAAAAAATAATAATAATAATGGATGAGAGAGAGAGAGAGAGAGAGATCTTATCATTACAGGCACATCATCAAGAATGTATCCACACACAAGAAGGACATCATCACAAGACTAACAAGTGTTGAAGACCAATAAGAGTTCCAGCAACAAATCACCTTTCTTAAGGTTCCGTATGATGAACTCTAGCTCAGGCAGGGTGTGGATGCTGACCAGGTTGGCCTCCATCTTTTGGCAGGTCTTCTGAGCTGTGTCCCAGTCTGTCTTGTCTGAGGTCAGCTTGTAGCAGCCTGCCTGGAAGGCCTGCCATCCCACGTCACATTCATACTTGTCATTGTCTGCCCACGAGTCTGTGAAGCACAAAGATAAACCAAATAAACTGTATGTAATACGCAAAATGCATGTGCAAATTTACAATGTCCTCATTCCACCTTGCATGATATAATGTTTTAATACTTTATGAAACTCTCCAAAGGTCATGTAACTGCAAATATTATACAACATTAATTGTGATAATAAATCACAGGTTAATACAGGGGTATCCAAACTTTTCTGTGCCACGCACCCCCAAATAGCTATAGTATCTCTGGCTACAGCCCTCCTGTTGTAAAAAGGGCTTAAAAAGTGAAAATAGCTCAAATAGCTGATCTACAAGATGACAACGGTCAGGGGCCATGTCCACAGAAAGTGTTTTTTTAGCTGACAGCGCCTGTATGCCATGCATTTCTAGCATTTCAGGAGCTTCAAGCAGACAATAGCTCAATATTTGGAGAGGAGCGCCGGCCATTTGACCCTCCTGATTGTGTCGGTAATTTACGACTCAGCGTTGAATCGTTAGCACAACCATGAGAAGTCCATATTTACACTGTTTCAGCTAAGCTATTTCGTGCTAATAGGCTAATGCAGATGACAGGACGAAATGAGTTTTAATTCAAATTATATGTATATGTTATATATACACACACGTGTGTGTATATATATACAGTATATATATATATATATATATATTTCCCCTTCCCTTCCCTTCCCTTCCCTTCCCTTCCCTTCCTTTCACTTGGCCCCACTTTGAAAACCTGTGAGTTAACACATCGGGTGCCCACGTGGTGTCTACAAGTAAATTTCTTTGATGTCGCTGGAGGCCCACGACGCGTTTGACGCGTTGTACAGTAAACTCAGGGTTGTTAGGGTTACTTTTAAAAAGGAATCCCCTACAGTTACAAGTTACTTGCAAAGATAATGTAGTCAGTAACGTAATCTGATTATCACAATTTAAAAAGTAACTACTAGTTACTTTCAGTTACTTTTGGATTACTGTTTAGCAAAATTCTTTAATTAAATAAAACAAGTTTTACCATTGATAACTAGACAAGAATATTGAGCCAATGAAATTAGGAAAAGGACAACATAATTTTACTTAAGCGAAGTGGCAGTACTTCAACTTGATTATTTTATTGCTTGGCGTTATAACTTATTTGTAAAATTGATGAGGGCAAGGGGAGAATGTAATCCAGCATGTAACCCCCATCATTCAGATCCGTTACTGTAATCCAGATTACACATTTTAAAATGTAACCTGAGACTTTACAAGTTACCTGTTTTTTGTAATCTGATTACGTAATCCCGTTACATGTAATCCGTTACTTAACAACCCTGAGTAAACTATACTGTACTGTAGCTACTGCACTTGCCTACCGCGGTGATGAAGCAAACTCCATTTCCCAACATGCAGCGCGCAATTACGTCATCCGGACGCGCTGTGTGTCTCGTTGACTTCCTGTTTATCGGCTGCAAAGAAATGCTGTTTTCTCCTAATCTAGCTTTTAAATCACTTTCATTTCAAAACGGCAGCCTCTTCTACCGGCCGTCACACAAACAATGTGGCTCAGAATTGATAAAAAGCGGTCCTGACTGAAAGAGAAGATTTTCGCGAAATAAACAGGACATACTCCGATTACATTTACTCGGATTACTTTTCTCGCCAGTACTCTCGCCGGTAGGTAAAATGACGCGTTGCCATGGGCACCAGCAACACACACACGTCATACATCCGGGCACTCGATGTGTTAATAGATAACAATGTGTTAAATGGATGGTTTAAATGGAGCGTGTGACAGCCTACAGACTGACCTGTGGTGAATGGGTCCAGAGTGGCATTGGGCCTCTTCTTACACACGTATGGCAATGCTACATCGCAGTCACGGTTCTGCCAGCGTCCTGATGACTCAGTTCTGATCACAGCACAGTTCTCCTCTTCTGCATGGTTCGGCTGGTCTGGGATGGAGTCAACAGTCAGACAAGATTGTTCAAAGCATTCTGACGGCCAAGGAGCTTGATACATACGGTATCATTTTCCCGGTTTTCTCAGTCAGTAGTTGAATGCTGCGGTTGTACTCTGCAGCGACAAAGTGTGAGAGGGGTGGAACTGAATGAATTTTACGGTATTTAAAGAATAAAAGAGTAAACGTGCTCTGTCAACATTCCAGGAGTTTTGAAAAGATAATATCGAATATGATAATATGCAAGGGGATAATGTTTATTGAACATACAGCAGGTTGTGTTATTGTGGGCTAATAGTCTCACCAGTCTCCCAGTTGAGGTACTTGAGTGGCGAGGAGTCAGCCCACTGCCAGCCACCATTGATGTCCAGGTCATTCAAACCAATCCACAGAGCAGCGCTGTAACCAGTCAGTAAACCTAAAACAGCAGGGAAACACCAGCCTCATATACTCCAAATTAACACAAGAGCAAAGGATCCTGACTGAGTATGGAATAAAGGTTCACTGTTCACCTTGTATTTTGGTTTTGTGTGACTTGGATATTGTGAATATCAATTACGAAGAAAGGAAAAAAAAATGTATGACTGTATGTTGAGGGGATATGGAGTGAAAAAGGTATGCCTAATTTATAAGAAACAAAGAATAAGTGGTCAAGCACGCTGTCTGTGTTGGTCTCCCACGCCAAAAACACAAGCGCGGTCTATAAGCTCTATATGTTCATCACGACACGTTGTAGAGCTTGTAGATCAGCTAAATCAGGCTTCAGGGTTTTAAGGCAAGGGTTTCCCACCATTGTCCTATACTGACTATGTGTGGTCCCGAAGAGGTCAGCAAACATCGCATACACACAGTATATCCATCAGATATATTAGTACTGTAGAATGTACACTCAGCTCCAGCTGGTTCATTTCCATGCGGCCTTATGTAAAAGAAGCTGTGTGTGTGTGTGTGTGTGTGTGTGTGTGTGTGTGTGTGTGTGGCGTGCGTGCGTGCGTGCGTGCGTGCGTGCGTGCGTGCGTGCGTGCGTGCGTGCGTGCGTGCGTGCGTGACATTAACCTTTTGAGGCACTTGTCCTTTGGACAAGTACATTTCCCATTCACTTGTCCAGGCACAAAAGTCACTGGATAAAAATTACAGTAATCACAGTAATTACTTTTTTAAATGTATGCATAGGAGTCAGACATTGAAATAGAACAAAAGGACTGCTAACGACCCCCACCCTTGCTCCCTCCACCCTCCACTCCATAGTATCGCCAGTCCATAGTCTGCATACAGCACAAAGCTGCTAGGAACGTCACAGAAAAAGTGAAACCAAGAGCCACTTGTCCAACGGACAGGTACATTTTTATTGAGCTTGTCCGGTAGGATTTATTACTTGTCCCGGACAACAGGACAAGCCTTAATGTCAAGCCTGGTGTGTTTGTGTGTGTGTGTGTGTGTGTGTGTGTGTGTGTGTGTGTGTGTGTGTGTGTGTGTGTGTGTGTGTGTGTGTGTGTGTGCGTACGTGCATGCGTATTTGTGTGCGTACCATTGATGTAGGTCTGCTCATGAAGCTTGGTGATGCTCAGCAGGTCAGAGCCCTGCTGCTGGCAGCTGAGGCGAGCCTCGCTCCATGACAGCGTGGCCTGGAAGTTGAACTGGTAACAGCTGTCTGTCAGCGGGTCAGTGTCCCAGAAGGTCTCGCAGTCATTGGCTGGAGGTCGGAGGCAGTGATCGATCATTAACAACAAAGTGAGTGAGCAGACTGGTGGCGTATTTCGTCAATCCCTGGTGGAAGCCTTGTACGTCCAAAACTGTTCGTTTTGCATTTATCGGTTTACAAATGATTTAAACGAATGAAAACAGCCGATCCACAAGCACACAACGCCTCGCGGTGCGAGGCGTTGTGTGCTTGTAGATCTGCTTTTTTCACTAGTTTTGTGCGACAGTCTTATATGATTAGTCAGGGCTTTAATTTACGAAAAAACATGCCAATTTGAAACTTGGAGTTACGAGGTGCCCGACAGTGATGATTTGTATCATGACTCTTTCAACCTGTCTCAAGTAGAGAGATGGCACTGTGCGGGCAAGTGGACAGACTAAGGGTGGAACAGTTGTTCAAATCAAATTAGTCAATTTAATTACAAAACATTTTAATGTAATATAATAATCTAGCCCTATTTTGGGCCTGGGTCTTTATAGGTGAAAATAAATGTAAAAGAAATCAAAAGCTTTCACAAATATGGAAAATATGGAATATGGAATAGCGGATCTATAAGCTCACAACGCCTTGCAATGTGACGGGTTGTGAATGTTGTAGAAAGCCAATTTTCACATTTTTGGCACGACAAAGTATAAATAAAATAGGGCAATAGTGGGTTATTGATTCATTAAAAAAAATGTGCTTCTCGATTTTTTGATTAATCGAAAAAGTAATCAATAGAATAATCGCTAAGAAAAGAATCAATGGCTAACAGCCCTATAGGACAGACAGATATTGGCATGTGAAGCGATGACTCACACTTAACAGGACAGAAGCCCCAGCGCTCGTCCTTGCCATAGTTGTAGGTGGTGGCACACCAGAGATGGCCGTCCTCTCGACCAATGCTAGTGCAGCTGTGGAACCACTGGTTATCATACAAGAAGGGCAGGTAGCAGGGCCGGCCGTGAGAGTTCCCCTGGATTGTGTAGATGTCTGAGGAGCGGGCACATAATAAGAAACTTCAATTCCCATCATGCAGCAGCAAAGAGGCCTACTAGCTTCCAGTTAACACAGTGGTTCTCAACCAGAGCCGAGGATGCCGCAAGTGGGCCCCAAAATAATTGGCAAAACATTACGATTTTGATGATAATATAACGCAGGGGTTTTCAATGTTTTCAAGCCAAGGACCCCTTAGCTGAGAAAGAGATGATTGTATAAATGTGTGATGCAGATTTTCATCTATTTCATAGATAGATTCACAGACTTGTTCGTCATCAGTCTATGTTGGATTCATGTTAATGTTTTTTCAGACATTTAGCCACTTCAATCGTCGATACTTAGTAAACTTGACCTTTCACTCTGTACTTAGTCTGCTCTTTTTCCCCGCAACACCAAAGCTCTTTGCTGAAAATAGCCAATCTACAAGCTCACAACGCCTCGCGCTGTGAGGTGTTTTGAGCTTGTAGATCTGCTATTTATGGCTAAAGTTCTCAGAATATGGACACTAGGGTTCAAGTTGTAAATATAAAAAGGATTGGAAGATTTGGAGGACCCCCTGTAGTAACTCTGAGAACCCCCTAGAGAACTCCCTGTTGAAGACCACTGATATAACATTAAAAGATTATGTAAAAACATCTCCAAACATGCTCTGGAAATGCCCACGCCCACCCATCTGGTCTGGTGGGTGGGCCGGGCGTGAACCCTTTCAAGATTTTCAAGTGGGCCCTGGTCCAGAAAAGGTTGAGAACCACTGAGTTATCAGACTGAACTTCAATGAACTGAAAGACTTCATGTTGACTTCTGTTGACTCAATGGCTTGTATAATCAAACACCGTGAAAAACAGAGGATGATGTTACGGTTAAAATAGGAAGCAAATCAATGAGTGGGCTTGTGTCGGCAGGGGATATTTTCATAAAGTAAGACATAAACAACAAGTAAAACTAAATAAGTGGTATGAAAACATACCTAAAACAAATCTCTTAAGAAAACAACTTTCATCCTAGCTATGAAACCACAGATGTGGCAGATAAAAACGTATGAAAACAAAATCCAAGACATAAAAATTGGGAACAGGCAAAAGTGAAAAGCAAAAATGAACTAATGAACTATAAATAGATTGCTATGATTTGACAAAATGCCCAGCGGTTGCCACCGCACCCTCTGCATTCCACGGGTACCCTAGGGTGTGAAGAGAGGCTTGACACAGGGGCAGGGACTGAGAGAGAGAGAGAGAGAGAGAGAGAGAGAGACAGACAGAGAGAGACTGGAAGAGGGTTTGTAATGTTACCAAAACACACAGAGTACCTCCACTACTATGGCCCTATGGAAAGTAGGGCAGATGTGTTAAATGCAGGGGAAAGGGTTATAAAATACCCTCTTTGACTTCCCTCTCTGCCTCCGCCACAGGCTGGCTGCAGTTAAGCTGCTCCACAGCCTCTAGGCTGACTAACGTCAGAGGTATTCTGCTCCAACTGTGTTTACTTCACAAAGAAAGTTGCGAGGATTGGCACTTAAAAGTTAAAAAATGTCATCATACCCATTCCCCTGCCGCAAAAAGAAGAAGTTAAAGCACCAAACTTAGGGGAGAGGATAAAGAAGAAAGTAGAGGGAGATTTTCTGGTCTTAAGTTAAAAGCAGATCTGGTTTTAATTGTAGTCATGGGGAGCCTGTGAACTAAAGACTCATGCTGCTGAGTGAGAAGGAGTAGGAGTGAAGCAGACAGTGAACACGAGGCTATATACTCTGTGTGTGTGTGTGTGTGTGTGTGTGTGTGTGTGTGTGTGTGTGTGTGTGTGTGTGTTTGTGTGTGTGTTTGTGTGTGTGTGCGTGTGTGTGCGTGCGCGTGTGTGTGTACATGTGTGTGTACCGGTATATACAAAACAGTAAACCTAAAACATCTTATCTATCTATCTATCTATCTATCTCTACTGTATAGTATAAAACAAATACACTTGAGGCATGGATACTCCGATGCTTCCTTCATGTTTCAATGTTTGCCCTTAGCTGTCTGCCTGGCAGGCAGCCAATTGTCCTCAAAAATGCCCTAGGGATGACAATTTGCTGCATTCATCTGAACGCATACTGTACCGCCGTGGCATGCGCAACGAAAACACCACCTGCCTCGCGGGAGACCTCACTCAGAGCCCCAGCAGAACACAGCTGAAAATAGATGATGGAATAAGGGGACAACAGATCCTGGAGTTTAAAACGGAAGAAGGAAGCGCTGCCTGGGTTCAGTCACAGTAGCGTCTGCAAACAGGTGCTCTTCAGTGAAACGGGAAGGTATACATAGAGGCAAAAAATCACACTTGTGTGAACTGAGCGGTGGTGTGTGTGTGTGTGTGTGTGTGTGTGTGTGTGTGTGTGTGTGCAACAGCGCCCCTCCCTTAACATGTGTGGTCAGAAAAGGTTACTGCAGGCTACAGACCCGGAGACAGACAGACATACAGACAGACAGACAGACAGACAGACAGACAGACCCACACACACGGCCACGTATAGGAGCGTTGTGACCACCGCTCAAAAAAAGAAGAAGCTCTGCTGGTGGTGAGGCACACTATAGGGAAAGGGGTACTGAGTCACTCCATTTTCAATTCAAACATTTATGATCTGTATTTGAGCAAGGCAACAGACGATGACCGAACATGGTTTCCTCATTAGCGTGGTGACATTACCTTATGTCAGAAGATAAGATCAGATGGAGAACTAGTGGCGATGTCAAGTACATACTGTAGGAGAAAAGTCTATTCTTGTTTACAAACACTGAAAGAATTCCTGAACGTTCAGCTGGATGTCAGGTCTATTGGTAAAAGTTTACCTTACTGTTTTACCGTGTATAAACTATGTGGTTCTGTAAACTATTTGGCTATTCACTCTGAGTAGTAACATACGTGCTTAGATGATTAATAAAAGCCATAAAACAGCACTAATGCTGACACTGCCTCATTATTGAGAGTATTAATCCCCTTCCCTCTGAACTCTCAGTTTGGTCTCTTGAGGTGTTTATTCTCCATGGCCTTGGTAAGGATTCACAGTTTCATCATCAGTATCAAACACCACAAAATACTGTTGAATCTTGATGATGTAGAAATACCTGAAAATGAACTTTACTATTTGACCATATTCACAGGGGAAACGGCTGTGACTATGGTCAGTAGCATACAACAGTGGTTCTCAACCTTTGGGTTGGGATGTGCAACATTGTTTTCTCACTGAACAGTAAACAAACCAAAGGTGTTTAAGTGTATAGAGGGTATCTGCACATTTTTTAAGTGACAATTTAAGGACTTTTTAATACGTCTAAAATGACAAATTAAACATTGGCCAAATCGTCAAATATTAGAGCCAGAAATTGTGAAAATAGCCGTTCTACATGCATGCTCACAACGCCTCGCATCACAATAGAACCGTGTTATACAAAATGTAATGCCTCAACTCTTAGTGCTCGTAGGGTGTGGGGGTCCCCAGTTAAAATATGATTATTTTGGGGGTCGCCGCCTGAAAAGGTTGAGAACCACTAGCATACAATAACGTACCGCGGTATGCTTCATTGCAGAGGTCCTGGTCTTCCCTGTGGAGCCGCCACTTGTGCTCCGTGACAGCGGGAGAGGCCGCAGAGGAATTTGCTGTTGGTAAAGGAACGGGCATGTAGTTGTTCAGGTTCTCAAGCACCTGGGCGCAGTACCAGGTCCAGCGCACTCCAGGGGGCTGGTGGTCACAGGTATACATGCCCAGCACGGACTTCCCCTCCCCTGGAGAGCCATCGCTCTCTGTGGTCAGGCCCAGGCACAGCGAGGAGCCCAGGTTGAAGAGGCGACCCCGGCTCACCCATTTCCAGAGCTGGCCGTCATCGCTGCAAGAGGCCATCACGTCAACGGAGTGATCCCGCACCCCCAGGCAGCCCCGGGCCCCCTCATGGAAGAAAGAAAACACATCGGAGTCCAGCGGCCCTGTGCAGGCAGAGAGAAACAATGGCATCAGTCAATAATGCTGTTCAAAGTGTTCCACATTAGCTTCTGGTGTGAGGAGAGAAAATGCCAGGAGAACAATCAATGTAATAGATTTAGCCTTGGGTTAGAGCTGGCTTTTCAGTTTGATTTTCCTGTGAGAACACGCCACAACTTATTTAGTTTCTCTGGCATAATTTATAACATGGACTGTCAAGTTACATTATAAACATTGCAGCATTTTAACCACCTGTTGACGAATAAACTCCACATTGCAGCATTTTAACCACCTGTTGACGAATTAACTCCATCGGCCCATCCACACGTGTTATAGGTGTTAATTGGAGGGATATTACGTAGTCGGATGTGTAAAGTGGTTACACATGTTTGTTTATGCGGTAATTCATCCAAGTTTAGAAATCACAATAGAATACTTTAACATGCACCAAGTCTGAGGTATTTGCACTATTCCAGACGTTTGACCTGGAATGGCCTCTTCCTCCTGTGGAGCTCGTAGTCTAAATCTGAACAGGGTTTGCCTGTGGATAGAGCCGTGGTTGGAGGTTTTGAGGGACCAATACTGTAAAAGAACTTAATTTATGAGAACCTTTTTGTGAGTCTCTGGTGAGAAAGGGCTTTGTATGATATGGCGAAATATTTTAACCCATTTAGAACGGGTACACAACATTTTGTGTATCATTATTTTATGATTTAACTATTGAAAAATAGCAGATATACAAGCTCACAGCGCGGCACCGAGTGCCGCGCTGCGAGCTTGTAGATCTGCTCTTTTTGAAAAATCGTGAACATTTGAATTTGACCCAATTCTATAAGTGTCTTTTGAATCCTTCTAAGATTTTTTTGAAAAAAAAACTATGTTTCTATGTCAGCAATCTGGCTAGCCATCGTCAAAGAAAAGGTCCTTTTCACTTAAATGGAGCTCATTTAGTCTGTTCTTGAGAGACTACTATGTCAGTGGTTCTCAAACCTTTTCATGTGAAGGACCCCCAAAACGATACTTATTTGGCCACGGACCCCTATCTCAAAATATTTAGTTCCAGGGACCACCCGAATCAAAATTTGAGTTACAAACATTCACTTTGAAAATACATAATATATTCAAAGATTTGCACACATTTTCACGACTTTTTCAAAAATAGCAGATCTACAAGCTCGCAGCGCGGCACTCGGTGCCGCGCTGTGAGCTTGTATATCTTCTATTTTTCACTGGTTAAAGCATTCAATAATTCTAGGCCCTAAATGGGTTAACAGCCCCTGATTACCCCTTTTCATTCTGCAGCTGGAGGCAGCAGAGGCCTCTTTGGCAGGCTGTTATATCAAAATGCAGTAGTCTGAACAATAGTGGCCTGGCATGGCTGCAGTCATAAAGCCATGCCACATACACAGTGCACTTGAACCAGACAGACCTTTATTATCCAAAATAAATATAACACTAACAAAATGATGAGTGAGCAAAGACGCACGTGCAGTACACACACGCGCGCGCACACACGCACGCACGCACGCACGCACGCACGCGCGCGCGCGCACACACACACACACACACACACACACACACACACACACACACACACACACACACACACACAGAAAATGTTTGAACGTAAAAACATGGGGGGAAAAATGGCTGAACTTAAGCAAGAGTGACTGGAATGTCGGGCAAAAACCAACACTTCCCAAAAACCGTGTGGTTTCTCTCATCACGCGTTTTCTTTTTCTGCTTTTTTTCTTCTTTTTTTAACCTGCTTTAATGCACTGACGGGACAACGCAAAAGTTAAAAAATCACACCCGTTGTGAACTGAGCGGTGGTCGTGGGGGGGGGGGGGGGGAGGGGTGCCTGTGGGGGGGGGGGGGGGGGGGGTGTGCCTGTGTGTGGGGGGGGGGGTGTGGGGGGGTGTGGGGGGGGAGGGGTGCCTGTGGGGGGGGGGGGGGGGTGCCTGTGTGTGTGGGGTGGGGGTGTGTGTGTGTGTGTGTGTGTGTGTGGTATTGCAGTTGATGCTCAGGGCAGGCTAGACTCAACAGCACCTCTCTGGTCACCCAGGGTACTGAGGCTACATACACCAGAGGCTACAGACAGACAGACAGACAGACAGACAGACACACAGACACGGATACACACACGGCCACGCTATGGAGACGGTGTGACCACCGCTCAAAAACAAGCACTTTGACCGAGTGAAAACGGGGTAATAAGCACTTTGGCTGCCTTTTTACAGGAAGTATAGTGGACATTTTTAAGTTCATCTCATGTGAACACAGGCAATTATCTTGTGTGGTGGAAGTTTCGGTGTTTTATGGCAAGCTTCCTAGTAATCTTTCCAGAATGTACTGCCGGATTTACATATTCCCTGTTGTGAAATCGCTAGAAATCAAATCAAAGCTGCGATAGCGTGATGACGTTGACGGAGAAAGAGAGAGCATTTTTTTTTTGCAGGAAACAGTCTGGCACTGTAGTGAAAACACAGCTTTAGAGTGTAAATGTGGTAGCGCGTGTTTGTGTGTGTGTGTGCAAATAGAAATAGAATGAGGGAGGGAGGGAGAGGTACTGGGAGTCTGGACAGAGAGAGAGAGAGAGAGAGAGAGAGAGAGAGAGAGAGAGAGAGAGAGAGAGAGAGAGAGAGAGGGAGGGAGAGAAAGCAATGAAGAAAGACAAGTATATGGAGGGAGCAGCTGTGCCTCTAAATTGTGGTGCTGTTAGAAGTGCAAAAACGAAAAGCCCCAAAACAAACAGATCTGGGATTTAGAAGAGAGAAAGTGAGACCCTCAGCATTCCAACTCCACAGGCTCCTGCAAGGGGCCAGGAAGTGGGGAAGGTGGGAAATATCACTGTGTATTTAGTTGAAAACAGGACCACTGAGTATGGGGATACTTTAGTACAGTAGTTCTCAAACCTTCTTCAAGCCAAGGAAGGACCCCCAAATTAATACACATGTATTTGGCCCACAAACCCACATCTGAAAAGATTTGTGCCAGGGACCTCCATACAAGATGTGTGTTGTTAAAATGTTATTAAAACGCTATTACACATTTTCCAAATGCTATTGTTCTAAAATAGCGGCAATTCTCTTGAATGCTGCCTTCAGGTATGGCATGGAAAGACCATAGTAAAAACATGGTCTGGAGAGGGCTTTTTACAGATGGATAAAAGGGCAGGGGCTCGAGCCCCCTTTGATGTCTATGGGTGCACGTGCACGTGCCTGGTGTGTGACCTGTCAAGTGTATTCTGCTTGAACTAACCTCGTTGTTTCTACAGACGGTGAGAAAATGTCCTCTAAGCACTATATTAAGCTGTAATTTTGAACAGACAATGGATGAAGCCCTCAACATCTGTGGTTGGTTCTCAAGTTCGATGGCCACTCGTCTGCAGATGTAGTTACAAAACACAATGGTTGTGCGGTTCAGCAAAACCGTACGCCTGATTTATACTTAGTTGTGCACTGGTGTTGCACAACGGAAATTGCTGATATACAAGCTCACAACATGTTGCAGCACGACACATTGTGAGCTTATAGACTGGTTATTTTCGGCGCACAACAACTAAGTATAAATCACTCTTGGGAGCCCCCGTTGCCAGTGGTTTGTACAGTGTAATCAAATATAATCACCGCCCTGCTGCGCTACATAGCCACCCATCTCACTGTAGGCTGTAGCACCCTGTTGTTAGTCCTGTTTACTGTCCACTAATTGTGATGCCATAAAGGTTCATGAAGAACAACTTTTTGCCTGCCAGGGATACATGTGTGTGTGTGTGTGTGTGTGTGTGTGTGTGTGTGAGTGTGTGTGTGTGTGTGTGTGTGTGTGTGTGTGTGTGTGGGAGGGGGGGGGGGGGGGGGCACACTTTAAATCCTGTCTCAAAAAGTGACTGATGCAGGGTTGCCAATCCTGAATTTTGACCCCATCTCCTGCCATGCTCCTGAATTGTCATTTCTCCTGAATTTCTCCTGGATTGGGGGATTTCCGTGGCTTTGCGTGGCAACATGTGTCTGAGTTAAACTGTGCATGTGCGACGTGATGACTGTCTCTGTTTGATGATTGTCATTATTCCTGGATTTGGTATCAAACTCCAAATATTCACCAAAACCCGCTTAGGGAGTGTGGGCAGTGCATGCAATCACACAGATAATATTCACTTACAGTAGTGAATATTAGTAGCCTACAGATGGGTCTTAATTACATTGCTTCAGTTATCAAATCAACATTTTTACACCGACTTTTTGCATTTTAATTGCTGAAATTGTACCCATCACTTTCCAATGTGAGTAAAGCAAAATTCACTAGAACACAGGAGAATACATCTACTACTCTGTTAAAGTAGTGAGGACCTCCACACCCCGGTTTGGGGAGTTCCACGCTATTATGGGGCTTTAAAGGTTTCAATCAGAAAATACATTTTCAAGTCAGGATTCCAATGTTATCCAATCAGGAGAGAAATCCCTTACAGGACACAGGATAAACAAGTGAAAATGGAAGTGATGAAACAAAAGTGGGAATAATAATACAAATATTAACATTAATATTATGCTGTATATATATCGACTTAATAATATTTTGTGAAATTTAGAGCTGGCACTGGGAACTGTCTTTGAACCAATATACATTTTTAACTCAACTTCAAGAGACAACGAAAAAGCAAATATCAACAGTACAGACATGTTAAACACTTATCCACTTAACAAGTTAACATCAACATTTTTTCTAAATATCCTTGTCAAAATGTTCGATTTTATTTTTGTCTACGCCCACAAATGGGACACCAGGGTAAAAGTTGTTAACAGTAGCCAGGAGGACTGGAGGACTGGAGGAGGTATCTGTTGATGTACTGTATAAACCAACTCTAGAATCGAGTGGAGGATTCCAGATTACATTTAAACCATTAGGCCTGTGATATTTAAGACACAACATCTCCCCTGCCGTGATCTCATCCACTCTTCTCTCTCTTGTATGCCCTGTCTGTCACCCCTTTCAGACTATAAAGGGCTGTTTCCTGCTGAAAAGAGAAGCTTGAAACCTCCAGCCAAGAACAACTAGCAAATGAGCCAAGAGAGGCTGATCTTCCCAGAACCTCCACCTCATAATCAGGTCAGCTTCTGGGCCAGGTTCCCCTGCTGGGAGTGGGTGTTGGGTGTGTACAGTGAGGGGATGGGGGAAGAACAGGGTTTGGACGACTGATAAACAGCATGGACCGTGGGACTCGACTAACTGAAACTGGGTCCAAGTTGGTGGTAGGGATGGGACGATAGTCACGATACGCGATATTATCGTTTAAGAAACACTCGTGATAATCGTATCGTGGAGATTTGATTTATCGTGATATTGTGCTCCGTCATGCACTTGGATCAATTCACCTTTTATTTGCCGAGCTGCATATGCGGTACCACTTAAAGCCTCTATAATTGGTAAAAGGTACTTATAACGTACGTACTTGATACAGTCTCATGATAATATCGTAAATCGCGATTTCTTTTGTCACAATAATCGTGATATGAAATGTTCATATCGTCCCATCCCTAGTTGGTGCGAGGATTTTTATTTTGACTGAATCAGCACCACTTGATACTTGATGACACAGTCTCACTGCTAAGTGAGATCAGGAAGATTCTTTAAGGCAGGGGTCTTCAACAGGGGGTCCGGGACCCCTAGGGGGTCCTCAGAATTACTACAGGGGGGCCACCAAATCCTTGTGTTAGGATAATTATTTTCAATTAAAAATGTTGAACCCTCACATCCCTATTCTGAGGAGAACTTTAGCCAAAATAGCATATCTACAAGCTCTCAACGCGAGACGTTGAGAGCTTGTAGATCTGCTATTTTCAGCAAAGAAGTTTGATGTAGAGGTCAAAAAGAGCAGACCAAGTACAGAGTGAAAGGTCAAGTTTACTAAGTATCGACGATTGAAGTGGCTAAATGTCTGAAAAAACATTAACAAGAATCCAACATAGACTGACAAGTGCTGTCAAACAAGTCGATGAAAATCGGCACAACGCATTTATACAATATTATGTAGATGGGGTCCGTGCTTCATCGGTCTCTCGGTTAAGGGGTCCTTGGCCTGAAAAAGTTGAAGACCCCTGCTCAGGGACGTGCTGGCCATTGGGAAAAGCGCTACAACTCCCGAACGGCCGGTTCATTCCCATTAGGAAAAAAAGAAAGATAAACTGTCGGCCTTCGTTCCATTTTTGGGGGCTGGGCGGCCAACAAAGTAAATCGTCACTGTCGGGCAGAAACCTCCTATCTCCAAGTTCCAAATTTGTACATTTTTTCGCAGAGCAAAGCCCTGCTTCATCATACAAGGCCGTCGCACAAAGGTAGTGAAAACGTGAAAAGGTAGTTTTCACTAGTTTAAATCATTTTTAAAATGATAAATACACAACAAACGGTTTTAGACATAAAAGGTTTCCACCCGACAACAACGAAATATAACTCATGTAATTGGCCCACTGGCTTGTCACTTGTCATGATCTGAAATGGCAAATCTTTGAGTAGCAGCAGAGCTATAGAGAGATCTCTCTCTCTATAGCGCGCAATGAGGGCCTCTCCAACTATTTTTCCCGGGCTGAATCAGGGGCCCAGCACGTCCCTGCCCCTGCTTTAAGGGACATTCATTCTCTTGCCCACCAAGCTCTCTCTGATATCTGAGTTATTTGGGGTTTTACAGTGCAGGTTGAAAGATATATGACAGTTGTGACTAATCATGCGTTCCTAGACGGTAGACGCTAAAGTCTAGCCTACCACCCTTCTGCCACATTTCCAGTTGGGTGTAAAGAGCAGCACAGCCTCTAGGGGCTGCTAGTGGGACTTTTAAACTCTAGTTTTGTTCTCTCCCACTACAAAAATCTAGAATGGGGTGAGCAAAATACTGTCTGGGAATAGTTTTTTTTATTTTGACATATGGTGGAGATAAAAACAACAACAACATTCCATTAACTGGAAAATGTTATAACAGCAACTAACAAATAGACAGGAAATTCCAGCCTGTGTTTGTTTCATTTCTGTTCTATGGTGGTCTAACCTCTGAGATGAAATGAACTGTTGGGTTTCAACTTCATCTGCGTTGTAGCGAATAAGAGTTCCTATAGGAATAATCTAACATTTGCATTTTGTTGCTGCCATCAGCAACAAAACTTAACTTGGATGATGTGACTGATCACTGCTGACTGCCAAACCACAGTACAGTCTAACTGCTTATCTCATTTAGAGGGGGCGAGAGAGAGAAACAGACAGACAGGCAGACAGAGAGAGAGAGAGAGAGAGAGAGAGAGAGAGAGAGAGAGAGAGAGAGAGAGAGAGAGAGAGAAACAGACAGACAGACAGACAGACAGACAGACAGACAGAGGCAGGTAGGCAGGCAGGCAGGCAGGCAGGCAGGCAGGCAGGCAGGCAGGCAGACAAGCCCTACGGGTAATGTCTAGATACGTTCATAGTTGCAGACGGTGTGAAATCAGAGTGAAAGACAACTGCATATTGTAAATAATTTCCATGTTATTCATGCATAGTTGAATAATTATATTTGTAACTAATTGCAGGCCGTCCACAACTTTATCGGTTTACTCATAGAATGATGAAATGTATTGAAATTTGTTTTCACTTCTATCCATTTAAAGGAACATCCACTCAATTTAAATTCAAGTAAGCCAAGCATTTTTGTGTGATCATGAACAGCACTCAAGGTTCGCACGCACGCACGCACGCACGCACGAACACACACACACACACACACACACACACACACACACACACACACACACACACACACACACACACACACACACACACACACACACACACACACACACACGTTAAAAGGTCAGACAGACTGTGAGGAATGAGGATACAAAGACAGTCAAAGCAGTGCCTTGTTTATGCTGATGTCAGGAGATTAGAGCTCATAGACAGAGCAGAGGTGCATGATAACGCAAAACTATAGATAATTCTATTGCCCTACTCAGAATAAAAACTCCAAAATAAATGGATTGTTTTTAACATTCATTTCAACAAATGTCATCATTCTATGGGTAAACAAAAGAGGTGTCTGTGTGTGTGTGTGTGTCATTGGAGTGTGCGGCCCCTTCCTGAGTGGGAGGTTTTCTGTTTTTAATGTACATTTTCTTGCCTACCAGCACCTCCACCCGGATGTGCACGAGAGTTACCTGATTGTGTGAGTGTGTGTGTGTGTGTGTGTGTGTGCGTGCGCGTGCATGTGCATATAATACAGTATATCTATATCTATATCTATCTATCTATATCTATATCTATATATATCTATATCTATATATCTATATCTATATATATATATATATATATATTTATATGACTGGCATGAATAAAAAAATCATATAAAAAAGTTGAAAAAACAGTTTCTCTACTACTAATTTAGAAACATGATTGTTGATAAAAGGCAAGAAAATCCTTGTCTCATTTCTCAGTCCTGAATTTGTACCAAAACAGATTGAACCCACTATAGACAAACTTTCTCAAAGTTCTCATTTTAAACCATATGTCTATTAATACATACAGTAGGTTGTCAAAAGGTGACCAATCAAAACCCCAAACTTCAGTGGCGTGTATTGTAGGTTATAGGCTAGTTTTAGTTTTTCCAAACAAAAGTAGAAAAACATTGTTTAAAAGTAGAGGTGTAACATTTTATTTTTGCAATGCTTATGGCAGTTTGTGATAGTCATCCTGACCCATGGATTCGAGCTTCACAAAAGAAGAAGAAAGCGATTACATTTCTAATTCTAAGTTTCTAACCCTAATTGCATTGCATTCCAGAACATTCACACTTAGGGGTGCCACACATATAGTTTCTCATTATGATCCCCAGTGGTGCAAGTAGATTTACTTAAGTAGGCCTACTGTACTTTTTTTTAAGTACAATTGTGAGGTATTTGTATTTTACTTAAGTATTTCCAATTTCCAATGCTTTTAATTCTACTACTCCACTCATCCAAATTGTACTTTTACTCCACTACATTTATTTGAGCACTTTAATTACTAGCTACTTTGTAGATTTTGATTATTATTACAAAACATACATTAACCACTTCAGCCCTATTTATATTACATACATTTGAAAATAGACGATCTACAAGCTCACAATGCATCCTGGTGCAAAACATTGTGAGCTTGTAGATCTGCTATTTTCAAATGATTTTTATACATTTGAAAACTTGAAATGGGACATTCTGTATAGTGAGTACTTTCTACTTTTGGTACTTTAAGTAGACCTACATTTTGAATACAGGACGTATAGGCATAGGCCTACTGTAACAATAATTCTACATTGCAGTATTGATACTTTTACTTAAAAGTAAAACATTTGAGTACTTTTCCCCACCACTGCCCAATTGCATTGCATTTCTAGAACATTCACACGTAGGGGTTTCTCATTATGATCTCATTCACTACTTGCATCAACACGGTAGGGACTGACTGAGTTAATTGCACAGGATGTTAAGGTCACATCAGCCCGCAGGGTGCCAAACGCAGCGTCAGTCCACGATGCATGGCCACTGTACTAACAATGCAAAGTAGGCTAACATCCGGCACTAAAAATAGTACAAAGAAAGAAAGCTAAAAGCGAGTTGCCGTAATCAGCCGGCTTACACTTGTTATAATGCTTGTGAAGAAGAAATACATAAAATACATAAAACACCATTGCAAAAAAAACATAAGCCCACACAGACCCATCCCCCCTCCCCTCTCCACATCTGGTTCCACTCAGAATTCGGACTTTCGTTCGTGGCATACCAAAGCATCAGATTCTGTAATGTACAGTTTACGGCGTCATTTTATCAATGCAAAACATGACAGAAAGTTGGTATAATAAACACACATGTTCCAGACAGATTTGGACTGAACTAGTTTCCGAGTTTGTATGAATGAAAAACACAAGCGGTACTTTTTGCTAAGAAGAAGAAGAGCAAGGATAACATTGTCCTACCTGAAACGGTCCTCTTAAGTTCCAGACTAAAGACGAATAAATATAAAGTGCATTTGTAAAAATGTAGGCAGTTTTTCCATGTTTTCCTTGAATCCCTGTTACGATCACGGCCGTTGTTTTGCATGCTCACAACTGCAACAAAAAAAGAAAAGAAGAGTGAGCCGGAGCGACTTGCTGTGCTTTATATTTGGGGACGGATAGATGCAGTAGTGAGCAGACTGAGAGCAGCATGAATGTCTGTCTCAGTCCTAAATGAATGGAGTAGCCGCTGCAGCGTCACCAGTGCACGTCAGTGTTTGTAGTCTACTCTTTGCAACAACAACGCTGGATATGTCTGCGTCCAGTGGTGGAAAAACCACTCACATTTTGTACTCTGTTACAAGTAGCCTACAAAATGTGAGTAGGCCTAGTTTTGAAAATAAAAAACGCAAAAATATCTGTAACAAATCGAAGTCCCGAATTCTAAATTATGAAAATGTAAAGCTACTCCTTATGAAGAATGTCCAATTTCATAAGTTTCCAAATGTCTAAAATGTATAAAGATCTTTTGAAAATAGATCTACAAGCTCACAATGCATTGCATCACGATGCATTGTGAGCTTGTAGATTGTCTATTTTCAAATGGGCTGTAGGTCTACATTTTTTATATAGGGTTAATGTATGTGGTTAATGTATGTTTTTGATTGAATAATAATCAAACCCTACAAAGTAACTATTATGTCTAACCAAGTTTTCAAATTGTATTGGAGTAAAAGTGCAATTGTCTCTGAGATGTAGTGGAGTAGAAGTAAAGGTAAAAGAAATTGGAAATTTCTTGCCCATCAAGCTCTCTCTCTGATATCTGAGTTATTTGGGGTTACTTGGAAAAGTAAAGTACAAATACCTCAAAATTGTACTTAAGTAAATATACTTAGTTACTTTCCACCACTGGATATGTCCAACATCTGCCACGATGTCGGCTACAAGCAATTTGTTTGAGAGAGAAAAAAAAAAGAGAAAAAAATATATATAAACTTGGTGAACTGCCTCAAAATAAAGAAACGAATAGTAACATTTTTATTTCCAGAACCCATGGATAGCTATGTGTAATGTCATGTGAGAGCTTCTTGGCTGCCATGTAGGCCTACATGTAGCCTACGAGACAGCACTGATCAAGTGACGAAGTATTCATGCTGCCACATTTCCATCAAATGTATTCTACATTACAGGCCTGGCTACACCACGCTTTACAGTTTCTTACTGAACCCAATATCATCCCATTCTATTGTGTTAAACAGATCATGAACAGCAGGGGAATTTAATTCTAACAGCCAGGAATATGAGACAGTGACAGTCAAGTACCCAGGATGATGTTCTGATTTGGGGTTGATGTCACAATTACATTTGCATGAATGCACACAACAAAAGAGCAGCTCCAGGATATGTGGTACTACTAATTATAGTCTTGGTACCCTGGGTCTCCAATTAGAGGGATTTGTAGCTGCAAATGACTGATGGGACCGTCTCAGACAAATATAACTTCCTATGATGACTTGATCTATGGATGGATTGGTGGAGGCTATACAGTATCTTTAGTATCATGCACTAGTTAAAAGAGCACACCGCCAATAGATTAACGTTCCAGCTGTGATTCCAGGGAGACCCGTCTTGCATGGACTTCTGTCACAGGCATGGTACTGTACTGCCATGTATAAATGAAGCAAACCTGCCTAATAAATTAAAAGATAATAATCAAAGACGGTTAATGAAATCTAATAAAACAATTAAGACCAAACACAAACTTTAACCAATAGTATTTAATGGTTTAAGCAACTTTCTACCAAGGCCCAATCTCCCCCCAACAGTACTATTAGGCAAACCAGTCCTTTGCATTTAATTGGCCAAAAAATAAATTCAAATATAACTAAATAAATATGTGTTTATGGTAAGGGGCCAATCAAAAACAATATTAACAGTCCTAATCAAAGGCAACTTTAAAAACACAAAAGAACAGAATATCCCTCCATAAAACTGGCTAAATTGAAAAGTTAAAAAAATGCAAAGGGGATCATTCATCAACAGCTTCCCCTTCATTATCAAGTAACAGGACTCTAAAACCATTCATTAGAAAAACTGAGGTGGAACACTGCCACCAACTGGAAGTTATAAGCTTTGGTCACAGGAGCTTGACAAGGAGCTATGGGGATTGGGGGGGTAGCTTCTTGCCCTCCTTGTCAACTAGTATCTGGGCCTGGAATTTGAGGGGGGCAAAGAGAAAGCAGAACTGGGTTTTTTGGATGACAAAGTGCCATACATATTTAGGTTCAGTACAATGACAGGATAGACTGGTAATCTCGGTTGGGTTGAGGGGGGCCGAGAACAAACCAAAGCTTGGAACTTGGGGAGTTCACACTACCTTAGACCAGAATGCTTCATGCGAGTGTGTGTGTGTGTGTGTCTAGTTATAGGGCCTTCACCAGTCTATTCCATCTGGCCAAGCCGAAGCAGTTCCATACTTCCTTTATTTTCACTTTTACTTTTGCAGAAGAAATGTCCCATACACTGAACCACACTTTTCAAAGCAGTGCCTCGCCTGATTCCATGATGTGTGGGTTCGTCCAGGGCTTTGACCCCCAGAACAATGCCTCCCCCACTTGGGAGAGACGGACAGGAGAGCTGGGTGGGTGGACATGGTGGGGAAACGGAGGGCTACGGGCATTCCTCCTTTCGCCCAGTCAATGACCCTTCACCCACCCCCTGCCCATGTCCCGGCTGTTTCTCTTGGGCTTTACCGTGGCACGGTGGGATACTGTGGGGGTGGGGGGCTTGACCGGGTATCTGCCCTCCCTCCCTCACCCACCCTCCCGCCCTTACAAGTACTTAGGTCAGTCAGTTAAGGGGTGTGGGTTCAGTTTGAAGCACTGCTGTTGGATGTGGAGCTGGAGGTGGAGGCCATGGCCATGCCCGAGGTGCCAGAGGATGCCACCGACTTGCGTATGTGGGGCATCAGGAAGGGGTCACTGGCCAGTTGGTGTACGTCAATGCGGTCCTCCTTGCGGTAGACCAGACAGCGCCTTATGAAGGCCTAGAGGGAGACAGAAAGGTACATTTAGGCAAGAGAAAGGGATAAATGTGCAAAAGAACAAACTTGTACCGGAAGTCAGAAGTGGAAGTAGATGGTAGTAGGCAACCTTGGAATGATGTGTAACATGCAAGCTTCAGGTAGCTACACTCGAGAGGCTTGTACTCACCTGCACCACTGTGGGTGATATACAGTACATACTATGTATCAAGCAGATTACCAATTTAACCCACCTCACTAATTGTTCCTATAATTTCCTTATGCTAGATGCCTTCATGTAGATTACGTTCCTTATGTGGACTAATTTTCCATGTGGACTACGTTCCCTAATGTCTCACCTGCATGCGAGACTCCAGACAGACTATTTGCACAAAGACCTGTGTCCTATACAGTTTACTGCTCTTGTGCTCCATCTTATGTACAAGTCTGCACCTTTTGCTTTCTAACCCCAGCTTACTACGGCACTTATATGCACACATCTGAATATTCTGTATATTTTTAACCTAATGAAAATCAATACTTAATACTATCTATGGCATGTATTTTATATGCCATTCCATATGAACTGTATATATGTGGCCCCTTCCATAATTGTGAGAATATTGCATGTCTCCATGATAAACCATTTTATTAAAGGTCAGGTAATTATATGAAACTTGACATCACTCCCACACACCCATTATTGCCCATCTTCAGCTCAGCTACACATTCATACATTCAACTTGAATTAACAAGATGTCAAATTGTGTGCTTGCATTTATTTTCTGTACTGTGTGAACTTTAACAATATAAAAAAATATATTCTGTGTTTTTTCTCCGTTATGCACAACTCTGTTACATGTTCTATAAAAACGAAACAATCTCAGTCATTCAAAGCAGTCATTTATAAAGGGCGTGACCGCCACCCAGTGATGTCACTTACTTCCTCTGGTCACAAACATTTAATGAGGCATGTAATGCTTCTTCTGCCATTATTTTATACAAAATGTTTAGGATACACAAACAGTAGATTTGATCAAATCTGTTAGTGACATTTCAAGTGAATTTGTAATAATAAAAATCCTTTATTCTGTTTTAGATGTGTCATATGGTATCTGTTTTGAGGTTAGCACATGGAGTCAAGGAATAGAATTGTGGAAAATGGCAACCCCGTTAATGGTTCAATGAGACCGGTAAACGTTACATGCATCCACAAAGTGGGGAGAAATCACTTTGTGTCATCTCTTTGATGATATCCTCAAAATTATCCCACAACCAACCTCAGTGACGAGATCTCTCACACAAAGCCTGAGACCTTGCCCAAATTTGTGGCAATACGTCATAGTTACTTTGCAAGTTTATTAAAGACAAGACTGTCCCATCTGTCTGCCTGTGTCCCTTTATGCCAATCTATGGAAATGTCTGTTTGTCTAGGTCCCTTTTATTCCCCTAGGGTGTATACTATGAGACTTGTGTTTATTAGGGGCTCAGTGTCTCAAGTACACTTCGACACAAACTCTGGGGAGCCCGGGATCGAACTGCTTGCTTCTTTACTCTGGTGTAGGAGTCTAGCCTGTTACTCCCCAACGCCTGGTCGCAGAGGGACGCGAGACTCCTCTACGGATGCGTCTTGGCGAAACGCAGGCGGACGCTGTGTTCTGCGGCCCGCTCCGGTGGTCCGCGGCGACCCCGGCCGAAAAACGGCCGAAAAAAGCAATACCGTGAGCAACTTCCAGAGTATAGCTTTAAATGGTCTTCTAATGTGCTGGGCAGAAAGTAATATAAAGCAGTTCCTGAACACCAAGATAATATTCACCCTTGTATTTACATTTTGAAAATGTTTTCAATCCATTAGTCAGTTATCTGACTGAAATTGACTTGGGTAGTTCCCTGATTAGTTCCAGTCATATAAGGACATATCTCACCCTGAGCCTAGATTTTCTCCTAGCTACACACAAAGATACAGAAAACAACCGTGCTCATTTACAGGTTTGATAATGGCTTCTAACAGACCATACAAATGCGTGCAGTGTAATGTATTATGGGAAGCAGCTCACAAAACCTTTACTTGTGTTTAATGGAGACATTTGTGCTTATGGCAACGAAGGCGGTGAGAGAGATTATAGTACCTTAGCTTCAGGTGTAATGACTGGTTTGGGGGGAAACTGAACTTCTGTGGCTTTCAGTATGGTGTTTTCCTGCAAGATGTCTTGCTGAGACTGGTTATGACCAAAGGGCTGGACAGCGAGAGAGACAAAATGGCAGTCAGTAAAAACAGACAACTTTCAGTTATGAGAAAGGTGCACTTTCTATCACAAATTTATACCAAGTCTATTTGGCAGAGCACCCATCTTACCTTGCGACCGTAGAGACATTGGTAGAAAATTACCCCCACAGACCACACATCCACCTTATTGGAGATTTTGGGAGGCTCCTTCCCAACAACAAAACACTCTGGAGGCAGGTACCTGAAAGTCACAGGAAACAAGATTAACCACTTAACATAAAATGTTCTACATTCTTTAAAAGATTGCACAGATTGTAGATCTGCTATTTTCAAGGCTGTTAATAATGGGTTCTAATTATTTTATAACTATATAACTATAAATTACACAAATATCAGTGTGTGCATGCCCTTCACATATATTGAGACTCCAAACTTGGTGTGTGTATTGTCGAGGACCTGAGGTAGTGCCGGCAGATAGTCGGTCATATAGGCTGTAACGTTGGACGTTAATGACAAATATATTGTCAATCTACGATTGGATGAGTCCAATCATTGGTGGTTTTCGATTTTTGGGGCGATATTTGTCATTTTATTTTGCAAATGTAATGGTCTGCCCTTCGAGAATTCAACACTTAAAATACAGCCCAATTAACGTTGTTTTATTTTGAAGAGCCCCGGAAGCCATGTGCGTGTGCGCGTGTGTGTAATCTGACGAATACTTTATCATATTGTTTACCAACAGTCGCAAAACTAAAATCCTAACCGGCGCCGACAATCACGATTGAGTGTAGCCGTGAAAAAGAGCGTCTCTCGACCTTTTCGGCATTATTTGCACCGTATTCAGAGATACAGCTTTTTTTATGTTACAGTATAGAATAGGAGTCAATGGAGCACAGATGCTCCGTTTTGATTCTGTGCGCATTGCGTCATGACGTATGCACCAGCGTCTTTCACAAGCTCCCGCAGCAAGCGTCTGTTTACCTTGGCAACCATGACAACGCTAACACGGTGGAAGTGTTAAAGGTATAGCACAAAACAAAGCGTTTGTGAAATATGAAATCTTCTCTTCTAATAACGATATAAGGCACGTTCTTGTTGCACTAATTTCCGACGAGTCTAACAACAGCTGTCTCTGACCTGTGTCCCGGTATTCGAATGGAGTGGAGGAGAGCGAAGAAAAGAGGGAATAGCTTTTGCTTTCCTAATCGTCTCTTTAGTAGCTACTGAATGTTTTAGCGCAAAGCCTTGCTTCTATTTACAAAGACGGGCCGTAAAAACGAAAGTAAAACCATCTACAGTACCTGGTTCCAAATACTTGCTACTGTAGTTTGACTATGTAGGAACGCAACGCATTGTAAGCTTGAAGATCGGCTATTTTCGACATGCAAGCCACTGTACGGCGAATTATAAATTGAGCTGGGCTGTTCTCACATCATTTCATTTTCTAGCGTGATTATATCAGCAGGCGCAGATTTTTTGGGCTGACGGTGGTCGACGGACAGACGGATACTCTCTGACAATGAGTACAACAAGTTCAATGGGTATTGCATAATCGGGTGGGCATGCATTCCCAACTTGCACAGTAGGCTCGTGCCCCATGGGCACAGGTTCTGCCTTCAAATCTGGGATTCCAGGGTTAAAGTGACAAACATGAAGAGAGTTGTCAACACAAAACAAGATGAGCCGGGATTATAATGAAACCCTCACCAGTAGGTCCCTGCACCTTGTGATGTAAGCTCCATACCATCCACCGAGTTGTAGCTGTCATCGTCCATTATCTTTGACAGGCCAAAGTCTGTGAGCTTTATCTCCCCACAGGCTGTGCCGTTTACCAGGAGGATGTTACCTGAAGAGGATGAGAATATACAAGAACAGACTTCAGTCAGTCAAAATAAAAACGTCAAAGTATCATTGACCCCAAATCAACTCATTGACTGCCACATGACAAGATTGACAAGTTAGTTTATCCAATGCGCCACTGACAAGATCTCTCTTTATTTCATATTTATAAACAATATATATACATTTTTTTTTAAATCACCGCAACGTAGTGCCTAAGTGCCTCAAAAAAAAATGCTTCCTGTCTGAACCGGATACAGACACCGATTCTCCATTGACTACCAAGAAACCGCCTGTTTCTTGGTTTCCACTTCCTGCGCCGCGTTGTGATGCATTTCCTTGCAAACCGATAGCTTGTAGCTTGGGCACTGTTCGTCACGCTATCATGCAGTGTTTACCGATTCGCCTCCTACCGAGACTAGCACAATGATGTACATGATGGAGACGCCGCAAACCATGTTAAAAGTAGGGATGGTCCGATCAGGTTTTTTGGAACCGATCACCGATCACAAAAGTTTGATCACCCGATACCGATCAATCACCGATCCGATCAAGTTATTATTTATATATTATTTATATTTTCTAAATGTTAATATTTTAACTTTAATTAATTAATTCACTCATGAATTCATTTATATATTTGCCTTATAGTTATTTACCAGCATTACTATGTATTTATTATCATAGCAGTAACTAATTATTCCTTCAGCACTGTGGAAATCGATACCCCAAAATGGCCTCAAGTGGGCATACTGAACGGCTGGTTGATCAGATGCACCTTTCGGATCGGATCGGTGAATTTACCTTTTGATCTAAACCACCGATCACGCTTTGATCGGCCTGATCCGATCCATTGCCGATTGATCGGTAACATCTCTAAAAGGTAAGAAAATCATAAAATGGCCTGGCAGGGAAGCCTTAAAGTCGCAGTCTATGAGTTGATAGGCTATTTAAGCTTAGTACAGCGACAGCAGATTACAACGGCAACCGGAAATGATCAGCGCTCGATATATCAACCGGCCGCCGTAGTAGCCGTCTATACTACGCCAGAAGGTCCCTTTCCACGTTGCACCTACAACGCCTGCTGTGTAGACGCATGGGAACCAAAGCGTTCAGTAAAAGAGGCGGGACCCCGCTGCTGACGGCTCTTTGCTTAACAATTTGGACCGCATCAGCGATTGCGTCAAAGCAGCCGTAGTCCCGCCTCACGTTGCCGTAGTAGAAACTGGGAACTTAAATTCCCCAATAAGGCACAGGAAGGTAGCCTCAGAAGGCACAACTCAAGACCCACCAGGTTTAAGGTCATAGTGGATAATGGGCGGTCTGATCTCGTTGAGGTACTTTAGGGCGTTCACAATCTGCATGATGATGGAGCGGCCCTCCTTCTCCGACATCAGTTTGTGCTGCTTCAGGTAGAAGTCCAGGTCGTTGCCCTCGCAGTATTCTAGAACCGTGCAGAATCTGCTCCAAAATCAGGGAGGAAAATCTCAGAGTCAGCAGTGCTCACCACAGCTAGCTTAAAACAGACAATTCACATTCTCTGTTTGTGGAATAAGATATGCAAGCTGGTGACCATCCGAAATAACTTTCACTGTAATGAGCATGTACAGAACATGTTTCAAAGGAAGAAAAAAAGGCTGCATTCACAAGGATTCAGGAATACGGTAGACAGCAGACAAGATACCACCTTCTGGACAGAACAGGAACAAACAATACAAACAGTCTTACTGCAATGGATAGAATGGCAAAAAGTCACATTTTCTCATGATATTTCAATGGCTTTTCAAGGTGGTATCATAAAAGTCCAGGTGTTTCACTAAGATTATTAGCTTTTTATTATTGTTTTCTCCAAAGCAGTTATCAGTATACTGATACTGTATTGCCACAGCACCTTTTAATGTGTATATTATTGATGCAGTATTGATACTTTTCTTGTTTCTACCCTTAGATCTCCTTTTTTCCATTCTGCATTAGCCCAGGGAAATGTTCTGCCGGCCTCTCTTACTGCTCTCATCCACTAAAATTATATCCAGTTTGCCATCTACCGCTTCCCTGAACCCGTGAATGCAGAGGAAAAAGAGGAAAGGACTTACGAGTCAGTGTCAAGTGAAAAGTAGTCATAGAGTTTGACTATCCGTGGGTGGTCCAACTCTTTATGTATTCTATATTCCCGGCATGCGTGTCTGAAACAAAGAGGAAACTTTGTTTTCAAAATAGTACACATTTTGCTCAAGCTAATGGTAAAAATAAATAAACAGAAACACTTCCTGTATCAACGTCACTTGAAGCAGAGTTTTGCATGAAAAACTCACTTGTGGTAGTTTTCCTTCTTCTCATCCCTCCAGTTCTTGTTTAATTGGTGGATTTTTACTGCAGCGTACCTTTGCTCTGTTAGGTCAAAGGCCTGGAAAGATAGCATCATTTCCAAGTTAAGACATATTTGCCATCTGTTCTAGACATGTGATTTAAAAGTTCTAGGTTCATTCATCTTATTCTTCCCATACAGAGATTAAAGTAAACTTTTGGTTTTGTACTCATCTTAAAATCTGGCACGACCATTTACTTCTAAATATTTATGTTGAAAGGAACCCATGTTTCCCATTTTGTGGAAATCATGGAATGCAGGCGCTTGGTGTGTGTGTATAAAAATAAACAGTAAGATTTTAATGTTATGATAACTTGTATGAGATAAATGGGAAAATAAAGTCTGCAAACTGATGAATGCTCCCATGAACATTTATTGCATTACCACCTAAAAATGTTTTGTTTTCTTTTTAATGTACTGTATGAGATTAACATGTAACATTCTTGGAGCAGTGGTTCTCAAACATTTTCATGGCAGGGACCCCAAAACTGACATTTGGCTACAAGAAAAAAGATTTCTCAAAAATATAGCTGATGTACTGTACAAGCTTGCAACTGGTCTTGAAGCACTGCGAGCTTGTAGATCAGCTATTTTTGACCATAAGATAGGGTTAAAGTGGTAAAACTGATTTTTATGTCATGTTAAGTTATTTTGTTGGAGATTCCCTGGAAACCAGTCCAAGAACCCCTGGGGGTCCCCGGACCCCACTTTGAGAACCTCTGCCCTCCAACACTCCTGCTCCACACACCTTGTAAACTTCACTGAAACCTCCCCGTCCAAGTAAATGGAGCAGCAGATAGCGGTCATTAAGCGTAGGGTGGTCTTTGAATCTGTGCAGAAATCAAAACAATGTAGTCATGAGAACCCATGAACCCCTCCAGCAAATGAGAGCATACAATACTGTGGGAGTGTTGTGATGGTAAGGAAGAGGGCACGCACTGGGAATTATCTTCATTGTGGATCCTCTTCAGCTCACGAATGTGGAGGTTTCGCACTCGCTCCAACCTCTCCAACTCTGCCTGGATTTCGGCCTCCTCCTGGAGAACACAGTGTTGTTAGAGGGACAAAAGAAAAGTTAAACTAATGCCAATAGTTAAGAAATCAACACTTTCATAATCAAACAAGATCTTTAAAAACAAAATATGGGCCTCCAAATTGATGGTTGGTTAGATAGATACACATACACACAGCCAACAGTCAAGAGCCAAAACAACCAACATTTGCTTGTGGGAATTCCCCACTTGGACAGAGGATAATGAAAGCATTACCTTCTTAAGATGACACAGTCTTAGCTTGAAGATCTCTTCTTGCTCGTGATACTCTGCCTGTGTCAACCTGAGGAACACAGAAAAAGTGTGTGTGAGAGAGAGAGAGCGAGAGGAAAGAAAGACACCCAACATCAAGGAAATACAATTTAACTTACGCTTCATTCTCTGCTCCATTGGTCTTGCTCTTGCGCTTGTTCTGCTCCAGGCTCGGAGGTGGCGTCTGGGCCATGGACGGTGGCTTGCGCTTGGCCAACAGCTTCCTCTGCCTCTCAATGTCCTCTCGCTGGGAGTTGATCCTTTCTTGTTGCCTGGAAACGTACAGACGGACAGGTGAGGAGGGGGTCAGGTGAGGAACTGCTAGTTCAGTTTAAGTCGCTCACAAATCACAGAGGAAATAAATTGAAGCATGGCGTTATAAAACACAGATGCTCACTTGATGAGATTCTGAAAGGCATATCCATCCGTCCACTGCTCTGTGAAAGACGCCCCATGTCTTACTGTGGTGAAGTGACCAAGTCGCAGCCGATCCTGCATGCTCTTATCCCGACACGCCATCTTCTCCTGCTTGGACTGAGAGTAGATAATAAATAAATGTGTCAAATCCCATGCATATTTGTATAAATGATTTTCTTCTCTTTAGACTGAGCTCGCTTTTAAATGGTTGTTGGATTATTATTGCAGCAACATACTTTCTCAATCAGCAGCTTCTTGGACATAGTCACACATTTGTTTAAGCGTTCCTTGTATCGCTCCAGCATCCGCTGCTGTTCATCAATCTGTCTTCGTAGATCACAATTTGCCTAGAGCAAAACATACAAGTAAAAATATGGATTATAAAACAGTATGTATGCCGATATAAAAATCAAACATGAAAACTAACATGCCTTGGCTGAAACAAAAAGACTTGCTAGTCCCATGGGGAAGATGATAATAATGATTATGGTGTCTTCATTACCCGCAGTAAATCATCTATTCTGCCCTCTTTCTTCTCCAAGTCAGAGTTTTTGTTGTTCTCCAATGCTGTTAATTTCTCCATGGTAAGGTCGGACTATAGGATACAAAAGAGAGGCAGGGAAAGGGAAGGGGTGAAATGAAAGCAGAAGAATATTGGATCAAACTCTTACACAAGGAAAAAGCTAGCTGTGCATAACTGTAGTCCCAGGTTTCCAGAAGGTGACATCCCGGTTTCCTGTTACTGTGACATCCCTGTTCCCTGTTACGGCATTATTATGCTTCATTTAGGACTGTCGTTCAACATCGAGTGTATAGAATAGGCAATAATGCAACAGTACAATTACGACAACTTGTGAGAGGGCATTAGCACTTGCCTAACTTCATCATTATCTTAACCCATTTAGGCCTAACCTATAGAATAGGGCTAAATCAGAAATTAGCCTACAAAACAAATATGTTGCTACATACTGTACATGTACTGTAAGCCCCTCCCAGACAGCAAAATGTGTTCCCGGCCTGAATGGGTTGCCCTTGTTTTGAATGGTGTTGATTGATTGGAGCCATTATTTACCAAGACAGTGATAATTGATGGCTTTTCTTACTAATCTCTTTGAAAACTTTCTTAATTTTCATTCCTCTAGTGGAGTCATGTGCTCGCCGAGTAGGCTATGTGTCAGGTTTCTATAGTTACAGCGATAGCACGCGGTCAATGAAGAATAGGAACGAGATAACACAAATGTAGTAGTAGTGTTTTGCTTTACAAATTGTCAAGTGTGACGCACTTTGCACCTATGATTGTCTAAATAAATAATGAGACTAAATAAGTCAACATGTGAATACAGCATGATCTCAATGGAAGTGTCATTTAGAAATGAGATGTATAGATGTATGGGATTTTTTACGATTAGTCGTGCAGCCCTACTATTTGAACTGGAAACATCTTCATATTCTTTCCTACATACAGTACGTGTTTCTGGTGCCACAGCCACGCCAATGAAACAAAGCCATGGGAAATGATCCCGAACAGGAAATGGGTATGCACTGGTACTAGAGTTCTCCACAGAGCCTATAACTGTTTTCAGGTTTTAAGACAGACACATAGCTAGCCGGTATAGGATGTGATGTACCTGTGTGCCTTTGTGGAGCAAATGAAGCAAGGTGGGCTTCAAAGAGCACAATGAGTGCTCCGTGTTGACCGAGCTTATAGAAGAGGGGCTTCCCTGCTGCACCTGCAGGGCAAAAAAACTAAACAACTTAATGACACTTAATGACAAGCACCTAATGTCATCAAGTCCTTCAACAACCCAAATCGTTGCTCCACATTTTTATAATAATGATAAAACGGAGTGGACGGGAGCAAAGAAATGTGTATAAACAGAAAAAACAAAAAAGCAACACAGAAAAGAAGGAAGCCAAGCATGCTCACCGTGACAGGTGGGTTGGAGAGGGAATGTTGTGGGGAAGAGCGGACCACTGGAGGGATCCCCCTGGCGGGACTGGTACCAGGACCACTACCTCCCGCAAACTGACAGACCAGACCAGTGAGACAGGAAGAGAGGGTGAAAAGCACTTTTAATGGAAAGAGTTAAAGCTAAAAGGAGGACGTACAGTACTGTTTTTGTTAGGACGAAAGAATGGAATGTTAGGTGCCCAAGTCTGAGCTTCAACGATACTGAACGGACAACTAAGCACATACAATCTACTGTCGAGTCACTCACCTCAAAATAATCGCTAATCTTGAGTCCCCTCGCTCCTGCTTTGCCTGGAATACACAGAGATAGGGAGTGAGGAAAGGTTTGGCGTTTTTTACTTAATAAAAATCTGTCTATGGAGGAATGGTCAAAATCACCTTGGCTTCCATCAAAGGGGTCACCTTTCCGTTTTCTTGCTCTCTGGTCATTCGCTTTTTTCTCTGGAGTCTATTAAGAACAGTAATGGCGCAAATGAATTAACCAACAATACCACAATAAGACGAAAGTGAAGAGATATGCATTGTGAATTTGAAACTTCCGGGACATAGCAGACCATCGACTGACCTCCATCTCTTTGTCACTCAGAGAGCCCACGCTGCATAGACTCTGATTAGATGACTCATTCTGGCCTGAACCCTGTTAAAGACCAACGAAAGAAAAAGGAAAAAAGAAACAGACAAAAACAGAGCAATTAAATAAGAATCCCTCTCACTGAATTATCCATTGTAAGTGTGTGGTTTTCTATACATTGAGCAGTAGATGTGCGTGAGTACATTGGGCAGTAAATGTGAGCATTGGTATCACTGAGCCGTGGAGGAGGGAGTCGAGTACCGGTATGCATGTTGAATTTACAAACCGCAACCAACTCTCTAAGGTACTGAACTTTCAGATTTTAACACTGATTTGTATCTCCTGGGCTTTTGAACATGCAGTGCGTGGTATGCATTTCAAGGGAACACAATTTGAGAGAGAAAGTAAAAAGTGAGAAAACTGAGTTGGAGTGGAGGAGGTTCGTTTATTTTCAACATCAGCTGCAAACTGCAACTACAGTACATCTATAAATGGGTTCTAAGGTCAGTTCCCTAGGTGATGCCTGTCAGTCAAATGAATTACATCAGAATTCAGTGGGCTCTGTCCTATCAGGGAAACGTACTTAGTCATTCCGGGCACACTAGAGCTCTCTCGTTGAACCCTCCCAAAATGGCTGAACCATCAGGCATGCTGGTGGGGGTGTATTCATCCCCCTGGCTGTCACCTTTAGATAATGTCATCCATTTTATTCCTTTTCACCATGGTCTCACTGTTCTTTTGTCTCTGGAGAGGGCTAATGAAAGATGCTCTGCCCGAGCCAAGAAAGACAGGTTGTTCTTTAACCGATCAAATTCTTGGGGTCTTTGATCAGTCGTATTCAAAAGGCAACACGTTTGCCAATCCTCTGAGCAGGACCTGCGCATTCCACCAACGTAGGTGAGCTAGTTCTTTGTCCTCACAGGATATCAATTCCCTCCTTTCTCTATACTTTTATGCCAACTGAAAAGAGAGCAGCAGAGCCTTGGGGCTGTTCAAGGTCAAGGGGAACAACAGAGTTGCTCTATGGTATCCTGGGGCTTTTAGATCACCAACCCAAACCTCTCTCTGCCTCTAAAGGCTCTAATACACACTTCTCTCTATACACTGCATCCCTTGTCATACAGGGTGGCTGTGGCACGATGCCTTAGTGAAATCCGCCATTTTCTCTGCGGCAGCAGCCATGCCATGCTCTGGGCTCAGCTCTGCCTATGGCTGGCACAGGGCCCACTCCTGGCGCTGACTCGCGCTCCCTAACTGTTCCAAGATCACCTTCCACAAAGGCAGCTCCATCCGTGTACCAGGCTAGAAATGTAAAAGACAAAAATACTACCACCACCTGCACCTGGTCAAGGACCATTTCTACATTGCTGCCCTGGCTTTCCCTCTTCCTCCCACGTCAGTCACGTCGGTGGCCTTTTTGGCAGGCATCGCCACTTGCATATGCAGCCACTACATCATGAGCCAAGAAGAGATGATGCCATGTCATACCAGCCAAAAACACAGACACAGCTCAACCTTCTCCAGAGACAGACACAGAGAGAGAATGGGAGTGGGGTATTGCTTGTTGCAGACCAAGCAGCAAAATAACACTGAGGCGAAAACAGACAAAGAGAGGAAGGCAGACACAAAGAAAATCTGTGATCGGGGGAATCAGTGGCTACGAGTTCTTTGATAGAAGGGAGGTCCTTCACTTCCACAACAACAAGCGTAACACAAACCTTGGCCACGCCGACCCCAGTGAAGCGAGCCTCCAACAGCTCCTGCCGCCGGGGGTCCAGGCTATGCAGTTCTTCCATCATGGCTAGGCTACAGATACAAAAGAGAAGAGATTACATGTTGTGGGATCTGGAATATTTAAGTGGGAGTGACAGAGATCACTGCTTCAAATGTACTGGTTGTGATGAGTCATGTTTGTGTCTTGCTATATGGATGTGGAAATTTCCTGCTCTGAGTCATCCATAAACCTGACACTAGGGCAAAATGTTTCGCCATTCTTTATTATAAATGATCAATAAGGACTAGATCCTGTAAGCGCCCAAGTGGAGTTTCACAAAAGCACACAGCTTTTTTTTCTTCTTTTTTTTGTATTTTATTTTTTTTGTCATAGATGCAGGCAGAATCTTCAATGCCTGGGAAAACTGTAACATCATCTGACATAATGCTCTTGCTCTACCATTACAGGCCTATATGGCGCTAGAGTTATTATGTCACTAATGATGTAACTGTCAAACATATTCACAGCGATGGAAAAGAAAGGCCAACTTGGTCTATTATAAACAATAGGTGAATTACGTGAAGTGCCTAGCTGTCTTTCTATGCTGCCTGATCAGAGGTTATACACCCAAACCTGACTGGTGTCATTGTCAGACATGTCTTTCAAAGCCCCAAATGTATATAGTTACCATTTAGAATTACAGAACATTTAGTGATTCGTTGAATGTGACTGTTCTCAAAGAGCATTGGGCTTGGTGGCCCCGTTATGCTGACCAGCATAACTAACTAGCCACTAGCCAGTGCCACCAGCTGGGTTAGCTAGTTAGTGGTTATCAACTAACCAGCTTGTCAATGTTAGCAAACAACAATTAGCATTTCAGTAATGTGGCTAACGACGGCTAGCAGGTTGATTTAGCGTCCTAAGTTAGGGTTTTTAACTAATTCAGTTTAAAGAATCGTGTCCAGTCCGTCAACCACACAGGGCCAGTTCACGAAGGACGTGGTCAACAAAAAAGTATGACATTTCACACTGTTCACAGAAAGAAACGATTTCGCCAGATAACAGATCCAGCTATCGTTAGCGCTAGTTAGCCAGCTGGCTAACAACGGTGTAACATCACAAGCATACGACTAGCTAACTAGTGGCCGAAGCCTATAACTAGCTAACTATACCAGGTGGCTAACTAGTAGCTGATCTACAAGCTCACAACTATGCGACGGTAGGTCGGCTACTAGTTAACCATCTGGCTAATAGTGTTAATATCAAAAGCATCCCGTCGGTCCAGTGTTGTCAAACCACAGCGCCTGGGTGATGGAGTGGCTGCTGCCAAGTTATCAACGTTGGCTTTCTGTTTGACAGCCCGTTAACTACTTACTGTAATAATAAAGTCTCTTCCACGGTCCTCCTGAGGGCTAGTATTTGCCCCTCTATGAAAAAACAGTCCCCGTTATCGGTGTCTCCCCCCCGTGCTAAGCAGACACTCCCAGTCCCAGGCAGCGAGGAGGCCGCGTCCACATCCACGCCTGTCGCCTGCTGATCGCTACCGCCTTAGAGCAGTGCAGACCCGGGCGAGCACAGACAGCGCTCCACAGTCACACGATGGAGGATTCCCTTCCGAGGCCCCAGAAAACCTGGGGTATCCCCTAACCCGCCTTTCTGCACTCCTCACGCGGGTATCCCCATGATCACGCTCCTTTTAATGGAAGACCATACCGTCCCTGTGTCGGTTGCCTTGTCCCACACAATGGCCACCCTCTAGTTTGCTGTTGTAATTTGGCATGGATTGACTTATTTTAAGCGACTCCCTGTCTTTCTTTCTCCCTGGTGTGTGAGATGGATTCGGGTCCTGGTTTTGTGCTGCTCGATCAAAAACAAAGTTCGGTTCCAGTCGCCCTCGATCCTCGCCCCAGGGAAAACAATCTGCTACGGAAGTTCTGTTGTTGTAATCGTTTCAGCTTAATCCGGATCGATTCGGTTCGGTTCTCATGTTTTTTGCAATGTAAACAATAATCAGTAAATCTCATATTTTCTCGTGAGATTGTTCAAGTATTTGGCTCCTCACCTTCATTCCGTCCACGCCTGCCCCCAAATCTCTCGTCTAGGCCAATTACAATTCAAGCATAAAATTCAAGTCAACGCCCCCCCCCTCCTTATAAAGTTTGTCCATTATATGCATCTGCAATCAATGTCAAATTGTGACATCAATTTGAAAGATTTAATCTTATTTCACCAGTTTGCTCCATGTCCAGATTACCCACAGATGCTCATATTTTAAAGCCTAAAGCAAAATATAAGAAACAAAAACATGTGCCATTATGGGTCAATATAGGATGTAATGATGTAATATTTTTAGATGCATTTTGGTCAAATATTTTGACAGGGGCAGTGATGCACAAGGCACAGTAGTGGCGTTCGGTCCTGCATGGTGCCGATACGCAGACAAGAGTGAATGTGATAGAAATGCAGACTATTAAATTAAGGCATATCAAATAAATTAAAATGTCTTTCCTCTGATCTGTGTACCTTAAAAGTATGCAAAGTTGCAAACAATAAAGTAGACTTGCAATTGCTGTTTTTTATTATTATTCATTTTGAACATAAGCAGGAATGGAGGCCTCTTAAAAAAACATTTACATTAAAGGTTTAAAACAATAGCTCATTAGAAATATCTGTTCAGTCCTTTTCCATTTTGAGTGGGCTAGGACACTGGCCATAAACCACATCCATCAACATCTGAGTGACTGCAGCAGTACCATAACAAAGTTCTTCTTAAATTCTTGGTGACAATCACTGTGGCAACTCTCTTGACTTTCATAATGGACTGCACCAGCACCACCTTGTGATTCACTCTCAGCTTTTATTGCAGTTGAGGTGTAAAACACCAAGTCCTCTTCAGGTGGCTTGGCTCTGTGTTCAAAGTTGCTCAGAGTGAGCCTTCAGGTGGAGCCTTGCGGTACTTGCATTGGATCCAAACCCTGTACATGGTTAGCTGTTTGCCTCGGTTCACCTGTAGCCTCCTGTCTACAAGATTCTGCACTTTCTCAAGCCCTGCCTCAGTGAACATGTCATGGAGCTCATCTGGAAAGAGAAAACACACATTTATAAAAATGTCCTTGCAATATGGACATGTGCACTAAGTCACTAACTTTTATTTTTACCTTGAGTAAAGAAATAGACTCGTGTTCCATCACCCCGGACATAAAAGTTTTCTGACAAACATCTCCCTAAAAGACAAAACAAGAAAACACTTACACATCAGAATAATTATATACAACAAAATGGAGACATCTAAACCAATATTTAACAATCTATCCAACACTTATTGTCCCTTCACTGATATTTACAATCTTTCTAACCTTTCTTGAAGCGCAGCTGTGCCATGTCATAGCGTCCATAGTCCCTGAGCATCAGCACTCCCCCTGGCTTCAGCAGCCGAGATAATCTGTTAATTGATGCTTGCATTCTGAGATGGAGAAGGTTTGAAAAAAATCAGTATTACATTCAATGACACAAACAGGATGAGAAACAGAGAGAGAGAGCTCTTACTTGTCAGGATGCAAGGCTGACAGCACAAAGATTAGTACTACAACATCCAAGCTTCCATCAGGGACAGGGTAATAGGCTTCCACATCACTCAAGTCATGAACAAAGGCATGACAGCGTCCAGGGTCATACTCGGTATTACTCTAGTGACAAAAAGGCTATGTTAATTTATCATTTCACCCAAGATGATTCTGATGATTTATCGCCACACCATTCCCCCACTTCCATTAACTTATACCTTGACTAGCTCCACAGCAGTGCTGGAAAAATCACAGCAGTAAACAAAGAGTCCAGGGTCACTGCAAAAGACAATCATAAGACACATGCTACTCAATCACTGAAATTCTATAGGGTATAATTATTACAAGAAAGGTGTGCTCAGTCGAGCACAAATCTCAGTCAGGAGGCATGCCCTAATAATAGCGGTGTATACAGTAAAGCCCTTTGCACACAGGACAGTTGCGTTTTTTTCATTTGCTGCATGAATAAAACGCATTGGATTTGGTGTGCAATGCTGTGCGGAATCGGCGCTGCGGATCCCAAAAGGAGTCATAAAAGGAGTGATGAGTTTTTAACCGCATGCGACAAGACGCACGAATTGAACTGGGTTCGATCGAGAAAAAAAAACGCACGGCCGCAGCCACTCGTCGCACGGCCAATTCGGATCCTGTGTGCATGAGGTCGTAGAGAATCATTGTTTTCTTTTTAAAAAAATGAAATTGTCCGTTTTATCCATGCGGATAAACGCGCCTGTGCGCAAAGGGCTTTACATTTCTACCATCAGCTGTGAAAGCATAGCATGTGATTACCAGTTTTTCTTTTTTACTGTTCTCCTCCCAGGTTGTCCAAATCACGCAAAACGTATTACTTTCAAATGCAGCATGCTCGTGCGGAAACTGATTTCAAAATTCCACTGTATTAGGGTATGTTAGTTTTGTCGCACACCTTTGCTGTTAATAGGGTTAAAAACGGACTTAATACAGCTCAAACTGAGTTGAATGTCTGTGGTCAATAATACAATAATATGGCTATATTGTCATGTTTATTTTGGTGTAAATCTAATTAATGTCTGTCGGCTTGTACTCACAAACTTGCATACTGTATCTGTGATTGGCTAGTTCTAGGACACTTATCCCATAGCCTGGAAAGAAATTGCTTTGCGATAATAGGAAGAAATTATAATATTTGTCAACCTTTTCGAAAAATATACAAGAATTGAATACAATATTGGCCTGCTGTCTGTGGTGCACAATACATACTGTTCTGTCCAGTAGTATGCACGATTAGCTGCAGGCAGACACACACAGTGTTGAAAGTTAACACTTTACAAGAGCTATTAAGCGCAATACAAACTTCTTTCCTTCCGACATCCAAAACTTTCTTCGAAAAGGGAGGTGATATAACTACAAATTGTTCAGTTCCAAAAAACGAACTAGTTCACATTGATTTATTTTTATGAACTATTCCCCTATTCCAAAATATTATTTGTCTTTAGAACCTCCTCCTACCATCCACCCACCTTCTAATTTTTGGCATTAAGAAATGGCCACATTCTAGCAGGTTTATTCAGCAACATGCAGTGTGAGCATTATTATTTTTAACACCAGTAGGAGTAGCAACGCTCACAGATTATTATAGTTTCAAACAGATACGTTCAGTCACGTTCAATGAACACTCTTTTAGCAACACACAAGACGGGGCCGAACACATGATATCCGGTTATTATTCTCTTATATATACTCACTTGTTAGTCTTCATAATTGGAAAAACTGTGTTGCCCACGCCACAGCCGACCTGCCCGATGAACATAAATTTGCAATGTATTAATGCTTATTACACCACAACTTGTAGCACTCAGTATAACCAACAATAATGTACCAATTAGCTGTCATTTTCACAAGAAGATCAGGGATCCTAACAAAGAAAACTATAATCGCACAGCTTTCCAATCAAGAGTTTTTGCTATTTGCCAACAACTAGCCCTTACCCGTTCAAAGATATGAGTTCCGAAATTATGTGCAGTGTGTTGGTTATGGGATGTGCACTGTGCACAAAGTATATGAGGGATGAAAAGTAACTTTAACTGGTGCTTGCATGATAATATATAGGCACATCAATGTAAGAAATACCCGTTTCGTTTAATGGCTACAGAGATACTGTGTATCAATCTGCATGATTTTTGGACAACATCTGTAACAGGGCCAGACAACGCCCCTCCCCGCCCGCCAGCGCACCCACCCACCCACACACACACACACACACACACACACACACACACACACACACACACACACACACACACACACACACACACACACACACACACACACACACACACACACACAGAGCTGGTTAAACATGTTGCCTCATGCTAGATGCAGAATAGATAGTAGATACACCATAAAAATGCTAATATACAGCATATGATTTGTGAAAGTGACAAACGGGCTTCACAGTTATGTCAGGTGTGTTCATATGCTAATGGTGATGCGATTTCAAAAAATTATATGTTTGATGTGTACAGTTCAACATGTTTGTCTAAATAATGATCACTGTGCCTTGTTTAAGAGATCTGCTCCAAAATATTTTCTAACCTCCAGAATGCGGTATGTTGCAGAGGAGCCTGGGAAGTCACCAGCATTTGGAGACAGAGAAGTGACCTCCTCACTTTTTCTATGGTCCTGGGGATTGTCATTGGAGACTTCAGGTTGGGCTTCATGGTTGAGACAACACTGTGGGGCCAGCTCTGGGAACTCGGTGAAGAGCCAGTGACGGTCTTTGAAAAAGCGATTTTCATGGATTGTATAAAAGTCATTCCAGTACTCATTTGCCCGTGAGTCATATTCTTCTGTAAAAGGAACAAAGTAAGACAGTTTGAATTTGAGCCAAAACTATTTACTCAATACTCATATGAACCCCATAGCAATAACATTTGTTGAGTAGCCTTGTACTATTTAAGCACATGGACAACCAGAGCACATGGACATCACATCCTATTCTGGGCATGTCATAATAGGAAATAGATGAACAGTGACAATTGACAAAAGTAGCCAATCTACAAGCTCACGATGTGGTGCGCATTGTGAACTTGTAGATAGCTATTTTGAGCAAAGATATTTGGTGTAGAGGGAAAAAAGGTGGGGATCAAGTATAGAACACTGGGGTACTCAACTCAAATTGAGTTAGTAAAACCTAGCCTAACTAAACATTTAGAGGTGAGGATGGAACCAATTAAAAAAAGGAAAGTCTAGGAGCAAACAGAAGCCACGTCTACAACATGGATAATGACACATTAACGAACATCCTAAATCCCCAGAAATGTGTAGGTGTACTTGTGTGTATTTAGTTTAACGTTCTACCTGACCCAAAGCTCAACTAAAACAGACAAATGAGGCTGAACTCAGTAGACAGTACAACTTGGTCATCTACTCCTAAATGAACAATCTCACTGAGAGATCCCAAATCATTTAATGATTAATGATTGCCATGAATGATTCTGAACTACCAAAACACAACCTTGTTTTTCTGCAGGAAGTGGGTTACTGTTCTCTAGAACCTTCTTCTTAGCAGCTGCCTCTTGTTCCTCTGTCCATTCCACATTGTCCCTGTAGAGAATTCAGAAGAAAAAATAATTAACTCAACATTATTTTGCCATAATGTATTTATTCAAAAGCCATGCCAGTCTTTTGGTTCCCAAATGTAAATAACGCCAACGTTTTATTTTACTCAAATCTGCATGTCTGTCATCACTGATGCATGTCTGTCGCCTGATAGCCATTCACATCAGCAACATCTGTCGTGCTGTGGCAGTGGAACTATTTTTTACAAACCATGCGTTGTGCTGGAAGACTTGACGTGGGTCTGTCAAGAAACGTGTGCCGAACTGAGGGCGTTTCACATCTTCACTCGAAGATTCTGGCACAATTTGCCCAGCTTCCATGCTTTCCTTCTCCACTGCTCCCACTGCACCGGGCGCTGCCATGTTGGATTGACGCAGGCGGAAGGCACCAAGACCATAGAAATTGAGCTAGAGCATAGCATAGACCTAAACGATCTAGAACGCGTTCATTCACAAATGAGCCTTTAAATTAATCAATGTATGTATGCTTCTTCTTGTGATTTACTATTGTTCAATTAGACTGTCAATACCACTCTATAATATGTGTAGGATATTTATTATTTATATGAGGCAAACAACGGGCCAACGACTCAATATTTCTTTCTGTTTGAGGATCAGTGCGCTGTTTTCACAGCAGATGGCGACATACTCCAATATTAATGTTGACAGAACGAGCCAGATGGTCAGTAATGTGAGGTCCACCTGGAGGGCAAGAAGGGGATGATACTAGAGTTGTTTATGACTTTTGAAAAATAAAAGACAGAAGAAAAATATTACGTGGTAAATGATAGATGTGTAACAACTGTAAGCTCTATGAAATGAGTAGACTGGTTTAAAATGACAGCTCATTGTCAGATCAGATGCAATGCAATGGCGGAATGAGGTGAGATTGGTCAGATTGCCAGTCCCTCAGGTGCTGCT
Source organism: Nannobrachium achirus (assembly GCF_963921795.1). Taxonomy (NCBI): domain Eukaryota; kingdom Metazoa; phylum Chordata; class Actinopteri; order Myctophiformes; family Myctophidae; genus Nannobrachium; species Nannobrachium achirus. The sequence goes on from NC_137813.1 coordinate 39,576,169, forward strand.
GTATAAGAATGATCACTGAACCTTTCTCCTGCCATAATCTTTAATACCTTCAATGAATTGGCAAAACATTTCCACACAACAATATCTCAACATGTGCTCTGATTGTATAGAAAGAAACGAAACAAAAAAAAACAACAGTATAAAAAAACAAAGAAAACAGTAATAAAGCATGACAAGTTTACAAATCCCCAAATGATAGATTTTCAGGAAGCAACCATTTCCCAAACTCCACACAGCATGTTTTTAAAAATATCACAGCCAAGGTTTTGTTTAGTTTGATAACATACAGTACCTGACAAATTCAAACACATTCAAGGTGAATAGAACACACAGATTCTATAATATTAACATTAGGCTAAATTATGATGATGATGATGATGATTGTTGTTGTTGCTATTATTATTCATCATTTATTATTATTAACAACTATTAGCCATGCACAAAACATCTCGACTATCTGAGTACAGTTATCTGACTCCTGAATGTCATAATGTTCCTGAATGTCATAATAATTAGTTCATAGAATGCTATGCCTACTTTAAAATCACATTAGGCCCACTGGCTATAACTAAGCAGCCCTTTTGTGAGCTACTGCCCTATTTTTCCCCTTTTTTCTTTCCTTTATTTCTTTTTACAATATGTACAATTGCGGCATATTGTTTACGACAACATTCAGAATACATCTACAGTAGCTAGACATGACAGTGTAAAGGTTTCTTCCCACATTTTTATTTTTAACATTGCATTCGTCATAGACCCCTGAGTTTCTCTTGTTGAGTTTCTTTAGAAAATGTGTCCTCAGTTTCCTCTGTATGCTACGTTGGTGAAAGTAGATGTGGCTCCTTTGTATAATGGATTGTTTCCCTGCAAACAAGAAGAAAGAAGAAAAATAAACCAAAGTGAATGTTGTCTTGGAATCAACGTCACACTAATAAACAGCTTATTTAACCCCCCCCCCCCCCCCCCCTGGGGTATTGATGCTGTCAATATTTGTATCTCACCGTGTCCCACTTGGCATTGGCTCTCTCTTCCTCAAATTTGGCAAATTCTTTGCGGTCATGGATGGTGACCAGTAGCTTCCAGATGAGCAGGCCAGCCAGGCCCAGAAACAGAATGGCACCAGCCGTTGCCAAGAGCACTACTAGGATATCAGCACCCTTAGGACACTCTGACAAAACAGAGACAAGAAGAGAGAGAGAGACAGACAGACAGACAGACAGACAGACAGACAGACAGACAGACAGACAGACAGACAGACAGACAAAAACAGACGGTAGGAGGAAAGAAAGAGAGTCAAGTACATTATATATCTGAAGAAAATCAACACAACAGTCCCATAAGTCCACTAACATGCATCCCACAGTGTTCTCATCAAGTTGCCTGTTTTTGACAAGGTGAGGAAGAGCACAGATCCAACTGCGCAAGCAGCTGTTTGCTATTCTGTTGAAGCGAGCTAATGAACTATTATTACAGTGTCTAACAGCCAAGGACTGACTGACATGACATTCACATCACACATTGTTCTCATAAATACACGCACGCACACCTTACCTGGTTCCTCTACCACATACAGAACAGATTTCCCACTTTCGTCTTCATAATACTGAAAACGCTCTATGCAGGCATTTTCATCCTTATATGTGCAGTTTACAGCGTTCTTGTCACGGAACTCTAAGGGAAAAATTAGATACGGATCATATGGATTAGAAAAGAAAGGCAGAAATTAGGCAGCTAAAGTGATTATGCAGAGTTCCTGCTGAGGCACACAGAGTAGGAACATATAGTATATACCGTAGGTCCTTGTAAGACCCCCCCCCCAATAGGACCACACTTAAGTTCTCTGTACCATAATCACAATCAACACACTGCTATGCTACGGGTTGGCTTGCAAGTTAACATACAGTTTTTGATTGATATTTTGCATGTGCGTCTTGCTTTATCACTGATAAAGGTCTTATAAAAGCAAACATAAAGTTGAGACTGTGATATATGGTATTACATCATGGCTATTGTTTTTTTAGGGAAACCCCTGTAGCTGTGATATATTGTAATTATGACATACCACAGCCTCTCATGTATTATTTAAGCAATGACTCAGTCAGACTTTGTGTCATGCTGAACAGCACTGTGATATAATGCCATATATATTAAATACAATTATACAATTTATTGTTTTTATACAAGTAGGCTATTTCCAAATATGGCATGAAAATTGTAGACACATAACACATTTTTGAGTGTCTTGTTGGTTCAGTGCCTGGTGGTTCAGCCAATTTGTTGTGCATAGATCATATATATACTCATTGGGCACAGGTTTGAATCAGACTGTCATGAATGTCTCTCCTCTCTCTGCCCTTGGATTCCAAGCTTAAAATGTGTCTTTTTGTTGTGGATTTCACCTTGACCTGCAGCCTAGCCTAGCGTTTCTCCTCAGCCACAGAGTAATATAGAACTGCACAAACACATTTAGCTTCATTGCCAGATCGTATCTGACGTATACTACAATACAATTCAAAGTTTAACCCAGAGCTTTAGAATGTTCAAAACATTATTAATTTATCAACAAGGATGTCATGTTATAGTATAACCAGTAAGACTCCCTAATCGGGAGATAAGCGACCGTTGGTCGCTTATCTCCACAAATAGGCCAAAAGTTTGTTTTACCAATTATTACACTCTATGTGAACATTTACATCAACAAATCCCAAGTACTATGCAGAACGACCCATTTCAAGTTTTTAATGTACAACAATATTTAGAAAATAGGTCTACAAGCTGACAGTCCTCGTCCCTTATATTCCCATAGGTTATATGGAGATCTCAGTGTTTGTCAGTCCTTGTTCATTTATGCCCATATATGGACATCTCTATATCTACTGTAACAGTCCTTGTCCCTTTATGCCCATATATGGAGATCTCTTAACTGTAAGTCCTTGTCCCTTTTATGCCCATATATGGATATTCCTGATGTCATCAGTATATGAACATATATGGGCTTTCTGATATGCCCATATATGGAGATCTCTTAACTGTAAGCCCTTGTCCCTTTTATGCCCATATATGGATATCCCTGATGTCATCCGTATATGCCCATATATGGGCTTTCTAATATGCCCATATATGGAGATCTCTGTATCTCCATATATGGGTATAAAAGGATACTTCAGGTCTGACATCAGGTTTGTTTATATTGGGTTGCTAGGTTTGACATCACAAACTCTATGGGCCATCTGACCTAGAAATCTATATTTGGGCATAGATGACTCATCGTGACCTCATCACACGTCGACCGCACGTGTGACGTGCGGTCGACCGCACGTGTGACCGACGGACGGCCGGTGGAGGTTTTCATACTAAACTGCGACCTTACGGTCGCAATAAACAAAAGCATAAGAAATATATAGAAGTATAATAGAAACACAATTTCTCACCCAGATCCTTCACAAGGCTAATTTCATCTCTGCACATTCTGGTGCAAGAGTTAGCATCATGGAGCGGTCCTCTCTTGAAGTGCTTGCACTCCACACAGTCCCTGCAAACACAACACCAAACCATTATTACCCATATATCCAATTTACAGTATCCAGTGGTGGAAAAATTACTTACATGTTTTACTTAACCCATTTAGGCCTAGGATTATTGACTGCTTTAACTACTGAAAAATAGCAGATATACAAGCTCACAGCGCGGCACCGAGTGCCGCGCTGCGAGCTTGTAGATCTGCTATTTTTGAAAAATCACGATTTTTCTTTGCAAGTCTTTGAATATATCTATTTAAAAGCGAACATTTGTAAATCAAATATTTGCTTCTGGGGGGTCCCTGGAACAACATATTTTGAGATGGGGGTCCGTGGCTAAATACCTGTAATTTTGGGGGTCCTTGACATGAAAAAGTTTGAGAACCACTGATTTAGAGGAAGGGTTTAGAAGTCGGGTCAAAGATCGGGTCAAAGATATTCATAGACTTGCACACATTTTCACGATTTTTCAAAAATAGCAGATCTACAAGCTCGCAGCGCGGCACTCGGTGCCGCGCTGTGAGCTTGTATATCTGCTATTTTTCAATAGTTAAAGCATAAAACAATGGTTAAAGTGGTTAAAATCTATCTTCCAGGTATTTGAGAGTTAAGTAAAAGTTTCAATACAGGAATGTAGAAACACTCTGTTACAAGTAAAAGTCCAGATTTTAAAATGTACTGTAAAAGTAGTGGCATCGGCAACAAAATGTACTTAAAGTACCAAAAGTACATGCGATGCGATTAGTTGTGAGCGTGTAGATCAGCTATTTTCAAATATGCTATGTATAAAATAGCCTATGGCTAAGTGATTAATGTATGATTCACAACATATGCAATGCGGTGTGAGCTTGTAGATCAGCTATTTTCAAATAGCCTATGTTTAAAATACTTACTAATGTTGAGCCCCAGAATAGCTAGGGTTCATTTAGTTAAGTAATCCTGATGAATTAATCTTGAGCATTATAAGTAATGGGATTACTTCTTGATAGTGCAGGAATCAGGGCAGGTGGGGCATTTGTCACAGGTGGCTCCATATGCTCCAGGTTGGGTGCACTCACAGGTCCCACACACACACTGGCCTCGGCCGCTGCACAACATGCCCATAGTGGACTCGCATTTGTCGGTACGTGTTGTGCAGTTACAGTTCTCTCCTGTCCAGCCAGAATCGCAGCGACAGAACCCACAGTCACATTTTCCATGGCCTGCACAGGATGGAAAGGCGTTATGGTCAATATAATGTTGTCTATAATGTTTATACAAGACTTCATTACATTTCATTTTGCCCGTACAAACCTGACCAGAATATGCATTATTTATTTGGATAATTTAACTAAATCACAAACATTTCTTTCATGTTTGTTGATGTGCATAATCACACAGGTGGAGCTAGACAAACAAACCTGGAGAGACAGCCGCGGAGAGGAGAAATATTCACAGTTTTGCAACAGTGAATCATTGCTTGAGAGTTTTCCATAAGACTGCCTCAAGTTGAGTCTGGAGTTACAGTAGCCAGGCGACTAGGTACAGTAGACATCTAATGTCTTGAGCAGTGGTTCTCAAACTTGGGGTCGGGATCCCAAGTGGGGTCCCCAAATTATTTTGTGAGGTCCCCAGATGATTAGCTTAATGTAATTTTTAGCTTTAATGTAATTTTCTTTTCTCACTCAATGGTAAACAAAACAACACACAGTATAAGTGTATACAGGGTACACATTTATAAAGTGACAATTTAAGGACTTTCAAGACCAAACTGTCAAATATTAAGTAAGCAAGAGGAGAACATTGTGAAAATAGCTGATCTACATGCTCACAACGCCTTGTGTTGCGAGGCATTGTGAGCATGCTATTTTCACAATATTTATCTGTGGAACCGAGTCACATTAAAATGTAATAACTACAATTCCAAGTGCTTGTCAGGGTGGGGCCATGGGGGTCCCCAGTTCAAATACGTTTATTTTGGGGATCCCTGCCACTGCCTAAAAAGGTTTGAGAGCCCCTGGTCTAGAGCCTAACTATTGAGAAGTGGTTAAAGGACAACTTTAGTTTTTTACAACAAGGGTTCATATTTTAGATTGTAATTAAAGAATATAAAAGATGAGTGTTAAAATGATTTAATTTACTTCATTCTATTGTTTTAGAGATTCTTATTTCAGTGGTTGGGGGCATGCGTACAATACTAAATATGTAATTTTACACAGAATAAGCACATTACCAAGATACAACACAACCTTTCATGGTTGGATGTGACTTATGGGGGCTAGAAGTGTTACTGTAAATAGCAATAAAGAAACTGCTGGCTTATTGTGACTAAAAAATACATATTTAGCCACTTGTACGCATGCCCCCATGTGTACGCATGCCCCACATTTTAGCACGGTAAAAGTGATAAAATGATAGAACGAAGCAAATTAAAACATTTTAACACTCACCTTTTCTTTTCCCTAATTACAATCTAAAATATGAACCCTTGTTGTAAAAAAACAAAGTTGTCCTTTAAGAACCGCCCCTAAAACAAACAAAAAAAGCATCACAGATTGCAGAGACATCTCTGCTCTACCACAGAAAACCACAGACTTCCGTTACAGCCCAGCCAATCTTTATCTGACCTTTCGTGATTCATACCCTCTGTCACTGGAACTGATGACGTAAGAAGGTCAGTCTGACCACTTGAGCCTAGTTGAGTCAGTTGCCTATTAACACTTACACATCTATAATGTATTGTGCATGTCTAGGCAGCCGTGTTTAAGAAAGCTTGTCGTCAGCGCACATGAATCACCCATACCTTCAGACAAAGGATGTGAAAAATACACATCTGATAATCCCCAAAAAGTGAGATCCCCATCACACGCACATACACGCATACACACGCACACGCATGCACGCGCACGCACGCACACACACACACGCACACGCACACGCACACGCACACACACACACACACACACACACACACACACACACACACACACACAATACTGAACACCACTCTAATTTCCTGGAGGAAACACTGCCTTTGTAGCAGGAAAAACAGGATCACAGCACAGGGAGAAATCTCCTGTCACAGGATCTGGGTGTGCTCTTATGCCAAGGATATGTTCAAACTGCCCACGTTGGCATGTGCCAGACACAATGGCCACACAGCAGCACAGTTCTCAAGGGAAACAAAACATGGTTTGGCAATGAATGACTAAAGAGCGACATAACTGAGTCACACAACTGAGCTGGAGCAGAGTGGAGGAGTGGTGGGTTAAAGGGCCACTAATCCAGGAGCTCTGGGGAATCTTCTGGCATTGTTAATGTCACGTTAAACAAACTCCTCCATCCAATTCAGTCATCCAGTTCCACAGTTACCTTCCTCTCATACCTCACTGTCACTCTGAGCTAAAAGAGTCCTTTTCCGAGGTGTGGTAGTCTCACTGGTTAATGGTTAACAGTACTTTCACATATCACGGCATGGTTGCAAGTGGGTGAAGCATAATATAGCACAAACAGAAAAGAAAACATTTATTCACTATAGCATATATTTTGCAGTACATTAATTATTTTCATGACCCGCACAGTTATCTCAGCCATATAAAGATAAAGCTTGACATTAGCCAGTCCTGCTGTCATTGCCTAATTTGTTGTAAGGTTGAGTCACAGACATAAGAGGGAGAATTCTGGCTTACATCACCTTCCTGTCTCTGAGGCTGCATAATAATCCTGCCCATTAATTACATTCCTTGACTTCAGGGAATGTAAATGTTGGCGTCCATGAAAGAGGGAAGAGACGCATACAGAGCAGAAGAGCAAGAAAATGTTTAGATGGCAAACGATACTGTAAATAAATTAGGAGATATAAAGTTAGTAGTGACGGGGACAAATTGAAAGGAGAGAGGGAGAGAGTTTGTGTGTGTGTGTGTGTGTGTGTGTGTGTGTGTGTGTGTGTGTGTGTGTGTGTGTGTGTGTGTGTGTGTGTGTGTGTGTGTACATTATGCGTGTCAGAGAGACAGAGAGAGAGAGAGAGAGAGAGAGAGAGAGAGAGAGAGAGAGAGAGAGACAGACAGACAGACAGACAGACAGACAGACAGACAGACAGACAGACAGACAGACAGACAGACAGACAGACAGACAGACAGACAGACAGACAGACAGACAGAGGAATGCTAACTTCTGTTCTCTCTTGCGTCCTGTTTCTGGACCCTGAGGGCACGCTTGTTGAATCATGCTCCTCCCTTTCCAGTCTCCTTGTAGAGAAAGAATTAAACGCTGACTGTGAGTGTTTTTCTTTTGTTGGGCTTCAGGGTTCATGGGAGCTGGGGCCTATGGGGATAGTATTCCTGTAGTACTAGGGATAGTATCCCTATAGGCCAAAAGAAAATCACATCATGACTGTACAACTCCAGTCATACAGGAAGGAAGTCACAGTGTTCTGTGTGATCTTAATGAAAATAGTCGTCATATCTTAACATCCAGTCCTTAACAAAATAACACATATTGAGATTCTTATTTACCCCTTTACATTAATCCACCCCCCTCACCCCCAGTCACTCTACGCAACAGTTAAATGTTTGCAAGGCGTTGCCGTCTGAACTTAACTAAGATTCAAGCCAAATATGGGTTTTATTTACGTAGTGAATCATAGTGTGAAATACTCCCTTTCAACTGAACCCACTATTATTCATGTAAGATATTGTGAGTCATAACAGCCAAGGTTTTAGACTCAATCAGCTACATTTTCCAACTACTCAAAATAGGACAGAGTGTAAAAACAACTTGACCGGCTCAGGGGGATTATTTTGATCAATTGATCGATCAGCTCCTCTCCCTTAAATATACTATTAAGACACCTCAGGGTGACATGCGACCTCGCGAGGTCGCGCCAATTCTTGGTCATCTTGCCAGTGATGTATATGGGAACAGTTACTCATATATGGAGACCCCTGCATGATAGTCAACAAAGTTATGTCAAAACATGCCCATATATGGGCATTACCAAACATGGGCATTCCCAGTACCAGAATGTCCACACAAGTGCCACACTATTGCATCAAATTGCTTTAAGGCAAGAAAGAGTCAAGAACAATTAATTTTAATAGTTGTGATTGAGTAACTGTGGTGTAATGTGCAGACCTGCAACAGGGAGCGATGCCACCTCATGTCTCATCACAGTTTAAGAACATTGATTAAGATAAAGTACTAGCAGCAGGAAGCTGTTTTCTACTCCATACTCCACTGATTCTTGTTTAGCCATTTACAGAACGCACACAATGTATGAATAGGAAGCCTCATCTCTCACTGAACAGAAGGGTTAGATCTTTGTGGAGCTTGGAGCATTCGCGGTAGTAGGTACCGGTAGGTATGGAAGTCAAGCCGGTCCCATATTCATACACCCTCCTAAGGCATACATTTATTATCTACTACTATTTAAGCAGACTCATATCTTGCCGCTACCACTATCGCCAGCTCTCCAGTAACTCCATCCACCTCCCCAGTCTTCCTGTAATAGCATTTAGGTCTGCACTATGTCTTTTAATGTCTGAGTGTCTTTAGGTTCTGCCCTATGAGGAGTTCATAAAGTCTATTATTATGATGTCCATGTAAAAATCAATGTATCTTTAGGCTCTGTTTCCGAGGTATTGTGATTTCATAGTGTGTCTCACTTCCACAGATTGCATCAAAGGAGCGGAGCCACAAAATATAACGCAATCATTGCAAAATGATAAATGGTTTTCATGTTGACTGGAATTGGCTACAAACAATGATGATAATATGAATAAAGGTAGGTTTTTTTATAGACAAGACCAAGACATGTAGGCCTATGTGTAATATTGTGACATACAATAGCACTTGATGCAATCATAAACATCTACTCTCACTCACCTGAACACAGTTCCCCTTTGAAGCGCAGGCAGTTGAAATCGTCACATTCGCAGTACTTGCCCCAGACTTCTCCAAAGTCATTTCTATGGCAGGAGCACTCTCCACACACACAGTCCCCTCTCCCATTGCAGACAGGACTTTCTGGCTTTGGGCTGCAGTTAGCGTCATCGGATGGACTGTAATCCCCATGAGCGCATTCACAGCGTGGACCCAGTCGCCCCTGGTGACACTGACACACGCCACATTCATATGTTCCATTGCCGTGGTTACAGATGGGGCTATCAGCTTCAGACTGAGCCTCACAGTCACACCCGCAGGCAAATTCCACAGTGACCTCCAGTGCATCCTTGAAGCCCCGAGGTTTGATAGTAAACGTACGGCTCTTCTCCTTAGGGCAGCCACGCAGCCGAGCCTCCACGCTGAATGACACCTATGAGGAGAAAATGTGTCTGGTGATCTCTGGGTGTTTCGTGTGGATGTAATGTTGACTACTTTAACCTAGCGTCCCAAACATTTTCAAAATCTTTTCAAAAATAGCAGATCTTGAGTGTACGGAGTGTACAATGCGATGTATTGTGTGCTTGTAGATCGTCTATTTTGTGTGGTTAAGTGATTAAGAATTTCACCTTTCAACTCATTCACAACACATCACTATTACCTTATCTAACATCTCCTAAATCAGGGGTCTTCAACAGGGGGTCCGGGACCCCTAGGGGGTCCTCAGAGTTACTACAGGGGGTCCTCCAAATCTTTGTGTGATAGAAACTTTTTTTCTCTTTTTTTATATTAACCATTTGAACCCTAGCGGTCCATATTCTGAGAAGTTTACCCAAACATAGCAGATCTACAAACTCACAACGTCGTTGTGAGCTTGTAGATCGGCTATTTAAAGAGGTTTGGTGTAGAGGGGAAAAAGAGCAGACCAAGTACAGAGTGAAAGGTCAAGTTTATTAAGTATTGACGGTTCAAGTGGTTAAATATCTGAAAAGACAAATTGACATGAATCCAAAATACACTGATAATCGTACTGTCAAACAATGAAACTATATGGAATCTATGATAAGGTTGTGGGGGGTTCCTGCTTCATCTCTCTCTCAACTAAGGGGTCCTTGGCCTGAAAAGACCCCTGTTCTAAATCATTTTGATACGTACTGTGTCTCCGATCTTGAGGTCAGCGCAGGACTTGAGGCCAGGCGTGACCACTCCATCCAGGCAGGATGCGTTAAAGGACAGGGAGAGCTCGTCCGGGACATCGTGCAGCTCCAGTTCCACCTTAGAGCGGATCTTCTGTTCACACAAAAGTAAGTAAGACATGAGTGAGAGGTCACTGAAGTTGTCGACTAATAATTCACCAACGTTTTGCTCAATTTAGCAACACTGAATTGCATATTTAATTTTAATATGCACCATGCACTAGAAATAAAGGAAGACAATTTACTTTGAGTAAGATCTTACGAATAAAAAAATAACGAAATTGTTATTCGACCAAATATCTTATTAACCAAATGCAGTCTGCCCTTGACAATAGATTATTCTGAATACTGGAACAAGACTGTTGAGAATAGTGCATTATAGGTGAAATAAACTCCCTTTATAGATACAGACAAATAGTTCTTACATCATACGCTTCCTGAATGAGTTCAATGACATTCCCAGAGTCTGACTGGAGTGTCCCCACTATTGAGCCTGGAATGAGTTCACTGAAGCTCTGAACAGAGAAAGGCGCATGTCAGGAACAAAAAGATATACCGGTATATATTTTTTCTTAATGATAACACACACATGTCCATACTATGACACCTGCTGTAAATCATTTTTACCTTATAGAGGTCCATCATTATGCTGGTCACAGCAAAAACCAGGTTGATATTATTCTCCGACATTTTCTTACTCATGAGTGCCAGAGAGGGGTAGTCCTGAGAAAAAGAAGCAAGTGTTGTCATTGTTAGTCCTTAAAAAAGTAATTCAAGCCAACACCTTAAAAAAAAAGCATTGTTAATTCCTGAGGCAAACATTCCTGACCAGCACGGTAGACTTGTTAAAGTTGTTGTTGCTATCAAGATGACAAAGGCCATCGTTGGGTTGGACCAGTCCAGCGATGCGTCCATCCAGTGCAATGTGAGTATCAGCATCTGTGGTGAACACCAGCAGGTGGGATGCATCTGGACGCCAGCCAATCTGTTCCTAGAAGAGATTGAAAGACAGAACAGAGTCAACTACAGTATGTTTTCATCATCTAGACTGTTTTCATGCCATGGTTATGTCCACCGGGCCAAAGGCAATGGGGGAGATTACAGTATGTTTGTTTGTCTGTCTGTCTGTCTGTCTGTCTGTCCGGAGCTAATCCCGCAAACTGCTAGAGCAAATTGTGTCAAATTTCTTCTAGACGTTGTCAGTAGGCTGAAGAAGTACCTCCACACATTACTACGTAGAAGTTTTAAATATTTAACTTAAAATGTATTATGGAAATTAATAATCAGTGGATCAGCCTGAAATGTTGTGCAAATATGGAGTCATAACTAAGTCAAAGATATTTCAGAGATGACAGACGTCAATGCAATCCATTCAGTGCATGGCCCGCTCTAGCTGTCCTCTGCTGTGGCTTGGGCAGGTACTGTACACGCTGACTACCCTCGCCTTTTGCATTCCATGTTGACACTGAAGGAATGCAGATAATTTGCAGACGGAACGAAGACTACGTGGTCCACCTACTTACTGTAAACCTTATCCCAACCCAAACCCTTACTTTAACCATTAGCTAGTCTCATGTAGCCAGACATTCAGAGATCTCGCCTACTGATGTGTCTGGTACATCTGCATTCAGTGAATGGGATCAAAATGGATGGAAACTATACAGAGTTTTTAAAAATAACACTGCCGAACTAATGCAAAGACTTTAGGGTGGAATATTACTGTTGATGAAGGTTTGTGGTCTAACATGTGTCGTGAATTGTGATAGCCTCTCTGCCACGATTAATGCCAAATATAGACTGAGCCACTATACTTTTCTCCACCAACTTCATTATTTATTATACACGTCAAAAGTTGCATAGATACAAGTCTGAGATCCCAGACTTATGTTGTGGCACAGAAGATGGCTCCTTTGTACATTGTACTTGGCAATGTACTAAAGTTAAAACATTCTGGTATGATATCTGTGATACGCTGGCTAAGATTATAGATGCTCCCTTCCTCTCTAGGCAATTTCACCACTATCAGTGCAAATCTAAGAAGACACCAAATTAAATGTATCGAGGTGGCACTCTGAGTTGAAATGTATTGCAATAACTTGGAAGTCTGACTCCCCCGTCCTCATTGTGAGATGGTTCTCAGAAATGAACAGTTGTGTTCCCCTTTAGAAGATGACTTATCTTCTGAGAAATCAATCAGGGTTTGATACTTTCTTGAAAACTTGGCAACCCTACAGCTACCTCAGTCTAGTCTGTTTTTTTTTTTCTCTTGAAGCTATTTAATATGTTTTGTAGCTTTTTTTTTAGCTGTTTTGTATGTATATGGGGAGGGGGTTGGGAAGTGGGGATATTGATTTTCTTTTAAAATAAAAACAGAAATAAAAACAATAAAAAATTAAAATAAAACTTTCGAATATTGGGTCAGTATCTGGATTAGTTTTCAAAGCAGTAGGCTTTTAGTGTTTTTTTTTTCTTTTTTCTTTTTCTACCAGTGACTACTAGGCATAATCAGACACCAAACCCTTACCTAACCTTAGCCTTAAGAAGGTTACCTAATGGAACAGTGTACGTGTATGCATTCTTTTGGCATCAACACAGTACATACACGGACGGTTTCCTTTGGCATCAACATAGTAGGCAGAATGTTAACATGGTATGCAAAAGGTTGCCGTCTGCGGCAACATAGTACCGAAAAGGTTGGCATCTGGATGCCAAAGGTACCTGCCATATAACATGCAGAAATGAGAACACAGTGTGCCAGTGTGCACAAACCTGTTTGTTTAAATGTGCATATGAATACATGCACATTTAAGCGTGAATGTACTGTACACGTGCAACTCTGCATGCACGCATTGTCATACCTTGCACACCACTGCCTGCATGACAGCATCAAAGCCACCCTCTGGTGTGTCTCTGTTTCTGGATATCTGCTCCTTGTTCACCTCCTCAGTGAAGCGTTCCACCTTCTCTGTCAGTGACAGCACATGCTTGAATCCAAACTGAGCTCTGCATGTAGTCCCAATTCTACACAAATCCAAAGAGAGACAGGGGTATGAATGGTGGTAGGGGTAGGATACATATTATATACATAATTAATCATAATGCATACTGATCTAAAGTTGTAAAATATACTTTGAGAGACAAGAAAAGTGACATATACATCCACTTGGTTTTTAGACCCATATTTTTGTCATAGTACCCGTTGTACCCGTCTGCCTGTGGCCATATTATGGAGATCTCTATATCTGTCTGTCTACCTGTGTCCCTTATACCTGGCTGAACCTCAACATTATAACCCAGTAAGAGCTTTAAGGTCAGCTGACCTCTCAGTCATTACTGATTTCACAAAACTCACAACGTTATATCTCAAATGTTATATGAGATACTTAAAGTGTGGTTCCTGTGGAAATAAGCCTCGGCTTTCTAGGATCTCCTTTTAGTTGACCTTGTACCAGTGATTTGTACTGTCATGAAACTGTACTTTTTTCTATTGCAAACTTCTAATAAATTCTTCAATCAATCAATCAATCAATCAAAACAACTAAAAACTATTCCAGGGGCGTCCATTTCTTTTGCGGTGGCTGCCCCAAGGCTCTGGAATAACATTCCCCTTCACATTAGATCCGCCCAGTACATCGATGCGCGCGATTGAAGTCGTTGAAGTCGGTCGGTCCCATATATTATGCACATGACCAATTGACCATATATGGGCATAACGGTTAGATCTATCGATAACCGGATCTCCATTTATGACTATATATATGGGTTTGTTTATGGTTATGTTTGAGTCATATAGTGACTGACTATATGACTGACTGGCATATATATGGGCGTGTCAGGTTTGTTTATGTCTGAGTCAGAGTGATATGGCCGGCCCGCCCTCACTTTACCCAATTTTAGTGTAGGATCATTTTCAGTGGCCAGGATATTATGAAATCTATTATCCAAATCCTCCTCCTACTCCAATTAAGGCTATCTAAACAATGTGTGAAACATGATCTTCACCTACCCCCAACAAGGGTTTGTGACTGCCGCCTCAGGGGCGAGGTACATGTATGGTGACACAGGTTTGTCTACAAAGGCTCCAAAGCCCATTCGCAGGTTACTTGTCTTCTTGGCCATGGCTGCAGCCAACCCTCTGCCCAAGGTGCGAAGACTGACCAAATCGTCCCTCATGGAGAACGAAAGGTCCATCAGATAGTAGAGATCCACCGGGTAATCCTCAACCTGCTTCACTGACACAGTGAAATGCCTGGCATCATCTGAGAAAGAAATAACAATGAGGAAAATGGTCATCTTCATGGTAATTAGGGTTACAGTATGGTCAAATGTTGTCACTCTCAGGTCGTAATATGGTGACGAGTTGGGGCGAGTGGCCGTGCAGAGTTAGCCTGGAAACCAGACGAACCTTTGTATGGGGAGAGGAGACGGGGGTCATAAACGAAAACGTAATAGCTTCAGGAAGTGAACAAGTTTGTTCATGCTCATGGCAAGGAACGACCCATCACGAACGACCCATCACTAGTGTGCATGTCCGTGCGTGCTTGCGTGTGTGAGTACTTGTGTGCGCTGTGTAGGAATGGGACAATAATCGTTATTAAAAACACTCACAATAATCATATCGTGGAGATTTAATTTTATCATGAAATTATCCTCTGTCATGCACTGAGATACCATTTTAAGTTTAAATTAAATTTTAAACCCGGACCTGGAAATAACTACTTGATACAGTCTTTTTTTCACTCTCAACCAAATGTCTCACATTCTCTACCAAATGTCTCACAGCGCATTGCGACACGTTGTGAACTTGTAGATCTGTTATTTTTTGGGGGCAAATCTTCCGCCCCCGGATAATGGATGACGGGATATTTTGATTATCACGAGAATATCGTAAATCGCAAATGTCTTTGGTCACAATAATCGTGACATGCATGACATTTTCATATGGTCCCTCTGTCGACCGCTTTAAATCACTGCTCAAGACCCATTTCTTTACCCTTGCTTTTAGCTGATGTTCAATCTCATCTGTTTTTAATTCCTTTTCATGTTCTCATTCTGTTCCTAGGGTTATATTGAAGTTTTGAATGTTGAATTGCTTTTCTTTTTTTTCTTTTTACTGTTACTATGTATACATTTTCGTTCTGCACTGTAAAGCACTTTGAGCTGCATTTTGTCATGAAAGGTGCTATATAAATAAAGTTCCATTCATTCATTCATTCATTCATTCATTCATTCATCCCTAGTGGCGTGCAGTGTCTGGTACCTGGTCTCAGCACCATGTGGACCTTCTGAGGCCTGATCTGAGTGACGTGAGCCGACCCTGACGCCTTGTCACTCAGAGGTGTGTCCTTCTGGACGTTCAGGGAGCTGAGGGGAAACTCCACGGCCGCCACAGCGCACCCCCCATCCAGCAGGTTCTGTTTCAGGTCACAGCGGGACACACTGGAGCCCCCCTTTCCAAACTCCTGCATCCCAGCAAAACAACCGGGGGTCATGTTTGCACAAGCATTCTTAACAATGACACACATTTCATCTTAATTAAGTTCAAATGGAAGCGGAGAAGATAAGGCTGTGTAATAATGGATAAAGGAGAAGAAATAACAGCATGGAATGTTGCAAAGGGGTCATGTTCGAACATGCAATGCTGAGCTGAGAATGAGGTACAGCCTGGACCTGTGTGTTTTGTGTGTGTGTGCGCAGGGGCGTCGCACCAAATTCTGGGCCCTGGGTACAAGGATTCACTCACATTTAATGCTTTAACTATTGAAAGATAGCAGATAAGCTCACAGAGCTTGTACAGTAGATCTACTATTTTTGAAGAATCCTGAAAATGTGTGCAAGTCTTTGAATATTTCAAATCCTTCTAAGGTTTTTTGAAAACTTTTTCATGTGAAGGACCCACAAAATTATATGTATTTGGCCACGGACCCCCAAAATATTTAGTTCCAGGAACCCCCCTAGAAGCAAAATTTTACTTACAAATGTTTGCTTAAAAAATACATATATTCAAAGATTTGCACAAAACCTTTCAAAAATAGCAGATTTACAAGCTTGCAGCGCGGTCCTGTGAGCTGGTATATCTGCTATTTGTGTGTGTGTGTGTGTGTGTGTGTGTGTGTGTGTGTGTGTGTGTGTGTGTGTGTGTGTGTGTGTGTGTGTGTGTGTGTGTGTTTGCGTGCGTGCGCGCACGTGTAATATTCTCACCTCCTGAGAGCACCAAGCACAGCTAGGGTTAATAGCCAAACATTGACGACAATTGCTCACTCCTCTTGATGTACAGATGTTGGAGCCTGAGAGAAAAATGCAACAACACAAACATAATGCAGTGACAACCCATAATAATTACTAACTACTTCTCCTTTACTGTTTTAGCACATTTAGACAAGTAGCAATTTCAATGTCAGCACAACATTAACCACATTTTGTGTGGGAAATCCTGTTTCAAAAACATGATCAGATCAACAGATAAGCAAAAAAAGTGTTCCTTCCTTAAAACAGTTGTTCTCAAACAAACTGCGGACTCCCCATTACAGAGGGTTTGTGTTGTTAGATTCCATTTATTACAACTACATCCAACTGTAGGCCTAGTATATTGTAGGTGGGGCGAGTCAAACCTATGATCTACAGTCTGCATTCTCTAGGCTACTTCTAATGAAAATGCTCTTCATTTTGCTGGGGACCACCCACCACCATTGGTCCACTGACTCCACTTTGAGAAGACATTTAAATAATAGTCTACTTTAATGCAATTCATACAACCAATGATGACAAACATTTCCATGAAGTATGTCCAAGGGAATGTCCTACAAAGTGTAAGTGTGAATATTCATAAGCTATACTCCATAAGTGTATGGTGTGCATTGTGCATGATTTGTCTCAATGAGTTTAGTACAAAAGGACCCCAATGTAAACAAGCCATATAGTGCTTTCTTAATTGGGTTTACATCCTATTTGTAGACCTTGTATCTGAACTGTATCCTATGCTAATAAAGTATTCAATGAATCAATGAATCAATCAATCAATCAATTCCCCAGACAGAATGTATTTTCAGGGTCGGTGCAACTCACGTACAGCAGGCTAATAGGTGTGTCCCATGGACCAAACAAGTGGGATAGTCTACAAGATCCAGTGTATTTTCACTCCCTTATAAGGTAATACGACCAAAGTTCCAAGCGAGTAGCGACTTATAAACAAGAGGATAAATCTTGAACTCATGTTTTTGTAAGAGTATAGGCCTATCAACGATAAAGAAACGTTAAACATAAACTTAGCCTACATTAGACAGCAGTCTACTGCTAATACTTTAAAAAAGTACATTTTAGTACATTATGTTCGCAAAAAGAGCTTTATCTTTAACCTAAAGAATGAAATCCCACTTACCGAAAGCATTTGAAGCAACTGATAATAATATCGTCAATATAACTAGTCTGTCTAATAAAGTTCCCATGGCTGGAACACAACTCTCCTGCCTGCTGCGCGTCAGATGTTCTGCCTCTGATTCTTGCCACACCACAATTTACCTCTGCTAATTCTTGCAAAACCCATCATGTAGGCTACCGCCTGCGTGCAGTAGCCTACATGATTGGGTCATAGCCTATATCGTTTTGAAATTAACCCCTTAGCTTTATTCAGAGGATTTCATGTACGAAATCGAAATATAGGCTATTTAATTAATAAATACATTCTAATGAAATGTAATAAACGTTTATTCTGAAACAACAGCAATTTATTTTAAAATAAGCATAAGTCAATAGGAGAAATCAGACAGTGCACTAAATAGTCATGAGCTTTAGGCTACACATTTATTCAGGCTTTAGTTTTCTATAATTTATGAGATAGATATTATCTACTACCGGGTCCGCGTCTGAGCTTGCAAGTTATGTCTCAAGTTAAGGCAAGTTGTTGTAGTGGAAGTCCCCCTAGTGGACAATTGTGGACAGTGGCTGCAAAATTGTGACCAGGGACCATTTACTGGTCAGAAATTCTCAGAATCACTTTTGTTCAAAACTGACAGCCACAGACATATCCCAAGAGAACCAGTCTAGGCAATATTATGTCAATGTATAGCCACCTTTTTTCTTTTCACTTAATTTCTATTTGCAAATCATCACATGTACATTCAATGCAGAGTTTATCTTTTTACATAATTTCACTTTCAAAGTCAGTTATTGGTGGCGTCATCCTGTTGGGTCTTGTACACAGTCCATTTTTCCCATTTCTCAAGATATAATTATTCTTGTAACCTGAGTTTGTGTGTAAATCTCTCCATCACATATTTCTTCCACAATGCACAGCCACTGCTCATGGCTCACAAGTTGGAGGTTCACATTTATACCACAATCTTGTGATTGCTTTTTTGCTGGCTGCCAGCAGCACCTTGACCAGATACATGTCTTCTCCATGTTTTAGGCCAGTCAATCTAAGCTAAAAAAGGGCCTGACCCAAAAGAAATTGCAATAGTAATGGTTCAAGGTTTTTTATGATCCTTAGGGTCATCCAAATAACATATTAAAAGTTGTGAATTATATATTTAGTGGATCAAGGTAAATTCAGGAGGTTCAAGTTTGGGTCCATTCACTTACTATACAGGAAAAAAAGACTAACTAGGGGGTTTTCATGATTCTGAATCCATTGCAAGCATTTGTTTTGCACAAAAAACATTCCTTGGGCTAAAAACGGACCCATAGAACCAGGGCAGGAATTTCAGGAAGGCCATGAAGGCCATGGCCGTCGTTGCCCCTCAGTTTGGCCTTGTGCCCCTCAAACCAATGGCATGACCTGAGGCCACAGTGGCCTTACTCCAGCTACCTGTACCCCTATCCCTATAAACGTCTTTGCCTTTTTCTTTATATTTTGGAAAACATTTTAAAATACTTCAAATAGCTGATCTACATCGGCAGGGGTCATCAACATGTCCGTACACGGACAAATGTGTCTGTGGCAAGACTTGTCCATGTCCTTGGCACATTTAGTATTTTGGTTATCATGTGTACATAATCTATCCTAAATATTCAATAATAATAATAATAAGGGTAATAATAATAATAATAATAAAGCATTTGTTTTAATTATTTTGGATGATGATAAGTGTCAGGATGATTAATATGTTGTGTTGGCTACATGATTGCATCAGGTGAGGATGCAATGCAAGACAAGACAAGACAAGACAGAGAGAGAAATAATCCTAATACTTGTTCCACTGGTATACCCTACATCACACCACTTACGCACTTTCTCATCATCATATAATACTTGTTCACCGTGTAAATTAACACAGGATTGACCCTGGCAGCATATCAATTTTACTGGACTGTTACCTGTTTATTAAGCTACTACTACTACTATCTTTCAACCACAATAAGAGATCAGTAGAATGAGTTTGGCAAAAGACAAAAGAATAAAACAATATTTGTTGATGGGTCAATGAATTGCAAAAACGATGCCACGATAGTGAAGAAAGGGAACTTGGAAAGACTCTTTCTGACAAACCACAAATCATTTGACTACTAGAAGGAAGTGAAGCCTTACTTTGTGTATCATACATGGAACTGGATGGAGCTCTGTCAAGTATTTGGCTCATCAGCAAGATGGTGAAGAAAGAGAACTTGTGGACAAACCACACATCATTTGATGAGACATTTCCAGCAGACAGAGAACTGAGAAAAAGAAATAAACTAAGGAACTGAAATTTCAACCATTTTGCCAAATATGATACTGTATGTTCTTTTGTAAAATTATTGGACAGTTATTTTGTATGTCTGTGACAAAAATAAAATATTTATCAAAATGTCCATCACAAGCTGACATGGTGATGACCCCTGTACATCGGCATGTTGTGAGATCAGCTATTTAAAATATTCAAAAATGTTTTTCAAAATAGTAAAAAAAAAGGAAAGAAAGGTTTAGTGATATTGAACTAAACTAAACTGATATACATTTTTTAAGACCTCATCTTTAAACCAATGCAGTAAGTTTAACCCTTAAATTAAATTAAATTAAATTCATTATTTCAATGGACTAAAATATTTTCCCTGCATCATGTTTCCTATAGATACAGCACCACACATGTTTTCGGTATTTCGTATTTCAATATCTCCTTTATTACTGACCATACATCGTCCCAATACCTGTGTTCGTGGCATCCATGTATTCACATAATCCAGCATGACTGTTTCTCTGCTGCAAATTTTCCTCTGATCTTTGGAGTTATGACATATCTTCTTATTTGTCATCAGTCCCTGATAAAGGGCTGAGATTACTCTACACCTTTCATTCTTGTAGGTCTGAACCATTATTTTGATTAGTGGATTCATTCAAGCAGTTTTAATCTCTTTCATAAAGTAGTCCCTTATCTGTAAATACAGAGAAAAAAACTCATGTTTGTCCAGATCATATTCTGTCCGTAAATCATCAAAACTCTGCATCTGCCCATTCTCTATTAATGTACATATCGCTGTTATGCCCTTTAATGTATATAGTCACCTTTGAGTCTGAATCAGTCCAACTCTTTAATTGAGTGATAGGAGTGGTGCCTTTTAAAACAGGAAAAAATGAATAAAGAGAAGATGAGTTATGAAAGCGGATGAAAAGAAAAGAGAACAAAAGAAAAAGATCATATCAATTTCAATTCTCCACTCCCGTTTCTGTCTGGACATCTCCATGCTGAGATATAGACTCGGGTGGTTTGTGAGGGAGGGGGCAGAGGTAGGTCTGGCAGACAATGCTTTCAGTGGCGTCAGTTCAGAAAAAGGTAAGGTATGGCAACATGACTCTTCGCGCGCGTGCAAGACACCAGTGCTGTTGGCCATACCTTAGCAACAGGCATGATACATTTATTTTAAGAAGTACATTCTATTTTTTTCCCCCAAAATTTATATGGTTTCTTGGGCTGGATATGGCAGCCTGGAAACGTTCAAGTGTGGCTAAACTTGGCGTAAACGTGCCACAATTAACAATAATGAATTGCACCTGTGCAGCTGACCTGCGGAACCTGGTAATATACTATTCTGTCAAGATGGGGAGAATAAAAGTGTGGAGAATATAATTATAATACCTTGTTAAATTTTTCATTTGTAGTTATTTTACTGTAATTTAACAACATAACCAGCACAGATAGAAGTAACTTGTATTCTCCCCCCTGGACCCAGGGTATGGCAGCTGCATACACCTGCCATACCCAATTGATGCCCCTGAATGCTTTTGATCTCTGTATTTGACAATTTATTGAATCATTATCCTGCCTCTTTCCAACTCTTTCCGTCATTCTCTAGTTGGTTGCTAAGCTACTGCCTCCAGTGTTCGGGAATTGTGGCCAGTAAAATGACAAAAAATGAGAACAAAGAAGACAAGCTATGATACTGAGCTATTTCACGGGTATTAAGCACTGACTGCTCATACATGTAGGTAGAGAATGTATAGTTGTATACCCCACCCCTGACACACACACACACACACACACACACACACACACACACACACACACACACACACACACACACACACACACACACACACACACACACGCGCACGCACACACACACACACACACGCGCACACGCGCACACACACACACACACACACACAGCAGTATTGGCGTCTTTGTTAATGAATGTTACTTCTTTCTGACTCCCCTGTTGCTCCACCCCCATGAACAATGGCATTTTGGACAGGGCATGTGGCTGGATGTGCCGAGCAAAGAACCGCAGTCTGGGTCAGATGGCAGCCAATTAAGACTGTGAATAGGATGGATGGGGGAGGCTGGAGGGAGGGTGACAGGGAGGCCTTGACCCGCGTTTCCGATCTATTTGTGGTCCTTCAAGCTTCTCACTGCGTCTGACAATGCAATCATTCATGACTCGCCAACTAACCATTTGTAACCAGGCCCAGCTCAACACCATCAGCTTGGTGTGTTTGGATTAGTGAAGAACATCTGACGAGTGGCATGGAGGTGGGAGGGGTCAAGCTGGGATATGAGTATCTGTCCAGTTGGGTTAGCTCAGCGGTTCTCAACCTGTGGGTCCCCAAATTATTTTGGGGGGTCCCCAGATGATTAACTTAATGTGCAACATTGTTTTCTCACTCAACAGTAAACATAATGTTTAAGTGTATAGATGGTATCTGCACATTTCTAAAGTGACAATTTTAGGACTTTTTAATACCTCTAAAATGACAAATTTAAACACTGGACAAATTGTCAAATATTAGAGGCAGAAATTGTGAAAATGGCCGATCGACATGCTCACAACGCCCCCCAACACGAGGCGTTGTTAAAATATGATTATTTTCCTGGGGGTTGCGGCCTGAAAAGGTTGAGAACCACTGAGTTAGTTTATGATGGAGGCTTATGCCCATATTCCTAGCTCCTCTCTTGTGTGGGACATCCTGTGTACTCCATGATTTGCCATTGAAGTCATCTCTTCTCAGGCTCCTCAAGCAAAACAACAAAAAACTGATTCTGTCTCTCCAACACGTGTCCCTGCATGGCAGATGATGTGGGTGGGTTCAGTGGTGGACTCATTACTCTGGAGTTATCGACTCATAACTATGTCAATTAGAGAGACAGCGCAAGAAAAATTGTTAAATATATACACAGTGTATATTATTTTATCCCTCACCAATTGTTTTTTCAATAAAGTGCATAGGCATGTATATTTAAATCATGCTGTGCAGCCTGCTGTGACATTAAACTGAGGGCTGGCAACACAGAACAACAGAGAAGCAGCTAATGAGGCAAAATTGGCTGAATGTAGTGGGGAAAGCGATAACAAGTGAGACAGAGATCTGTGTTACTGAGATAATACTAGCTGGTTTGTGAAGCAGAGGAGGTGGACGGCAGTTGTAGTGGCATGAGACAGTAGCCTACTGGAAACAGAGTTGATGTTTCTTTAAATAGATACAGAAAATGTAACCTGAATATAAATAAGCAATCAAATGAATATGAAATGGAAATGGTACACACACACACACACACACACACACACACACACACACACACACACACACACACACACACACACACACACGCACACGCCCGCACTTGAGCTTGTGGATCTGCTATTTTCAAACATTGTGTACTTTTACTTTTGTTACTTAAATACATTTTAATGCCAAAACCTTCATACTTTTACTCAAGTACACTCTGAATTCTGGACTTTTACTTGTAACAGAGTACATCTACGTTGCAGTATCAATACTTTTAAGTAAAGAATGTGAGTACTTTTTTCACCACTGCACACACGCACGCACGCACGCACATGCACGCACGCACGCACGCACGCACGCACGCACGCACGCGTGCTTAATGACTGTGGGGTTGGTATAGGGTGGCGCTCTGCTGTGGAGGTGTGGATTCTGGCAGTGTGTAATTAAGGACTGTATTTGCCTCTCTTAGGCTCATAGGTGACAGACCACTTGAAGACAAAACGTCCATGTACTGTCTCTACAGTTTGTGCTTAGTACAGTACCTGCCGTTTAAAATCTAAAAGAACACTCTGTCCTATTTCCATTCTTTCATCTGTCACTCCCCTTGCCACTGTCACCATTCAGTTCAGCATTAGCATGTGCATGCATGCATGCATACACATGCAAAGAGAGAGAGATTGAGAGATGGACTGTCCTGCTCAGTGTCATTGAGAGAGGGACCGTCCTGCTCACTGTTCTGACACTCCATTGAGCGCTTTGATCGGCTAAAGAAAGAGATGTTATTAGGAGGAATCTGTTAGACTAATTGGAACTGGAGAAAGTTCTGAGGAGGTGCGTCCCCACCGGACAGGATGGGATGAAGGCGTTTAGTTGAAGGAGTGTCTGTGTGTCCAGGTGATGTCATGCCCTGTGAAGGCCCTGGAATCAAGTGGAGACAGATGTTAGGAGGGGCGGGGCCAAACACCACCGCCCTGTTGCTAGGGGACGTCTTCACTTAGTTAGTGTTGCTAGGCTGCCAATTCCCTCATGCTAAGTGGAAGCATTTTCCCATCTCCTCAGTCCAGGCGCCTTGTGTCTCCCTCCCTCCTTCTTCTCTAAACCAAAATAACTTCACCAACCATCTGTTACTATGCTCACAGGTCTACTGTTGCTTAGGAACAAGTCAGAGACACATATTCACGTCTATATGTATCCCCATATATGTCCTCATATAAACAAGGAAAAAGCTGAAATCCTTCTGGTCTGACCTATAAAACAAAGAGAGAAATGGGGTTTAATAATTCAAGAGTAATTGTCTTATATAATTAGATAATAAAATGTCATCTTAAATTAATATCAAGTCCCAGATCTAAAGATGCTGGAAAACTGATTCATGCCTTTATTTCAAGCCGACTTGATTACGCCAATGCACATGCAGGCCTGAAAACAACGAGAGACTAAAAACTATTAACCAGGACCAAGAGGAAAACAGTTTTAACTGCTCTGCACTGGCTTCTTGTTACGTTAAATATTTGCCTTGAATAACACTGTGATCATCTAGGTTTTCAGCAATTAGCCAAATTAAAATCAGGAACTCAGTCTTTGTCAATTAGGCCCCAAAGCTGAGAAACACACGGTATCAGGGAAATCAGCTTACTACAATAAAAATGTCTTTCTTCCTACCATTATTACTCAGACGATGCGTTCATCTAACTCTCCCCATTACTAACCCTATCTCTTACCCTAACCCTAACCTCAGGTGTAGCCGTCGGACTGACGTGTGCCCCCCCCCCCTGATTCCCCACATTCTAATCCCTTTCCACTGCAAATTCCTGCTGTTGGTCCTATAGGGAGAGCACAGACAATCATGTTGTTATTAACAAATATGGATCATAAATCCATAACCAATAATTCACACCACAGAAATAAGACAGCCCAAACGTATATTTGTAAATTGTTATATTGAGAGAGTCAGACAGTAGGTACAGTACAGTACCGGTCCAATGGTTCATGCTCTCTCTCTCAAGATGGTGGACAACAACGGTATATAAAATCAAACATTAGGGTCGTGGGGACATTTGATTGGTTCCCAAAAATGTGACAAGACAGAAAGACTAGGGATTTAAACCCAAACATGATCTCGTAGTCATGGTAACCAGAGTTGCAAGTCCAAAACTATTTCTCAAAGAATGCATGAGCCTCATACATACGTATAAAATGACGTGTCTCACCAAGTCTACAGTGTGATGTCAAAGCTGTTTCTTTCCACCTGACAGTGAGATGCATAACCAGGAGGTCATACTAAAGTACACGCTACTCTTCCTAGCACCAAACTGAACTAGCACCCTGACCAAACTGGAGGAGCTGCTAGTGCATAGAGTGACAGAGATTGCGAGTTTCCCTCCCACTTTAACATGGTCAATTGTGTTCGCATGGACACTGGGCCAAGCCAGCCAGAGGCACCATGCACAGTCATGTGTATGCACATTTTGCATACACATGACTATATACGTGTCTGTACTCTGTACATGTCGGTCAATAGGATGATCAGTAAAAGGTATAATACTTAACAGGTTAGTTGTTAGAGTTAGAGTTTAAAGTTGGTCGGTTGGACGGTTCTTGAGATATGTGATCTACAGACGGTCGTACGGAGGTACATACGTTCATACAGTGATTTTTTTGCATTTGTTGTACGATTATTATTATTATTATTATTATTAAGTGGGTTTTATTTTCTATCTTATTCTACATGGATTGTGGCATTCTATCCCTGTTGTATTATTAGTATTGTTGTTATTATTGTTATCATTATTGTTTTATTGACACCAATCACATTACAAACAAGACAAACGTCAATACATGGACATTAATAAAATAATAATAATACAGTGTGTGATATAATAAAAGAAAAGGCCAGACCCTGCACACTGGTGTAGTTCAAGCTGCAGGCAAGTTGTTCACAAAGTTTATGATCCCTGTTTTGATGTTCATTCTACAGTATATATGAGGCACTGAGGTACTGAGGTACTGTTAAAGAAAATTAAATCATGAATTGATTATTGCTCAACATTTTACTTCTATACTAAATCCAAGTATTCCTGAGGCCTGAGCTTATACTGTAGGAGTCAAATACAGCTTTCTTGGATTTTGTGTTACTGTAAAATGGATTTATGTACTTTGAGTGACAAAAGGATTGTTTCTACTTTCCATTATCACACAGAGGAATAAAAAATGGACCAATGAGTTAAGATTTCACAGCATTGATTTACACAGTGCCTATTAATTAGCTGCTTCCAAAAGCATATGAAGCACTTCTTTGTTCTCTGTTATCTGTTTATAATCCATTAATAAAGGACCGGAAAATTAACCGTATCTACGCTTAGGAGAGGTATTTGTGTATAGAGCTAATCTTTGTTTGTACACGTGTTTGTCAGTTGGTGGTTGAAAGCTGCTTACCGAGGCATCAGGAAGGAGCATTCAAATTGAATTACATGGCTGTAATTGCTTAGACTTAGTTTTTCCAAAACAGGGGTTTGTTTAATAGCTGTTGAAAATGCATTATTGCAAATGGAGCATGTTGTATAAATTGTCACTGCAATGTTCATATTTCACATCCATTTAATGCAACAAATATTTATCAACAGACAGACAGAGTGTACAGTTCATTGTATAATTCATGTTTTCATAAACATACAGTGACAGACAGACAGACACTTTATTGAGCCCAAAGGAAATTCCAGGGGAATGTTATGGACTGTTGGAAGAATGTCTAGAAATGTATACAGAATATTTGGGACGGCAACATTTGGGACTATCAAGTTGCTCTAAGAAGCTCAGAGTATTTCGGTGTTATATTAGTTGTGTTGTCCGGGACTTATTAGTCTTAATGTAAGCCATTTACCATGAGAGGGAGTGGGTTCTTGGCTGATTTACCACTGGTTCATGGTTGTGGCACGAGGCAAGGCCAAGTGCCAAACAACCCTGAAACAGTGGTAAATCAGCCAACAACCCACGACCCTCGAATGGTAAATTTATTTTCTACCACTTCTACCATATAAATGAAAGAAAACACAGTTGTAACTTGCAAGGTTATTTAGTTATACAACTGCAACACAATAGTGGGTGGGGTCCATGAGCCAGCTCAAGGTTTTTGACTGATTTACCACTGTTTTAAGCAAATCAGAATCCAGTATCTGAATATGTGACCAGAAAAAGTGGTAGAAAGGCAAGTTTATTTGTATGGCACAGTTCAACAACAAGGCAATTCAATGTGCTTTACACAAAATATCAAGCAAAGGAAACACATTATAAAATGACATTAGGATACAATAAAACAAAATACATTGATAAATAAATAAAAGTAGGCCTACATAAATTAATAGGATTTTGAAATTGTAGGGTAATTAAAATCACAGGCCATTGTCCCTTTTTTTTGAGGGGGGGGGGGGGGGGGGTATTGTACACATGTCATCGATGGTTGTAGTGTAACACTGGTAACCACTGCTCAACCTTTTCAGGCCACTACCCCCAAAATAATCATATTTTAACTGACGAGCACTAAGAGTTGAGACATTACATTTGTATAACACGGTTCTATTGTGAAAATAGCAGATCTGCTATTTTCAAGATTGTTGCCTATAATATTTGACAATTTGGCCAATGTTAAAGCCAAGGTATTGAAAAGTCCTTAAATTGTCACTTTAGAAATGTGCAGATACCCTCGATACACTTAAACCTTATGTTGGTTTGTTTACTGTTGAGTGAGAAAACAGTGTTTCACATTAAGTTAATCATCTGGGGACCGCCCAAAATAATTTGGGGACCCCTAGGGGGTCCCAACCCACATGTTGAGAACCACTGTCTTAATAGATGCCTATACGAAGAATACATTGGCGTTATCACATCATTAGGCTATAAAGACCTGCTAAAGAGCTGAGATGAAGCCACTGAGTGAGAAAGTGAAGCTGCGAAGATATGGAAGATGAATGGACACATACTACGGCAGGACCATTGTAAATACTCAAGTAAAGTAAAAAAAAATAAAAAATACCTAATCAGTACTTGAGTAAATGTACTTAGTTACTTTACACACTGCTAATGATTGGAGGTTGTGTGTATTACTTTCACAACAAATGATGACACCAATCAGCCTGATGGGGGCGATGGGGTCAAAATGTTGAAATCTGAGAAGTCATTTCCTACACAGTGAATCTGATTTACAGGATAGAATATTCGAACCCATAGGTCCACATTTTCTGCAGATCATTATTGGACGAAGTGTAACACTTGGGATTTGAACCCACTTGCAACAGAATCCCAAAACTCTACTGCAGCTGGTCAATTTGTGACTGGTTGCAAGTTGCAACTCATTTGCATTGCAAATCATTAGTAGCCTAGGTCTATATGGACTGGACTCCCCAATGGTTGGGGGAGACATTAGTATTTATCTGCCGGCAGAGCCACTCTGCTACTGTCAAGGGAATTATGAAGTATATACTGTATAGTGAAACAAAAATGTTATTGCTGGTATGGGTGTCTTGTCATACTATGTGAGTATCAGGCGTTACTGCTTACTGTGGATCCATTGATTTAAGGTTTGATCAGCTGTGTCCTGACAGCTGCTCTGAGTTCAAAGTTCCCTGAGGAGTCTCACCTCAGTCACCTGTCCCTAATTCAGCTGTTCAGATAATATACAGTAGCAGCTGCTGACAGGTTTGAGATGGATGACAACTGTCTGTCAAAGGGTGTTAAAGCTAGGCCTGGCGCAGGGTATATAGCTGACTGTATGATGTTGTTTGGAAAAACTGTGCCTCTGTCTGTACCGAGCGGAAGGCTGAGGGCAGGCACGGCTTAAGATTCGTGTTGCATATGCTGTATTATGGACTTGTTGCTATTGCCTCTAAATAAACCTGGACATCTAATACTCATCTTCTGAATGGACTCCATATTTCTCCATAACACTACACAAACTTACCAAAACGGAAAGTTTGTTAATTTAAGCTTCCCGCAAAACTTGGCCAATGTGGGATGGGGCGGGACATACAAACAGACAAAGCCATAGGAGCAGTTAGCACCGCTCAAAAGTACCAGGAAGGTTTAATTCAACTAGAGGTTTAATCTAGAGTTCAGGACACTAGGCCCTCACAGCTATATGTTGCACTGTGAACCGACTGATATGCCCATATATGGAGATCTCTGTATATGTCAGTCCTTGTCCCTTTTATGCCCATATACTGTAGGTATTGTCAGTACATGTCCATTTTTTTCAAGATTCATATAGGCCTACTTCATTTATGCAAGATCGAAATAATTTACAGCAGTGAGATTACTCACAATGACATATTGACAGTAGGGTGGCTTTGTTTAATTGTCTGGTGTTGATTTGTGACTGTTGTCGATCAAATTCTTGTCCAGGGTCTCCACATGGAACCACGGACCATCTCCCTTGGTCCTCATGTGTCGACGGACCTCCAGTTGTTGCAATCGCATCTCCCTCTTCTGCTGCTCAATGTGGATAGCAGCCATCATCTTCTCGTAGTCTTTGACAGGGGTATCGTAAATGTTTCGTGAAATCCATCTGGTGATAGGGTGCTTATAGTGCTCCCAATGTTCTGGTTCATAGCCTTCTGGGATGTCAGCCAGTTCTGCCTCGCCAATGAACACATTCACGAACGTGACAAGGGCTGCCACTGGAATCCCAGTCAAAAGAATGTAATATCTCAATAAGTGGAGAAACCGTCGGTCATAGAAGTCACTGGGTTTGATCACAAACATTTTCTTTCCATGACCCCAGCGGACAGCAACTTCGTCTGTCCGTGGAATGGTCCTGGACAGCAAATTCACAGTGTTGTTTCCATGTTTGAGAGGATTCAGTCTGGCTGCAAAGGCAGCGGCATACCGGAGAACACTCATGCCCACCATTACTACCGAGAACTGATGCTCCAACAGCAAGACTTCTGATTGGTTGACGTGTCGGTCCATGTCCCTTTTATGCCCATGGAGATCCCTGATGTCATCCGTATATGTCCATCCATATATGGGCATGCCCTCTTTTTGCCCATATGGAGCTAACTGATTTGTTTTATTGTCTCTGCCAGTGAAATGTTACACGCACATTCCCACTAGGTCGAGGAACAAATTATTTTCACATTATGGCTTATCAAAGAGTTTATTAAGTAGGCCCTAAAAGTATGTCCTTGAGCGCAGGGGAATTATTTTGGGTTAAAACTGAATCCGGGTTGATCTTTCCGGCCAAATGTAATCCTTTGAGAACTACAACATGACCCTGAAAAGTGAAGTGATCCACTACCCTTTACCCTATTCACATTGGCCTATTATAGCGCCACGCCACCAGGAGGCCACAATAACCTACCTGACCTGGCAGAGACCTGTGCTCGTTTTCTATCAATTACACACCCAAAGAAGCCTTAAATTAATTTCTTCTTTATTATTAATTAAGCTGTTATGTCCCCAACTTTTTTTTTTTTTAGTGAATTGACCAATATCTCTCAAAAAGGATGTGGCCTGGAACAAATCTTGTCAGGAAGGCTTTTTATCCATAGGTGTCTATCAAAGATCTACTTGCAGTTTTTAACTTAAGTTCATGGTGGCTTAGCAGTTGAACACCCGAATTGCCATTGTAGCTATTAGACAATTTTCATGATTAGGCCTACCTACCATACACTGACAGTTTCCAGAGCAACATGACATCATAATGGCAACTTCTTATTATTCAACATAGCCATGCGTTTTTCTTTTCTTCGTGTTAAAAACAGCCTATATAGTCTAATATAATGTTAACTGATTGTTTATAGTACTTTATAGTACTTTATTGTAGCCTACATTTTGATAGCAATACTTTTGTACTTTTAATCAAGTAAGCTACATTTAAATTAATTTGACTTGGAACAGACTTCAACAGAGTATTTCTATATTGCAGTATTGACATTTTGTTTTACTTTTTCCACCACTGATGGGATCCTATAGGCTAGAAAGTCATATGATCAATATAACTGTAGCCTGGCTACCTCCCCTTGCGCTGAGCGATGGTGTGGTCCACGGGGAACTCATCATCACTTTAAAACGCACCAGAGACTTGGCACAATAGCGCGCACAAGAGCACAGGTGCACTCCTATTATAAGGCAGGCATGGAGAGCTGCACTTTTTGCGCCGTCTAGACTGTCGGAGACCCCATTGCAGCCTAAGACAAGTGGACACCGAGCTGTAAATATTTCTTCATATTTGGTGAAAAAGCAGACTGCAAAAAACCGGGGCATTTGGTTTGTTTAGGGATTAGCCAAAGAGCATCGGCACGCATTTGTTGCTTAATTAATATTCGCTGGCCTGGTGATTCTTTTTTACTCTGCTCGTTTGTTTGGACAGTCACATGACGCAAAGTTTTGCCTGCTGCGGTCAAGGGTTCGTGGTGAGTGCTTTTTGGAACCGCGCACCTTGGCGCTGACACAACCTGCAACAAGGAAGCATGAACGTCTCCGTCTTCTTCAACTACACTCGGGGTGCGATCCTAAACGGGAGTCAAACTCTCGCCGGCACTCTGGTGACTTTTAACGGCACGGACGTGGCGACCAGCGACGGCGGCTCGCTCGTTCTTCTGCCGCCGGACGAGCGCAAGCTCTTCGTCAGTCGCGTGGTGCAGATCGCCGTGTTGTGCGTTCTCTCTCTGACGGTCATGTTCGGCATTTTCTTCCTCGGCTGCAACCTGATGATCAAATCGGAGAGTATGATCAACTTTCTGGTGACGGAACGGAGGCCATCCAAAGACGTGGAAGCGGTGATGATCGGACTCAGCTAGACCATGGCATCGGACATCATGGGTGATGGAGAGCGGCACATGTTGCACGAGTCTCCGTGCTTGATGCACGCATCAAAGACGTTGTCTGCGTCTTGGTGAGCAAAGAAGATATGCAAATTGTTACACTGACTTCCAAAAAATGACCGCAACAAAGCAGTCAAAATGACCAACGTTTGTGCGTAAAGTTTGTGCGTAAAGAACCAGCAATTGTTTACTCATGAGTCATGGCATGGGTTGATAATGTACTTTTTTTTTGAATGAATGTATTGTTGCCAACCAGAACAAAGTGACGAAGATGTTTACACGTTGTTTACCTACAAATATTTTGATACATTTTAAATAGCAATGAATGTTTTAAACACCGAACTGTCAAAACGCATGAGTGTGTGCAGTTTCGTTTCTATCAGTGGAGTTACGGAGGATATCCTCCACAAAGAGTATTTTTCTTGATCAAATATTTGGTGATGTACAGTAGGCTGCAGTAGAATAACTACATTCAAAGTTCTGGAATGTTGCACGTTTATCAACTAAACTCCATCATTGCTTCTCGCCTTGGAGTGTTTCTGTTCAGCATGCTTGCTCCAGTCCTACTTGGTATGTGAGAGGATCTTTGGAACAGTTTTGCACTTCAGAAATCACTAAATGCTGCATGATTTTGTACCAAGAAAACTTGAAGAAAATGCTATGCTATTAATAAATATTGACATTAAAACATTTTGTCATCTGTTAATTGTAACACCATAGGCTGCTAAGAAATGCATAATTCACTATATACCGGTAAGGTAAGGTCAATAAAACATATGTGCCGTTTTGGGCTTTTTTATTTATTGACACTTGAATTTTATTTCATAAACATTATAGTTTTCTAGTAGTTTTATTAATCTCAAACAATATCCTCCCAAAAACTGTCATGTAAAACCTCAGCACATTGAATGTCTGTCTGACTGACTTATTTCATTAGTTAAAATGTGCATGTAAATGCATACAAGAAACAAAGGCGATCCACACCATAGCTCCCCCCAATTTCAAGCCAATGTAAATACATGGTAATGGGGTAAAGTAATAAAATAGCCTAATAAAAGACTTGAGTATACTTCCAATTTGGTCCTCTGAATGATCTCATTCATATCAGTGTACACCTGATACATGTGGATCTATAATCAACACAAATTGTAGAATACAAATGTCTTCCATAATTAGCTACACAGTTAAATCCATGCAGTGTTAATTTCACTCTGAAAGTGTAGGAAGATGACTCATTTAGTAGAACTATAGTATACATGTTAACCAATTTGTTGTTGAGGAGCGCGATGAGAGCCTGAAATATGTTATTAATCTTTTAAGACCTGTGGCAGATTCTACAGATGTCTTGTGTCTTCTAAATCCTAACAGTTTTCTGAAAAACCTTGCTATATGGTGCTCAAAGTTTTTAATGTCAAGGACCCCCGGCCAGAATCATATGTATTTGGCTACCGTAACCCTATCTCAAAATAGATTTGTTCCATGGGGGTCCCCCAGTAGCAAAGATTTGAGTTAGTTTGCTTTAAAAATATATTTCCAAAGATGTACACACATTTTCATTATTTATCAAAAATAGCAGATCTACAAGCTCATGCTGTGGCACAAAGTGACACACTATAAGCTTGTATATCTGCTAGTTTTAAATAGTAGATATGAGCAGATAACAGATGTGAGCTTGTATATCTGCTATTTTTAAATAGCAGATATGAGCATATAATAACAGATGTGAGCTTGTATTTCGTCTATCTTTGAACAGCTAAAGTAGGCCATAAATTATGGATAAAATCTAAAATTTCACAGATGCTTTCCCGGTCATATGGGTTAAAACAATGGGCTGAACTGACATTGGATTTTAGAGCTTTTGAGCTGAACTCTCTAAGGACTGAGTGAATGTAATCAAGAAGGACCTCACTCTTCCCAGGGGGGCATATACTGTATAGGTATTACAGGTTCCACAAAAATCAATTTTTACCACTTTGCATGTGTGTGTGTGTCCCACAAAGCTGACACAAGGACATCTGTGGACATCTGTCAAGTGAAAAAGAACGTGTTCTAATACAATGTTCTGACTGTACAAAAAAAGAAAAGAAAAAAAAACACTTGGAAACTATGAGAAAAACAAACAAAGGCCTAGAGAGAGAATATGAGCACGCACAAACAAATAATAATATGAGGAAAAGGAAACCAGAGAGTATATATAGCAAACCTACGTATCTAGAGTCTGTATTGCAAAAAAACTATACAGACGATATGAGCAAAACAATGACGAGCTAAATAACTACTGACTGAACTACAGATATATGAGAAAAACAACATACAGTAATAGAGTAGCAAATAAACAACTAGATTATATGATCAAAGAAACAACTATGAAAATAAACAACTAAAGACTATATGATCAAAGAAATGAGAACAGATTACCGTATATGAGCAAAGAAACTACAGACTGTACCGGTATGTGCAAATAAACCAAGCTAGATTATGACCAAAATAATCAAACAAATAAATAACTGGATGAACACATTTTCCACAGTTTCTCACTGAAACGTTCTCTGTACAGTGTAAAGATGGACCGTTATGGGTACATTCTACACTCTCTCAGTTAAATGAACACTCTGGATTTCACGGTGTACCACTGCTCTCTGCACTCCTGCCCCGTCCCCAGGGGTGTCACACCAAATTCTGGGCCCTGGGTGAGGATTCACTGCGGGCCCCCCATGAATGTTCTTCATAGGGGGAGGGGGTTTAACCCATTTAGACTGGGAACGCATTATTGCGCATTATTTTGCGCTTTAACTATTGAAAAATAGCAGATCTACAAGCTCGCAGTGCAGCACTCGGTGCCGCGCTGTGAGCTTGTATATCTGCTATTTTTCAATAGCTAAAGTATAAAATAATGAACACTTGGGCCCTAGTAACTCAGTCCCACTTCCCCCCCTTGTGACGCCCCTGACTCCTGCCCCTGCGTCCCTCTCATTCAACCCACTCAGAAGCAACCAATGTTCTCATTATTATTTCAGTACATGTTAGGAGAGCTGGGGTAGATGTAACCATCATTGCAAACACACCCATGCGTTCACTTGTCATGTGCACAATCACATACACCAACACATACGGTTTAATTCACTGGTTCCCAAACAATGGGTTTGACCCATTTGTGGGTCGTGGACAATCTTTTTTGGGTCCCTTCATTTTTGGTTTCCTACATTTTTGTTTTTCAAAACATTTCCAAAAAAGCTCACAACGTGGCGCGAAGCGACGATGCTTGTAGATGTGCTGTTTTCACTAGTTTGGGTACCGGCCGGGCAAACGTCTCTTTTGGGTCTCGAGCTAAAAAGTTTGGGAACCACTGGTTTAATTTTAATCCATCTGAGAAAAAGAAGTACAAATTAGCTACTGTACTTAATTGTTTTTTATTTTTATTTTTATTTTTTATTTTTTCCAGAGACCCATTATTATCGTCAGACAAACTGTGGGGGTGCATATGGATGCAATGTACATAATAATAAACCCATAGTTGTCCTGGCATTGTCATCATGTGCAGGTGAATACTAGAAACGAGGAGAAGAGGACAGAACATTGTTATTCATGGTGGTGGTAGACAAAACAAGACAAGACAAGACAAGACAAGACAAGACAAGACAAGACAAGACAAGACAAGACAAGACACAATGGGTACTAATTGGACCTGTCCTACCTAATGGCACTTCCCATGAAGGATTAATAGGTATGCAAGGTTAGCAGAGATTGATTGATTGACTGCTCAACAAGAGAAGATGATGAAGTCCAACATAAATTGTGACGCAATCAATGAAAATAAGTCGGTTTAAGAGAAGTTAAGTTCATCAAGGTTTAACAAAGAAACATGCAGTGGTGTGGTGCTTGACAGATGTTGACCCTTCACCCCTGAGCAACATGTGCCATGTTATGTAACCTGGCTATGTTGAAGTATAGCCCTCCATATAGAGCTAATATTTCATTGTCAAGCAGCATCGCCACTGACCTTTTACAACAAAGACCACACCGAATATAATGAATTGTGCAGGAGCTGAGAAAACATGACAGATGTAATGGTGATGAAAAAGCGTTGGCATTTCACACTTTACAGTAAAAACAAACAAACAAACAACATTCAAGAGACAATTAACACGTGAGTAAAATTAATACATTAGTGTCAGTGAAAGGGGACGCAGACTAAATCTGTTATACTTTACAGTAAATTTAAATGAAGATAAAGGAAACATAATAAAGGGAATACCCATATAGCCTACATCCCTACATCAACAATAGCAATTCAAGAATCAGAAATATGTTATAAGAGTATACAAGTTTACCATCTAGAGAATGATAATGGAATAAAAACGTAAGAACAAAAAACAAAAAGCATTATTGTAAAAAAGTATTGTAGCAGAGTGTGATGTTATTCTGGTTGGCCTCGTTATCATTGGATAAAAACTCATACATAATGTACTTAAAAAAGAATATACAGGGAGTCAAAAAAATTGAAATAAATGTAAAATAAAACTCCAAAGACTAACAAAAGTAAATAAATGAAAAATAAAACTCCAAAGACAAACAAAAGTAAGTAGAGGAAGATTATATTTTACTGTATTTAGCCAGGATATTAGATTTGAGTAGTTTTTTAAATTGTAAAATATTTTTACTATGTTTAATCTCTTCTGTCAGTCAAACTGTCTTTACTCCACAAACTGAAATGCACATACTCTTACGGGTGGTCTGAACACAGGTGGTCTGAACACAATTATCATTGACATAACAATATAATAAAACATTTTATTTTAGGTCTCGTAAAAATTCATTTCAAATTTATGTCTTCACATCTTTTCGAGATCGCAATCCAAACACAGATCCTTAGCGCCCCTGGTTGGTTCTTCACAGCTCATAAATCATCCCAGCAATGAACTTGCAAAAAATTGTTTTTCCTCAAATGTATGACATGCAAATCGTTTCTGTACTAGTAAACTTGTAGTCTAGCAGGAGGGGCCCTCAGGTACACCTGAAGTACCCCTACAGAGTTAGAACAAAAGCAAAACAGAAATATATTATTATATCCATTCAGGAAATAGATTTTTTTTGTTGAATTTTATTTTGAGGCAAGGTATGTTGATATTTGATTTCATTTGTATGCTGCAAGCCTCTAAACAGAGCAATGGGAGTCTTAGAAAACAGACAGATCTAATGGTTGTCTAGTTTTGGGGAGTTTTACCCAGACCACTAACATGCTTCTAGTCTAGACTTCTCTACAGGATAGGACCAGATGGAAGCAGAACTTATTTTCCACAAGGAATGAAGAGGATTGAGTAAATAAGTAAGTACCTAGAGTGCAGAATAGATTCAGAGCTCCAGATGGGGGGGACCCAAAAGGGAGGGATTGTCAGAGCCATTCAACCAGTCCTTTTTAAACTCCCAGTCCAGCTCCTACACAGGTTAGACACATTATTTATTTGCATTGCAAAGATGTTAAGTGTGAAGAGAGTGGAAGCGCCAGTGGCTCTCTGTTGGCCTAACAGAGTGTTTGCACCTGCTGTGCAGAATGTCACGGAATTTGTGGTTTACTGGTGCCACTAAAACATCTCCAATTCATTTCCCCCATAGACTTTTACAAAAATATGCATATCAATTATTTTAAGCCTAGGATCGAGCCATCCGGGATCCTAGTGAATGAGAGTAAAACGTTTGATTCTTAAAGAGTAATTGTTGTATTTTTGTAAAAGTCTGAATGCCTGCCATTCCCGAAACAGAAGATTTTCAGCAGTACATTATGATTTATTTTTTATTTTTTACAAGAAACATGAAAGCAAGACCAGTATGTTCTCCCAAATCTTTATTGCGACCGTAGGTCGCATTTACTACCAAAACCTCCACAGGCTGTCTGTCAGTGAGTCAGTGAGTCACACTTTTGCCCTGCTCATATCTCCACAACCGTTGCCCCCATCCATGCCAAATTTTGCACACACACTCCTTGACTGCCAAACTACAACCTCCAAGGACCCCCGGAGCCCCAGGTCCCTGGGGGACCCCCAGATGTAAAAAATGACCAAATGTGCTCACACGTCACACGTCACACTTTTTCCCTGCTTATATCTCCGCACCCGTTGACCCGATCCATGCCAGATTTTACACACACACTCCTTGCCTGCCAAACTACAACCTCCAAGGACCCCCGGAGCCCCAGGGACCCCCAGGTCCCTGGGGGACCCCCAGATGTAAAAAATGACCAAATGTGCAAAAATGACCAAATGACCACCCCAACGGGGCTGCTCACGGGGAATTCCCGGGGACCACCGACTCCTGGTGCTCCAGAACGGATGCAAAAGTGGTGGCGCCCCCAGTGGAGGACCCCCTGCCACTGCAGCGCACATTAAATGCCGTAACTCGGGCTAGGAGCGTCCGGGAGAGCCGGGGCCGGTACCTATTCGTCCGCCAAGGCAACGCGGAGACCCCACCCCTCATTTCTCACATGGCCCTATTCTAGCGCCACCTTCAGGCCGATTTTTAAAACACATTTTTGGACACTGCTCCTACAGTTTTTGCCCTAAAATCACGAATATCACTACACAGCATGTCTACACTCATGTCATCAACATGGATCAGGAAGATTTTGGAAAAACACATTTTTGCCCTATTTGTGGAGATAAGCCACCTACGGTCGCTTATCTCCCGATTAGGGAGTCTTACTGGTGTAATAAGGTTATACTCATCAAAACTGGACAACAGTACAAAGGCAGGGCCTTTCTTGGTGACATCACCACCAACAAGTGCGACCTGATATACCGTAAATAACAACAACACCCATGTGAAATCTTTTGTAGTTTTTGAAATATTTAACTTTAAGCATCCAATGCATTTCCAACTAGAAGAAGTGCTCTTCCGAGCACAGGTCTCCACCAGCCACACGTCCTGGTGGTGCTATAATAGGCCAATGTAAAAAGGGTGGCATGTGTTCTTCACCAATCTTAGACCTTTCATGGCGCCACCATGAGGCTGATTTGAACATTTTGTAGTGTAATTTTTTCCTTGGCCTTTTGCGATTGTGCGTACACAATTTCATTACAATTGCACGCAGTGTTTGATTTGTATTTAATACGGGACAGATCCGTCTTGATCATATGACTGTAGAGATAGTGTGTACTGATTTGTGTTAATTTTGGGTAAAATCTGAAGGAGTAATATCCAAAATTGTGTCTTACATAAGTCGGCCTCCTGGTGGCGCTATAAAAGGCTGATGTGAAAAATTCAAGGAAAGGGTTTTTCCTTGGCCTATAGGGAGTGCGCTTACAAAGTTTGAAACTGATTGGTGGAGTTATAGGTAAAACCACGAATAGTTATAGCGCCACCATGAGGCTGATTTCAAAAATTTGAAGTGTCATTTCTTCCTCGGCCTAGTGGGAACGTGTGTGTGCGCGATTTCATGTTAATTGCACTCTGCATTTGTGATTTGAGGCATTTTGTCCAAAATGGACCAATCTTACAAACTTTGAAAGCCAATATCAGCCAATCAGGATGGAATATGGACAATCAGACATATCCGTGTTGATCACATGACTTTAGAGACACTGTCTACCGATTTGCGTGATTTTTGGTCAAAATCTGTAGGAGTAGTGTACAGAAATGTGTTTTGCAAACATCGGCCTCAAGGTGGCGCTAGAACAGGGACATTTCAAAAATGTGGGGCTGCGGTTCTGAATTGGCATCCAGGGAGTGCGCTTACAAAGTTTGAAAGTGATCGGTGGAGTTATCGGTAAAACCACGAATGGCCCTGTTATAGCGCCACCATGAGGCTGATTTCAAAAGTGGCATTTCTTCCTCGGCCTAGTGGGAACGTGTGTGTGAGATTTCATGTTAATTGCACTCTGCATTTGTGATTTGAGGCATTTTGTCCAAAATGGACCAATCTTCCAAACTTTAGAAGAGGGCCATTTGAAAAATGTGGGGCAGAGTTTCTGAATTGGCATCCAAGGAGTGTGTGTGCTCATTTTGGCAGCGACCGGGCCAACGGTGCCGGAGATTAGCTGGTAACAAACTTGGAGGACGGACACACGGACGCACGGACGCACGGACGCACGCACGCACGCACGGACAGGGGCGAAAACATACTCTCCCCCTGCCTTCGGCTGGTGGAGACAATGAAATGAGTCTGGAGAGAGAGGAAGGTAGACCCATTCCTCAGTATCTGAGGGGAGTGAATGTAGGAGTCTCAGAAGTAATGTTGGCTTGCCAGTTGGGCAGATCTTTATGCCATATATGGTGTTCGATGTTGGAGTGCCCGTTGGGTAGATCTTTATGCCCATACATGGTGTTCCATGCGAGCCCACACTGTTTTTGGTCAAGCTTCACATGACAATTTGGCTACAATATATAGGCAACCACACTCGCAATTTACAATTGTTCCTTTCTAGTTATTATTATTCCTGTATCATATTTGTATTATGCTGACATGCCAAGACAACCTCAAACTTGAAATCTGGTAGGAGATACTGACTTTAAATGGTTTTCAAGTATATTTCAGTAAAAACCCTACAGCTTTTACTGTGTGATGGGAGAAATAGTAGTTTTTTAGTTTCATCAATGACTTCCATAAAGTTTTCAGGAGGACACCTGCCGCCACAGTTTATGGCCTATTTAATTTTAAATGGGAAAAAGTCTCTCGTTGAGGGAAGGTGTTCCATACTTTTGAGCATAATTGAAGAAAGCGGCATCTTCAATATTCTTTTGGGACGTGTTATGCAATATCTAGCAAGCCTGCCAAGGATCTGAGATAAGGCCTTGTGAAGGAACATAAAACAACAGGGAGTCTCTGATGGCTGGCTCCAATGTGTTGAGAGACTCAGACAGACACGGGGAATCAGCATAGTCAGCCGAAGGCTGATAAATAGACAGGCAAGGAATATCTACAAGGAACAGACAACACCCGGAAGTTGGCACGCCGGGTGGCCACTTTTGGGTGGCGGAAGTGACGAAGTGCTCATAGACGCTAATGTTAATTTTGGGTGGCCAAAGTGTCATGGCGGCGTCCCATGGAGCCTGAAATGACGAAAATGACGTTGGTGTCCGTTCCTTCTTTGATCTTCCTTGTAGACAGGGAGGAAATGCAACCTTTTAATGATTGGCCCGGATTGACAGCACGTGACCTCGATTCAGCCTAGTTCAGCCTATGGGATCTGTCGCCATGTTTGCAGCCCTTCAGGCTATCGCATCTCTAGCGGCTGGCTACACTAACCACACACAAACACACACACACACGTGTGGGCATGCCTCTTTGCAAACTTTGCACAGTGTCGTATATGCCCTGACTTTCCTTCCATACATTCCAATCCGTAATGAGAGCACAAGAGGTAAGTAAGCAGTAGACAGTAAGACGTTCCTCCAGTGAAGATGGGTTGATAGGCCTCTCTTCAGTGAGGTCTTCAGTTGGTCTTTGAACTGATTCTTCTGGCCACCAAAACTGCGTTGACGAAGATGCAACTGGCCGTAGAGAACTGTGTGCGGCTGGGCATGCAAATGACAGCAGCTGCCTGAGTTGATGTTGGTTCAGGATAGACTAAACTGCAGCTGCTTGCCCGTTCCATCACATCTGTGTGTGGAAGTTGGAACATACAGATGCTGCAAACATATGAAGGACTTTCATTTAAGGCCCCTGTCCACACACACTCTACGTTTTATGAGAGGGAGAGCGATTTGTCGCGATATCATCTCCGCACTAGCACACACACTGGAAGGTGCACTGTTCTTATCCACATTGTGTAGCACACATCCTGTAACTTAGCTGAAATGGAGAATGATGCTTTTATTTATTTATCCAAGGCGCTTCAAAGTGCTCATCAGGAGCAATTAGGGGTTCAGTGTCTTGCTCAAGGACACTTCGACCCCAACTGGGGGAGTCCGGGATCGAACGGGGATCCTTCTGGTTCCCAGGCGCCCACTCCTCTGAGCCACTGCCGCCCATAAACATCAACTTCTCATGGTTGGGAATGGCAATGATTCCACGTCAGGTCGTGAATTACTTGCAAAAACACACACACACACGCACGCACGCACGCACGCACGCACGCACGCACACACACACACACACACACACACACACACACACACACACACACACACACACACACACACACACACACACACACACACACACACACGTGCGTAATTAACAGCAATACGATTAAATCACTGTCCAAAACTTAAACAATGCATACAGAGCGCATAACCTAAAAGCCTGCATATAGAGGGTAATGGTATATTGCATAAGTGAATGGCAAATCGAGTGGCAAAGTGAGTTGCAAAGTGAGTTTAACGTTGTTTAACCTTGTTTAATACAATCAGATAGGACTTTTCTGTTTGGATGTATGGGCTGTCAAGGCCAAAAAGTATGTTTTTGACACTCAGTAGACGTTCCCGCATAACTTCCGGGTATGATGATGATGTCATCATAATGCCTGTCACTTCTCAGCTATGGCTAACCATTTGGCATTGTATGTCAATATGTCACTATGTAAAGGTATTGTTATAGAGTCTTTGCTCTTTATGTAAGGCATAAATAATTTAAAGATTTAAATCTGTGTGTGAATGTGAACGCAGCTAATTTCTGTCGACATTAATTCCTCTCATCAATTCAGTCTAAAATAACATCTAGGCTTGGAGTAGGTAGCCGTTGCTTTTTTATACACATGCAAAATAACAAATGACAAAATGGCCTCACACGCACACACACGCGCGCGCACGCTCACACACACACACACACACACACACACACACACACACACACACACACACACACACACACACACACACACACACACACACACACACACAGAGAGAGAGACACACACAGACACAGCAGCAGTTAACTCAATTAACACTTTTAGTTGGCCCATAAAACGATACACCTACATCATTTCACACTCACAAATTGGTTTCTAACTGCACACATTCTCAGGGAGCATGTGAGGATAATTTGGCACAGGATTTGGCACAGGGCCTGTCGTTTATTCCATAGTAATTCTGTGTTGTCACTTGTCTGTTGTGAACTATAGGTGTTCATAGCACAGTGGTTTTCAACCAGTGGTCCGGGGACCACCAGTGGTCCTTGAGGGGGTTCC
This sequence comes from Nannobrachium achirus, assembly GCF_963921795.1. Lineage (NCBI taxonomy): Eukaryota > Metazoa > Chordata > Actinopteri > Myctophiformes > Myctophidae > Nannobrachium > Nannobrachium achirus. The sequence goes on from NC_137813.1 coordinate 39,619,597, forward strand.
AAGTAGCCAGCTATATGAATAGAGATTTGGTAACCAAATGGACCCTTATATATCTTTAAGTATTGAGAGTGTAAAATGAAACCAAATGGACCCTTCAGGTCCATTTGGTTTCATTTATACACTCTCAAAAGTAAAATTGTTGTTTAACATCTGCAAGCATTACTTACTTTACAGGAAGTCTACACAATTAGAGAATTTAGAAGAATTGTTATTTTGATCAATGTTTGCCTGTTATATCTCCTATATGGCACCACATCAATACAGCATGGAATTGTGGACAAAATCTCATGGTCCATGGATCAAATGCAGAATAAATAATAGACCTTGATATCGTCACTGTCGGGCAGAAAGTTTCTCCAAGTTTCAAATTTGTACGTTTTTTTTCACAAAGTTAAGCCCTGCTTCATCATACAAGGCCGTCACACAAAGGTAGTGAAAACAGCAGATCTACAAGCAACGCCTCGCGGAGGCGTTGTGTGCTTGTAGATTGGCTGTTTTCACTAGTTTAAATCATTTTTAAAATGATAAATGCAAAACGAACGGTTTTGGACATACAGGGTTTCCACCCGACAACAACGATATGAAAAGCGTTGAAAACCACTGGTAGTGTGTAAAAACCTGTCAGTGGGTCCTAATTTTAGCAGGTCCAATCCCCCATTCATCTTGAGGCTTTTTTTTCTGTGTTCCCGACACTCATTAGCCAAAAGCACATTTGAACTCACAGCACAAACACACATAAAATGTTTACCGTTAAATTATTTATGAATGTGGAGTAAGTTAAAGAGCAAGACAGCCACTGTGATAAATGCCTAACATGCCTCTGGTGTTTGGTTGAAGCTGCACTGTAGACAGGGAGGTAGGAATAAATGAAATTGGACACATTGCATTCAACATACCGGTAGCCTAAATCTAATGAATGAAAGGAAATGGGAAACCATTTTCCTGTGTCTTATTCATCTCTTGGAGAATGCATAAAACACTCCTCTGCACTAGGAGTGCTTTCTGTGTTTCTGAGGGCATCACGTGTGGTACACAGACTCACCCAGTTGTAGTCTTATCTCTTCTGCAATTGTATGCCTGTGTATCAAGAGCCCAGTAAAATATTCTGAGGTTAAATTATGCCTTCAGTCCAGTGGAACATTAGAGAAAACCCCTAGAGCTGATGTTTGTAACACAGGTGGCACTTTAGCCTGATTCCAGACGGTGCCTATGGGCTAGGAAGAAAGATACACCAGAGGTAAATTAGTCCATGACTCACTATTGATATCATCTTTACCCTGGGCCCAACCTCTCATTGAGGAAATCATACACTATGCCAAATTTAATTATCAAACGACACTAACCAAATGAAAGTTTAAGATGGAGCGTGATATTGCCAAATCTCATTTTCTGTGCAGGCCTTCGGCGGTGAGGTTAAATCTAATCTAATCTATTTGTGAGGGATGGGCAGTCATACACTGCACTGAACCAACTTTCACCCATGTTTTTGTATTTAGCCAAAGATCATTTTCAGGTCAACGCCACACCTGTATGTACACACAGATTCACTCCCAGGGCGGAAGGTGATAGTGTGGTGCATGGGATGTCAGATTATAGTGGAAGAAGGGAGATTGGGTTATCTCTTATTCAGGCATCGTCGAAAAAGAGAGTAGGATAGAAACTCGAAAGTAAATCTTCGCTGACGTAGATCACCATGGGACCAATCAAGCCTATGAGCACCAGAAAGCGAGCAGGCATCAAAGAGTGGGAGTTTGGCCTGTCTGAGACGACTGGCATTAACGCTGCTTCCTCTAATGACCAGGTCCTCTCAGGAGGGCCGAGGGCATTTCATCCAATTGATTTCAAATGAAAATAACCCCGTAATGAATATCCACCAGCGCACCGGCGCTGACACCAAGTCACATTTTACACATGAGGCTATAGCTGCGTTTGATCAGTCCACACCAGGGACGTGCAGAGAATATTAGAGAGGCAGGGGCTGACATTTCTAAAAAGGCCTAGCTGTTGGTGAACATATTGAAAATAGCCTACCTCCAAGTAGGCTATTTTCGGTGCTTGATTCCACACTAAACTAAGCATAATCAAGTCGATACTGTGATGTACGGCATGGATTTCTACATAGAGTGGTCAATTCTTTCAACATAAGATGCTGCATTCAAGTTCAGGAGAGTTTGGACAAGGCAATTCTCTTGAATTCTGCCTTCCGGTGTGGCATGGAAAGAGGGCATTTGCATTTACTTCACCACAGTAAATGCTACATTCATGTCCTGGAGAGGGCACTTTTAAGGGGCAAGGGCTCAAGCCCCCTATATGTCTATGTGTGCACGTGCCAGGTCCACACTGTTGCCCGTGACAACCGTGCCCAACCCACAACCCCACCACCACCACCACCACCACCACCCACACCCCATGGTGTCCGCTTGTTCACTCTCCTCAAACAACCACATCAAATACACAATTGGCGACTAGTTAACGCAGCGTTAAGGGACTCAGTGGGCAAGGAGAGATGTGTTAATTGGCACAGGATGGTGGTGGGTGGGTTACTGCACCCAACTAAAGGCACAGTCAGGTGGAGGGATGATGAGGATTGGGGGAGGGGGGGGCATCTGTCAGTCAGCCACCATCCTCGGGGAGCGCGGGGGAGAAGAATAAGGCGATAGAGGAAACAAGCAAGGCCTTATCTGGCACTGTCTTCCTCTTACTGTCTCCCCTCGCATTTCTTTTTGCCTCAGCCTCACTATTCTGTGCTCTACCTTCATTCTTCCATTCACTCCCATTCATTCTTACACAGTCATGCCGGCATTGTCTTACCTAAAGTTGACTTTCTTTCTTTCTTTCTTTCTTTCTTTCTTTCTTTCTTTCGCTATCAATGGCCGCTGTGGAGGAGAAAAGTGATCCATTGAACAGTTCACTACTGTTCCTGTCCAGAGAATTACTACTATTCAGAGGCAGGGGTAGGGTAAATCAGGAAGAAATCAAACACACCCATTTGTTAAATTCCGTTGTGTAAGGTTGTGCCGTGCGTCTATGCTCGCTCAGGCAAAGCATGTTTTTCTTATGAGAGGCAGAGGGGAGCGAGAGGGAGGCGAGGAGGACAAAATTAAACTTTTAATAAATTGATGATACTCTTTGCTGACATTATCCAAACAAACCCCAAAGTGCAGTACACATCTTCGCAGACACGCATGCTACCCCCGCCCCCTCCCACACACACACACACACACACACACGCACGCACACACGCACGCACACACGTGTGTGCACACACACACACATTGCAACCTCCACATAAAGGCTGCAGGAGAAGGGTGGTGTTGCCATAGGAACTGGGAAAGGTAATGGCCATGTTCTTGAGCTCATGCCGCAAGGGTTGAGGGGCAAAAAAAAAGGGAGGCGTGTGTGTGTGTGTGTGTGGGGTGGGTTGGTGGGTTAGCTGGGGGTGTATGTGGGGGGGGGGGGGGGGGGGGGTAGAAGTGAGTCAGACTTATGAACTAATGATGAGAGCTTTAACTTCCAATCCCCCGTCTTAGTACCAATATCCAAGCCAGCAGCAGATTGATGGTGGCCTCAATATACCACAAAACATCAGTGTGTTTGCTTTTTAATGCATCCATCGGAGGGTTCACCTAATGTGGCTAATGGTGTTAGCTTTGATGAAGAGTGGACTGCTGGGCCTCTTTTAGCGTGGACTTCCATCAGCACTCCTGGGGCATGATGAATAAATGATCTCTAATGCAATGAAATAACCTTTCAGCCAAAGCTATCGCCACCCATCTTGTGTGTGTGTGTGTGTGTGTGTGTGTGTGTGTGTGTGTGTGTGTGTGTGTGTGTGTGTGTGTGTGTGTGTGTGTGTGTGTGCGTGCGTGCGTGCGTGCGTGCGTGCATGCGTGTGTGCGTGTGTGTGTGTGTGTGTGTGTGTGTGTGTGTGCGTGTGTGCGCGTGTGGCGGGGTTGCAAGAAGATGCTGAGAAATGCAAATAATTTAATCATAGGCTCATTCGCTGGACCCTATGGAGTTATTTGGCTCAAAAGGAAAAGTTCCGGGATCTGCCATTAAGCATATTAATATTTATGGTCAGCAATATGTGGCCACATGCATAGCCTATGCAGTCTGTCGGTAGCCTATTGGCTATATACAATCACATTAATCAGGCACATACCGATATAACGTGAGTGGGCTTGATTAGATAACTCTTTAGGTTGCTTCGCCAATTAATGCGCCGTTTATTAATTTGGCCTACACCACGTTTTGCTGTCTCCCATCGAGCTGATTATCACCCACATTTCTCCTCCTTAACCCTCTCGTCGCCGCTTCCCTTTGTCTCATTTTGCCCACACGGCGACATGGTTTTTATAAATACAGGCGATCCTCCCAGATTATAGCGCAGCGTATTTTAATTACACCATTTGAAATGCAATGGGGGCAGATGGGCCTTTGTGTGGGAGACATGACAGTGAAATAGGTGGGCTGCACGGGCATGTGTGAGTCGATGGCAGCGGTAAATGGAGTCTATGGGCTAATTGCACTAAGTGTACTTCCATTTTGAACAAGCTGACAAGAACTGTATACTGGCCACCTGGTATACTGATAGGTTCTCCCAAATATGGACATGCTACTAGGTTTGACCAGGTCTTACTCGAAAAAGAGATCATTGATCTCAAATGTCTGGTAAAATAAGAGAGAGAGAGAGAGAGAGAGAGAGAGCTTTGTCGACTTCAAAAAAGCATTCTTTTCAATTTGGCATAATGGTCTACTGTACAAACTGTTGTAAAGTGCCATTAGAGGACAACCTATGACATCATAAACTCAATGTACATTAACAACAAATCTGTTGTTAAGATTGATAGATTGATAGAAAACAAACATACATTTTTCCCCAAAGCTGGGGAGTTAGACAGGGATGAAGCCTGAGTCCAACCCTCTTCCACTTCCACAGAACAATCTACAAATGTTTACTGTTTGCAGATGATCTGGTGTCTCCAATCAAGGAACTTAGTCTGATTGATTGATTGAAGACTTTATCAGAAGAAGTTTGCATAGGAAAAAGTACAGTTTCATGACGGTACAGTTCACTGGTACAAGGTCTACTAAAAGGAGATCCTAGAAAAGACTAGGCTTATTTCCATAGGAAACCATTGAAGTATCTCATATAACATTGAATGACAGATGGATAGAACACAGTACTACGCAGTAGTCTCCTTCACAAATTCTCCCAGATGTGGACCCTAACAGTGGTAAGAAGATTGGCTAAATTTGTAAGTGTTGAATGGTGTTTGTGCAGGTGGAAGCATGTCTGGAAAGGCTACTAAAGCATAATTTTGACTCTGTCATACAACAGTGTTGTTTGCCGAGACAAACACATCTACAAGCCAGCAACTGTGACAGACTGTCACAATTAACCCTGTCACAGCCTTATCACAGGGATGTCAGGTCTGTCACTGGCTTTCCAATCTGGCTAGCCATCGTCACGAAAAGGGACCGCCCACTTGTCCCTGCCATCATTGACTCTTGTCTCGAGAGATTGCTGGCTTTCAGACAGGCCTGGAAACATGTTACCATGTTTTACTTTAGGTGACAGAAAAAGGTTAACAGAAAACAGATTTACTTTAGGTGACAACGTTCTTGGACCTACAGTAGAACCAATTATCTGGTTATAGCAACAGTCCAGTTTGGGGGAGGGAAGCCGGGTGGCAATGGTGATATTTGTCACTACACATAATACTCCTACGAGCTGGGGAACCTGTCAGCGGGCACTCAGGAGTGTTGGATGGGAGGGGTAGGAGGCAGTAGGATACAACAGTAGTGGTAACAAACAGAAATGTGTGTGGGGAGGAATCAATTGGCATAACAACAAAAATTGGGGGGAAAGGGGTAAAAAGCAAAAGAAAGGAAAACAAAGAAAGTGAAGTGCCCCACACACTCCATAAGAAAGCCCTCACCTACAGAGTAAGAGCTAGAGAGAGAGAGAGAGAGAGAGAGAGAGAGAAAGAGAGAGAGAGAGAGAGAGAGAGAGAGAGAGAGAGAGAGAGCAAGAGTGAGTGAGGTGCATCAAAGGCGTTTGTTGTTTGCACCTGCACCCCATAGCAACCTGCAAGCGTTGGATACCTGGTGCAGTATATAACACCAGCTTAGCTTTTTAGAAAGGTAGCCTACAATGGCATGGACTGAAGTTACTTACCCATCCTTACAACCACACGACCCCCACAGCATGCAAACATGTCCTGTAAGTACTACCGGTACGTGTTCATTCTTTTAGCTTGGATATATGACATGTTATTATATATATGTGAGTTCAGCAGGTAACATGCGTGTGTTAAAAGATAAATGTAGCCTGCCTGTTATTATTGACACCTTGTGTCACAGTCTGAAATACAAACAATGTTCACTATAAACCTAGACTGCGATAAAGGATTTAGTTTTAATCAACTAATAACTACTGTTAAGTTAATGATTCACTTATTTGGGGAGAGTTTAGGTTCAGTAGGACAGGTATTTTCTGGCATTGTGCCTCCAGGCAGATACACTCATTACAGTCCCTCCATGTGTCTCCCCAGGCTCTCCAACAACCCACCACTATTCTACAGCAGCTCCCAGCCGCCATGATGGCTCCTGGCTCGGCTCCCTCCATTAGGACTGGTGGTCATGTCAAGGAAGGTATGGCAGGCTGTCACTGCACACGCAGACTAAATCTCAGGATTTCACAATCCTAGTTATTCTTTCCTGTCTGTCATATAAGTATGCGTGCACAGTACATTTATTATTTATGCTCCACTCCTGGCTCCACAGAGTGTGTGTGTGTGTGTGTGTGTGTGTGTGTGTGTGTGTGTGTGTGTGTGTGTGTGTGTGTGTGTGTGTGTGTGTGTGTGTGTGTGTGTGTGTGTGTACATTTGTCAGTGTGTGCTTGTGAATGTGTGTGTGGTGTGGTGTGTGTGTGTGTGTGTGTGTGTGTGTGTGTGTGTGTGTGTGTGTGTGTGTGTGTGTGTGTGTGTGTGTGTGTGTGTGTGTGTGTGTGTGTGTGTGTGTGTGTGTGTGTGTGCATTTGTCAGCAGGCACCACTTATCCTTGCTTAGCCATCCATATTTAGATATGAACTTTTCAAGATATCATCCTGTCAAAGAAATGCTTCCTGGTATAAGTCCAATATTAGGGATTATAGTTGAAACTGGAGTCAGCAAAAATAAAAATTAGCATTCAATGACAGCAGCAAAACCATAACAATTTGAAGATGTTTTCCTGGATCACCTATACCTGCTTTCCATTTTGGGGACCACAACATTTATTTACATATTAATGATGACCTATTCTATTGTTATCATTAGCGGCCCTTCTAACAGATGTGAGCAGGGTTTTTAGCATAATATTCATTAGTTACTGGTTGAAATTACAGGGACCTTGGAGTCTGAATCAGGGGCATAGTTCCGCCGATTTAAAACGAATCCAATACGGAACTAAAACTTCCTATGTTTGGCTGCTAGTTGCGCTGTTTTCCCCCCGCAAGTTACCAAAAATAATTTGTCTACATTGGACCCCATTCGTTTTCCCCTTTGATTTTCTAACCTTAATAAACGTTGTCATAAATACTTTATGGTTCCTGTCGCTAGTGAAAAACTCCCTTTCAATCACCATGATATGCGTTTTGAGCAAATATGGTCCCATTTATGTTAAACTTGATGATAAATTTGCGGGAGGAGGGGTCAACTAAGCTGATACCAGCCGGCTGTGTTCTTCTTCGTGTGCTGTATTTCGGGAGGCTCCGACCACATTCTCCCATGTATCCCTGCGGTTCCACGTGACCGTTGGCAGCCAATAGCATTCCTTATGATTCCTGGGGTACCTTTCAAACAATGATGGCGACACCCATACAAGGGACAACAAAAAGTCATTTTCGCTGCATAGAAAGCAATGGCGTCGCACCGTCCATATTTTTCTACAGTCTATGGTCCATGTTGAAAGCCCCAGGGGCGTCACAAGGCGGGGCAAAGTGGGACTGAGTTACTAGGGCCCACGGTGGAGGGGCCTTCATTATTTTATACTTTAGCTATTGAAAAATAGCAGATATACAAGCTCACAGCGCGGCACCGAGTGCCCAGTGCCGTGCTGCAAGCTTGTAGATCTGCTATTTTTGAAAATTGATGAAAATGTGTGCAAATCTTTGAATATATGTATTTTTTAAGCGAACATTTGTAACTCAAATGAAGCTTCTGGGGGGTCCCTGGAACTAAATATTTTGAGATGGGGGTCCGTGGCCAAATACATATCATTTTGGGGGTCCTTCGATCATGTGAGCATCACTGACATAGAAACATAGGTTTTTCAAAAAACCTCAGAAGGATTTGAAATATTCAAAGACTTCAAAAATAGCAGATCTACAAGCAGCGCTGTGAGCTTGTATATCTGCTATTTTTCAATAGTTAAAGCACAAAATAATGCGTTCCCAGTCTGGGTTAAACCCCCCTACCCCTATGAAGAACATTCATGGGGGCCCTGCAGTGAATTCTTGTACCCCCGGGCCAATGCAGAATTTGGTGAGACACCCCTGGAAAGCCCAACCACTGACCACATTATTTCCCATCCGGCTGAGAAAGGCTCTGGTTATGATCCTATGGCTCTGAGTTTGTTCTCTCTGACTTTCTGACTGCCCGCGACTCACAAAAGCTAACATTAGTTTGTTTTAAACCTGATTTGTACTTTGTTGTATGACAGTGTTGTGTAACTAAAATAGACAATCTACGAGAGACAGCCGCTGACAGATGCGTCAGCGTCATGTGACGCGACCTCGGGCTTGCTCGAGGAGAGAAAGCTCAACACTGCGACATGTTGGTAGCATGTTTACTAGACTGTCTAATCTATTTTGCATAATAGTTGCATGGCTATTATTATCCATGCAGCTGACAAGATGGAGAAATACCACACCTGATTATTGCATCACTCAATCAATCATTGACAAACAGCTGAAGTCAAGAGGTATTCATATTGCGTGAAGGGAAGGCAATCAATAATTTAGAAGAGTGAGTCACTGCCCAACAGGTATTGATTGAAGGAGAGGTTATGGAATTGAGATGGCATCTCATATTCATCACCTCAGGCTGGCACCAAATAAGTTGAATCACCTTTTGAATTAAACACCAAAAGTCGCATGGGGACATGAGGAAATAAAAGAAGGGCAATGAAGTGGATGTATGACATTCCAATGATTCCCTTAGGGAAATATGATGGAAATCAAAAGAAATGGGGCTCAACCAACTACAATCACCATATATGAAGGTCCATGGCTTAAAATAATATTCCAAAGGGGAAAAACACACAGCAGTGAATACAAATCCATTTTTTTTGTGTGTGTGTGTGTGTGTGTGTGTGTGTGTGTGTGTGTGTGTGTGTGTGTGTGTGTGCGTGCGTGCGTGCGTGCGTGCGTGCGTGCGTGCGTGCGTGCGTGCGTCGTGCGTGCGTGCGTGCGTGCGTGCGTGCGTGCGTGCCATATCAACATGTAGACCTTGTAGAGTTGATGATGATCCAGAATGCCCAGATGCACCAGGTCATCATGAACAACATGACCATGTCGGCCCTCAGCTTGTTTGGGTACAACAACAACCCTCCGCCCGCTCCAGAGGTACAGTTCAGTCAACACCCCCTGACCCAGGGGTTCAGGTCAATTCAGTTTGAGCAACTAGTCAGCTCAGGATTATTCAAATGGAAGTCTGACATAGAAGTGAAATTCTGGTGCTCTGAAACCTTGAAAAAGTCAACACATCCTATGAATAGAAAGAAGATAGCAGGGGCGCTACTGGTGTCCTTCAAACCACTGGTGCTCATGAAAGGGAAAATGTGCCACAGAGGCACAAAAATCGAGGTCCAGGCAGCAGGCACTCAAGTGGATTTAGAAATAAAAGGCTTTATTTCGGCAACGGGCTAGAACTTCTTCAGGGTATGAATCTTCTCCTCCAATGTTTTCAATGTGAACTTGGACATATTTCCTTACAAATACATTTTCTACCTTCTGCGATGAAGTCTAATTAGATTCATGGCTGCTGAAAGGAGATTAATATTTGAAAGAGAAGCGAACATTTTCTTTCTCCACCTACAGTATAGTAGCCTTTTTGTGAAACACAGTGACAGGGGTGGAAAAGTACTAAAATGTTTGACTTAAGTAAAAGTATCTATACTGCAATATAGAAATAAATACCCTGTTACAAGTAAAAGTCCGGAATTCAAAATGTACTTGAGTAAAAGTACAAAAGTATTGGCATAAAAATGTACTTTACATGTACCGGTAAGTACCAAAAGTAAAAGTAGGCCTACTCATTATGCAGAACGTCCCATTTCAAATGTATAAAAATCTTTTGAAAATAAGTCCTATTCACGGCCCGCCCACTCAGCAAATTTCTCAGCAACTTCCTGGTGCTGACGTCAATTTAGAAGGGGAAACTATAACAGAAATTGCTGGACTTAAAGCCAACAAATCATTATTTCGAACGGTAAAGTAAATTATAACGCTTTGTGCCTTTTACTATCTTGTGTTCTTGATCATGCTAGCCGTATTTTATACTGTACTATTCGGAAATTGCATTAATTTAGCGATTTCTGTGTTAACTCTATAGGCTTAGCAGAGTTTTACCCCTTCAAAACGTGACTTCAGCACTGGGGGGATGCTGAGTGGGCGGGCCGTGAATAGGGCTTATAGCAGATCTACAAGAGTCACGAGGAATCCGCTGGGAAATTAATTCCATCTTACGCTTTATATTACATATTGTGATGTCATGTAAAGCATGATCCAATCCTGTCTGATTGGACATTATACTGTATTGTCCAATCAGAAAAGGTTACAGAAAACGTCCACTGAACTCACAATGGACTTTTGGGATTACAGAAAAGGTTTACAGAAAGGTTAAATGAAAACAGGTTTACTATTAGGTGACATTAAAAGTTAAAAACTTCAGGAATAGAACAATAGTCTGGTTGCCTATAGCAGTGGTTCTCAAAGTCGATTCTGCAGGGACTCTGTGGGTTCCTTTAGGGGGTCTAAATTGACCCATACAAGTCTGTAACTCTGACAGTGTACAAATGGAACCCTAGCGGGTCCATTTGGTTCCATTTGTACACTGTCAGAGTTAAGGGGAGACCTTGAAATTGAAAGTTTGAGAAACACTGGCCTATAGCAACCACACTAATTGGCCATTGGTTTGGCTGTGTTACAGCCCTCCCTAGCTCAGGTATCATCCAGGTATCCAGTGATGATTGAAGAGGAGGCAGAGGAGAATGAGGAGATCCACCACCACCACTACCAACCTGCGCCATACCTGTCCTATGCAGCCTGGTTCCCCCAAAACCTGCCACAACCCACACTAGTCTACCAAGACCTCACCCATCATGCCCCCCAGCCTGTTCCCTCACCATCACCACACACACAGAGGTGACGCACAGCCACACACATGCAAGACTGTATAGTAATATATCCTTCATACAGCACATATTTCCATACGGGAGAGTGTTTTTTTGCCGGTCTTTCAGTTCGAGTGTATCAAAAAAGCAACTGGGTTAAGCACCGTTGGTCCCACCAGTTTAACATACACCAGGTTAGCATTCACCAGCGTCGGCACCTCCGCGCAGCCAATCACAAGCTTCTGCTGCCTTAACCCAGTTGCTTTTTTTGATACACTCGGACTGAAAGACCTGCAAAAAACACTGTCCCATTTTCATACAGCATATTGTTATTTTCAGGACTTGTGACTGTGGCTAGAAATCATACATCACACCACTATGGCAACCAGGCAGACTTTATTGATTCTCATTCACTTAAATAAAATTCAAAATAGCAACCAACAACTATACAGTCACAGTTTGGGAGAGTATCCTCAGTCTCTAGTTGAGCTTAGGATCTGAATAATTAATCGTACACCTTTCGCCAAAAGAGGAGCTTCACATTTTGTACTTTCCACTCAAAAGTGCTTATTTTCCACAAACAGTCCAGACTCTGGAATCAAGATATTGTTGTTACAGCATTACAGCTCAGCACTGGAAAACATTAAAACATTAAACTCATTCATTATGCATTTGTCAAAGGGTATATGACGTTTCTTGTATTGATGCTTGTATTGTGATGTGATGAAATACAGGCGAGCCGTCCCTCCACCTCCCCCACCCAGCGCCACAGGGACAGTGGGAGCCGATGTCCCGCCTGCAACAGGTATAAAAACATTCAGCTGCCCGGAAACCAGTTAGCACCCTCATGTCTAATGATGTCAGCCAATACCATCATCCTTAAAAGACCACGGTAATGAAGTTGATAACAGCAAGTGTCACAATTATGGTGATGAGAGAGGGCGATGGGAGAGGGTGCTAATTGGGGCGCTGTTACTGTGATAATGGCACAGAGGGTCATGCATACAGTAGCCCTAGGAATGCATTCATCACATTTGTTTTATCTCTCATGTTTTCTCATTGATTCCCTCACAGAGTACTACAATTCTACAGAGAGAAGATAAGTGGCAATAGAGACGGGTGTCTGATTATTGCTTTCCTTGCTGCTATGATGATACTTCAGGAGTGCATTTGCCTTTGGGAGAGATTCATCATAGGGACATTTAATCCCATGTTTATTTAGCTGCTTCTGTTCTCTTATCTTGTCACTTCAGCCTCCATTTCAAATGATCTTTCTCTTTGCCTGCTTATCTGTTTTATGTTCATCTACAGGCAGCGAGAAGAGAAAGCTAGTAGTTGAGTATAATAATATAATATAATTACATTTTATACCAGTTTCTCTCATCTTTGCCAAGGTGCAATACCCCAATGCATCCAGTGGGGAGCAGCAAGTGATTTGCCATTTTGAAAACTGAGAAAAACAGACTCTCATGCTTATTTTGTTTCTAGTATTGATTACACAAAATGTGTTTGTATAATACACTTTTGTACAACTGTGTGGCTTGTGTATGTGTGTTGATTTTTCTACTGGGAAAAACTCCGGCCTCGGCAGGAGTGCATGCACATAGGTTATAGTATAGCCTACTGTATATAAATCTCATGTGCTTGCTTTACTGTTGATGCAGTTGTCCAAATTAGCATCATTTAGACCTGTTACAATCTATAGCATTGACTCAATAGCACAAAGATAGTAATTAAACAGGGTTCCGGTACTGACAGGTGTTTACAGCATTTTACTGTATAGTTATGTCATATGGCTTTAATACCACTGTGGATGGAACACCAAGCAGATTGACACCTACACCACATATCTTTTGTAATGTACTGTAGTGTTGTCTGACCCTTTCTTTAAATACAACACAGAGTCACAGACGGATTAGGGGGTCAGTGGTCAATGCACCACTCAAGCCGGTGATGACAGGAGAAACAGTGAAATTCAAGGTTGCTGAGGAGAAGAGGAAAGAAGTCAGTTACCAGATGGATTTTATAGCAGTTTAGGCCTATGTGTGGTATCTTATCTATCTATAAATGCGAGAAGTCTCTGCGTGTCTGTCTGTCTGTCTGTCTGTGTGTCTGTCTGTAATCCGCGTATCTCGAGAACCGTTCGTCCCACCGGCTTCAGATTCGGCACGCGCGTTCCCCGCCGCGGCACGGAGTGCAGTGCCGGGTCTCGACCCGACCCGACGCGCGGTTTTCCCGAACCGGCGCGAAACGTTCGGAATCTCCTTATGCGGGGTTGATTGTTGACATCAGGCTGTTCCGGAGGAAATCGGCGCAAGCGCTGACTCATTGTGACATCACTTCATAAAAGGCTCTGACATCACGTACGCCACATGAGTCAACAAAAAATCTCTGTGAGTGTGTATGTATGTATGTAATCCGCGTATCTCGAGAACCGTTCGTCCCACCGGCACGCGCGTTCTCCATATATGGGAATAAAATGAATGCCCGTATGCGGAGCTGATGTCTGACATCAGAGTTTTCCGCAACCGGTACTGTGTGTGCAGAGATCTTCATATATGGGCAAAAAAGCGACAGAGATCTCATATATGGGCATAAAATGGACGCAGATAAACAGATATCTCCATATATGGCATATATGGGCATACAATGGACGCAGAATCACAAAGATCTCCATATACGGGCATAAAAGGGACACAGACAGACAGATACAGAGATCTCCATATATGGGCATAAAATGGACGCAGATAGACAGATATCTCCATATATGGGCATATATGGGCATAAAATGGACCCAGAACTATAACTGCAGTGATCTCCATATATGGACATAAAATGGACAACGACAGACAGACAGACAGATACAGATATCTCCATATATGGGCATAAATGGACACAGGCAGACAGATGGTCAAAACGGGTCCTATGAAAACAGGTATAATGGGGTTTGCATTAAAGGGCGGGGCATTCATTCCCTATTTACATTGTTCCGAGTTGGCCAGGTCGCCGACTAGACGCTGGGCCGCCCGAAGGGCGGCCCTGCTTCTAGTATTTACAATTGGCTTAAAGCCGCATCCCACTTCCAAGCGGTAGGTAGGGAGAACGTCCGATGTAGGTAGAGCGTAGGGAATAAAACCGCCCATAACTCTATCATTGGCCCCCCGTTGCCATGGTGACCGCCGTCCATTGGCTCGTATTCCCAGCTATGGGACCGGCGGATCCAATTTCAACCGAGGGGGGCGTAGCCAGAACACACACACACACACACACACACACACACACACACACAAAAATAGCTAATAGTTAGTTCACAACTTTCCACTTTTCTCTTTCACCTCAATCGCAGTAACATCCGTATACACCACGTCATCGCATCACCAATACGTTTTATTTATTATTATTTTTTATTTTTTTCCAATTTTTTTTTCTCAAACATTTTTTTTTCGCAAACATTTTTTTTTCTCAAAACATTTTTTTTCTCTAAAATTTCTTTTTTTGAGAAAAACATTTTTTTCTCAAATTTTTTTTTTCTCAAAAAAATGTTTTTTCTCAAAAAAAAATTTCTCAAAAAAAATCATTTTCTCAAAAAAAGATTTTCTCAAAAAACTTTTTTTTTCTCAAATTTCTTTTTTCTCTAAAATTTTTTTTTTGAGAATTTTTTTTTTCTCAAAAACTTTTTTTTCTCAAAAATTTTTTTTTCTCAAAAATCTTTTTTCTCAAATTTTTTTTTCTCAAATTTTTTTTTTCTCAAAAATTTTTTTTTCTCAAAATTTTTTTTCTCTAAAATGTTTTCTTTCTCAAAAAATTTTTTTTTTCTCAAAAAAATGTTTTTTTCTCAAAAAACTTTTTTTCCTCAAAAAACATTTTTTTCTCAAAAAACATTTTTTTCTCAAAAAAACCATCAGATCGTGGCCACCCTGTACCTCAGGGATTTGTTTTCGACGAATATTTACTCCTATAGACGCAACGCGACGACCTAGAGGGGAGGCCGGCATAGCCGGCCGACCTTCTAGTAGTCAAAAATTGAGTAAGTTCGTGAAGAGCTGCTGTGCCTGTGAATATTGCCCAATCTGGTCAAATACACAATACATAGTTGTGACTTATTGTGAGTTTGATTTAACCCTTTGAACCCTACCATCCATATTCTGGGGGAAGACTAGCAAAAAATTGCAGATCTGCAAGCTCACAACGCGTGTAGATGGCGAAGAGATTTGGTGTATCTATAGATACACCAATGTCAGATGTCAGATGTCAGAGCCAACTCAAGTCCAGCTAAGTCTAGAGAGGGTTTAAATGGTTAAGTGCCAATTCTTGATTATATTTGTTATTTATTTATTTTATTTGTTTGTTTTTGATACATTGATGAATCATCCTCATTAAGTCCTTTGGCACCCCAAGGAGAGTACTGTAAAACAGGGTCTGAAATTCCTTGGCGTCCACCGAAGGGGATTTCGGCATTCAGTTAATTCGCCAGAAGTTTGACAACTTGTATTGCAGATTCTGCTCGTGATTGCATGGGCGTTTTGGAAGGTTGTGTGAGTGGGTTCTTTCTAAGACAGAGGGCAAAGGATGAACACCTAAATCTCTAATATAATAGCCGGATTAAGAGCTCAGGGAAGAACGTGTGGACGTGCCTGTCTCTCTACTGTCTCCAGGGCAATAATGCCAGTGTTTACCCAGCTATTAATACCAAAACCACCACGCTCTGCCTATCACAGCCCGAGGAGGGGTGGGTAGGACAGATGAACTTAAGATAGAACCATAGAACTTGCACAAAAACAGTTTTACTTCTGCAAACTTGAATCAGCTGATTCCAATTATGATGAAAATGAAATAGACAAAAACAAGAGCCCAATTACCAAAAACTGTACATAATACACTACAATTTCAGATACTTTTACTTTACTTGATTATTGCCATTTATATTTATACACTACTTCTATTCCCCTATATCTCAGAGGCAAATGTTGGCTACTCTTTCCTCTTTTACTTACTTGTAGGCCTAACAAGGCTTTTCTACGTTAAGCAGAAAGTAGAAATAGAAAGTAGAAATTAAGTAAAAACGAATATATTAGAATATGTAGGTCTACTGTATAAGGGAATATTTTGCCTTTGTGAGATTAAACTAATCTTGGACAGAATCACTGAAAGGAGGCTAGTCAGGTAAACTGTAAGCTGTTTGGAAAACAGACGACACCATGGCACTGATGAGCATCATCAGGTTAAACAGGGACGGCATGTTCTGGGCACTGCATGGGCAGAGACGTGTTGGAGAGGAACATGAAAAATAAATGAGAGACTCTTAAAGTAGTGAAGTGGGTGGGAGGGGGGCGTTGTCACAGTGTGCACCCAAATGATTGGAGACAACATATGCCACACCCGGCTACGTACCTACTCAACCCGTCTGGCAGTCTGTTCTGCTACATAGTGTGTTTATGTCTGCGCCTGTATATGAATCCTTAAGCTGCAGTGATACGTCTAGTTGTCACTTGAAAGATGAATGCTGGGTGTATATTGCGTCAGAGTTGCGTATTATCAGCAAGCTGTTTTCTTCAGGCTGGGAACAGTGGCTAGCCGGATTGTTTCTTGGTCTTCAGAACCTCTACCACAATTGAGAGAACTCCCCTCCCACCCTTGCCTAATGATCATCCATCAATAATCTGATGTTCATGACTTATGGCATCACAGAAAGAAAATGTGGAAACAGAGGAAAATGCAACTCAACATTCATTTTTTATTTATAGAAAAATACAATCTTTGAAATGACACTGCACACGTATACAATACAGTTTCTGATTCAAAAGTCGAGATTCAGTGCACTCAGGAACTACTTGTTATCTTCTATGAAATATATGGACTCTGTGACTGTCACTCAGCTACTAGGTGGATAGTTTGCAGGCATTTCTAAAGGTCACTTTATTAGATACTGCTTCTGATCAGAGGTGTCAGCCCTCTCTCGAACATGCACACGTATCAGACACACACAGCTCCCTTAGCTTGGCTTGGCTTGGTGTGGGCGTGATCATGCTGGAACATTCTGAACCCTTTAGAGGGATCAAAGATTGTCAAGCGCTTCTAGTGCTTCTGGAGGTTGACCAGCTATTGTTATGAAACTGAACAAACTAATGCCAAGGTATGTTAGTCACTCACTCACACCTCCATTCTGCTTGTCCTCTTTCATTCCATCTGCCTTGGTACTTTTTCCCCTCTCCTCTCCTCCCCAGGACTTAGTTTTCTCTTTGCGACATTCTTAACCGGTACTCGGTACATGGTCACTCCACATGGTGTAGAAGTATAAACCACAATACTACAATAATTAAAGTACACTTTCCTTCAACATACATTTCTTTCACCTTTTTTATATACAAAATACATATTGCAAATAAGCTTATGTGCACTGTTCAATGTTCCATAATACAATGCTGTTTGACAGCCATTCTACAGTAAATGCACCGTTTTTTGGCCTGTCTACAGTATGACCGGCTGGAGAAGGGGTCAAGGGGTGGCCAGTCAGTGCGCTGCAGACATGACAATGGCATACGGCCAGTCAGGCTGCTATTTTCCAGGCAGGGATTAGCCCATCGCACAGCTGAAAGAACACACCCCACAGCACGGCTGCCTTTCCATCTTAACAGAGATGCCTTCCTGTCATAATACCATTGCCCACCAAATGTCAAAGACAATGGCAAAGCATAACATTTCCCAGGTACTCTCCTTCCCATTTTGGGATGTAGATAACATTAATAGAGATTGTGGGTGAATGTCACTATGAATTAAATCATCGTTGTCGGGTGGAATCCTTGTATGTCTTGTAAATTAACTAAACTAGTGAAAACAGCCGATCTAGATCTGCTGTTTTGTGCAACGGTCTTGTATGATGAAGCAGGGCGTTGCTTTCCCAAAAAACATACACATTTGAAACATGGAGATACAAGGTTTCTGCCCGACATTGACAAAATCTATACACATCTTTTCATGCTCTTTGCTGATAAACTATGCCCCTTTACTACCCCAGCCCATGAGTTAACCTTCTCGTCGTCCCTCAAACTCCTGTCCCTCTCGTTTGCTTTGGCTTTCAGCCTCTCTGGACCTCCTGTGACATGGAGCGGCCCAGTTCTTTTGGTGCTTTTGCAAATTCCATACGAATCGGCTTGACGGGTGGAAGGTCCTTGGTGATCTCGTCCACACTTCTCTTTTGGGGGCAGGCTCCGTCCGGCTTGGGGAAGGGCCGCAGGTCCTCTTCGGTGTGCGCGGCTCCGCGGCCCAGTCTGATGCCCAGCTCTGCTGGGGTGAAGATGGGCAGAGGCAGGGTGTTCCTCGTTGGCAGCAGCTGGTGCTCTCTAACGTCCCGCTCCACAGTGCCCACTCTGTAGACACCGGAAGGACAGGTCTGGACCAGGGAGCGGGCCTGCCATTGTCGGGCCAGAGTTTCCCTACGAGAGCTGTCGTTCATGTTCATGGTCTGCCTGCAAGCATCAGAGAAAGAGAAGAAGATACGATCTCAGAATCATTCACTTGCTTGGTTAGACCTTAGATGCCTTTCAGCATGAGAATTCTACAAAGAGAGCCAAACCATTGCCGCCAAAAAAGATATCTTCAATTTGATGATGAAATGGATGATTTCATGTATTTGTTAGTCTAATTGAGGATCATGTGTACATTGAGGCTTCACGGGGTTGTTTCAGACTAGCCTACAATACATTATACAATCTCAAATTATAATTTTTATAGAGGGCTCTAAAAGGTTTTACCGCCTCTTGTAAGCAGCCAGTAGCCACCACAAAGCACATGCACTGATTTGGATACATTTTTACTCTCAGCAGGTGCTCTAAGTGATTTTTTCTTTCGTTAAATTAAGTGTTAAATAGAATCTGACAATATTATAGAGTGTTTGTTCAGTAACAGACAGAGTGTTTCCAGCTCCTCAGAAAACAGAAAATGCCTTTTCATGTCAGGAGGCGAATTAGGAGAGAGAACTCCTACAGGATACAGAATAAATAAGTGAAATTGGAAGTGAAGATGCAAATAATTGAGCAGCCAAATTGGAACTGGAACACTTTACAATTTAAGCTGATAAATGGGTACTCTATCCTGATAAGATTATTTGGTAACCCAACTCAAAATGCATTTTCTGTTCATTAAAGAGCTGGAGAGACCCCTGTTACTGAACAAACACTCAGTAGCAATGATTACTATCAGAATATAGGGCTTTAACCTTTTCACACCAGAAGAAAAATCTGTTTTGTTTTAACAAAAAAATATCTCTTTTACACTACCTTTACAGTACTTTAAATGAACTCTGAGGATTTGTGTAGCTCTGTAAGGGCTCACCTGTCCTGGGTCCGAGTCTTTAGGGTAACACTGTGCCAATCAGCAGTGTAGCTCTCCCTCTGAGCCTTGTTCTCCTCTCGTACGCTACAGGCCAGCTGGGCCTCCACCACAGCCCCATCGCACTTCTCCATGACGGTACACACTGGCATCATCTCTGCGCTGTGGGAAGATCTGTCTGTCAGGCTTATCGCTGGTGTGTCTTTTTTCCTCCGCGCTCGTCTATCTCCTCTCAGGACAGAGTCAGTATAGCTTCTCTCTGGCTTTGAGTGTGATTACGGCAGTCTGTCAGCCTGTCAGTGGTTGTCGATGTGGTGCCCAGCAAATCAGGGATGCTCTTTCTCCTCTCTTCAGTCTCTTCAGACTTTCTTTCTCTCTGCCGCTGTCTGTGTCATGGATCGAGTCCATCTGTGACTTTTATAGCCGCCCTGTTGCTATTCCCGATCAGCGATGTCACTCTACAATCAGTGCGCGCTGACATCTGACACCATGTACCCCCTCTGTTTCATTTCCCAAGATCTGGAAGTCACACTGAAGAGGGGTTACGGGTAATTAGGCCAGAAATCCCCTGACACTCATACTGTAATCCCCAATCCCCTATATGACCACTGGCCCCAGCATTTTCCACTTCAGCTGGTACTGGTGGTTCAGTTAGGGGTGAAGCTACAGTATCTGTCTCTTCACACACAAACATGGAGACAATCTATGGAAACAAGTCGACAGCCACAAGGGATTAGTTCCTGGCAGGGGAATCTTAATAGCCATTTGGTCTTGATGTGCATGGAGCTGCTGGCGGCACCTCAATAATGTGGAGAGAGAGATAAGCTCATGTTGACGTTTGTTTTTCACAAATAGCCCAATATACTCACTCACTCACTCACTCACTGAGTCACTCACTCACTCACTCATTCACTCACTCACTCACTCACTCACTCACTCTCTCCCTATCACACACGCACGCACGCACGCATGCACACACACACACACACACACACACACACACACACACACACACACACACACACACACACACACACACACACACACACACACACACACACACACACACACACACACACACACACACACACACACACACACACAAGCTCAGCACCCCAAGCCCCATACCACACAAATCCCTGTGCAGCATGTATGGAATGGCACAGTAGAGCAGGATTCCAACACCACTGCAAATTAACAACAAATGACAACACATGAACCAATATGAACTACATACTTGAAAGTGGATAAGGCATTCCAGACAGTGATGAAACATCTTTTGCACTACCAAGAATCCGATCAAATAAATTGACCAGGTACTTTTCCTATAGATCAGATCAAATAAATTGACCAGATCAGGTACCTTTCCTATAGAGCGTGTCCTACACTGCAGGCAGCATAATAACTCAAACAGTGTTTGATATGCTGGGCCGTAGGTCCCTAAAATCCTAAATGTACCAAAATGCCCCCCTCCCAATTCCCTCAAAATGAAAACATTCTGCATTATAAACATATAATACCGGATACTGCCTATACTGGTAGTTTTCTCCAGTCCTTTCCTATACCGTCATTTTGCTATTGTAATGTTCAGTATTAAATATCATTATTATCCGGGCATCCTGTCATTGTTTTCATTGTTTTGGTTCCTTTGTGCCTGGATAAACTCCTCAGCTGTGAATTTTACCAAACCATCAACAGAAACAGTGTTTATAACAGCCAGGTTTGCATCCATATTTGACCTGGGGCAGTTCAGTATGTGGTGAAAATGTTGCTGGATATTTGGTAAATCATGTTCTTATCACATACCCAGCTGCCTTTATTTGCAAGGGGGTGAGCGGTGAGGGGAATATCCCTGTTGGATAAACTGGGCAAAGACAAATGCCTGGGTGATAATACTTAAAGCTAACCCATAAGATTTATGACCGCTGTTTCCCTCTCCCGAGAGAGGTACGGTAATTGAATTACTGTTCAATAAAGATGGTGGAGCATCCAAGTTGTCCAATCTGGTGTGTCGTTTGCTTCTCAGCCAGGACGGCTGTGAAGAGATACTGTTTT
>NC_137813.1:39646355-39751355 GCF_963921795.1 Nannobrachium achirus
GTGACGTAGGCCTAGGGTGCGGGGCCAGACACGCCCCCTGCAAGAATCTCCAGACGAATGAGCTCCTCGCATTCAGGGGACCTAGGGGACCTATTTGCCGATTGGCTGTCCATGTCACATGGTCACCGAGCTCATGATTGGGAGCCAGACCTGTACTGCTGTAATGAAATATTTTGTCCAGCAGGGAGCACCATTCCTTCACACTGAGCCGGTGCCTGTGGCCAGCCTGCTTGTGATAAATGAAACAGAAGAAAAGAGAGGTCTATACTTGAGTAAAAGTACAAAAGTATTGGCATCAAAGTACAAAATGTTTGTATGATTGCTTGTAGATCGGTTATCATTCTTTGATTTTCACAAGTCATTGTTGACATCATCATCCATTTAAGCTTTATAATTAGCTTCATACTAACATTAACATTATTTTTCTTTCAATTCTAAACGTAGAGATTAGGTTATGAAAGGAAGGTGATTAGGTGATGAAAACTAGCAAAACTATAGCAGCCATTCACTTTAATCAACGCGATGCATCCAATGTAATTGTGATGAGGATGTCAAACAAACGTTAATCACGTCGTATTTAATTATACTTCATCTGTTACAGATGATTGTCCAAATAAACCGTACGTTATTTAAACTGTGAGCCATTTATAGACAATATGCAGTGTTGCCCTGGGCATCGTTGTAGGCTGTAGTAGGTGATGTGTCACACCATCTGCATACCATCTGCATTAACATATGAACTGAACGAGTATGCAAGTTGTCAATGATTTAACTCTATGACCATGATATGGGCTTTGGTGTGAAGTCATGAAAATATCGTACCCTACACAATTTACAAAAGCAACACAAAGTACATTCATTGATGAGCTGCTTCTTCCTGTCATCTGATCAGTGTCCACACAGTAGATTAATTCGAGTTGCATTTTAATATCAAATGAAACAGAGCAAAAACGATGTGCTGAATGAACCAATGCGAGTCTTTGAGAATTACAGTTAGTATCTTCACCAATAATGAGCACATTTCTAGAGACACGGTAACACATTCATTGTACTAAATGACAAGAAAGCATATATTTAGAACGATATGTGAAATACTGAAATACCACAAGATTTTGGAAAATGCCTACAATCAATACACTTATTTGAACACCTTGGTTACATTAAGTTCTGCATAATGCGTACTTTCTGCTTTTGGTACATTTTAATACAAATACTTTTTATACTTGTACTCAAGTATCCTACATTTTGAATACAAGACTTCCACTGACATTGCAGTATTGCATGATACTTAAGTAAAGAATGCGAGTACTTTTCCCACTACTGCCTAATAAGCATGCTAGTTTTAGTACAATCAGACATCACAGATAGATTTATAGAGTAATAGGCTCTAAGGCAACTGCAAACTTAGCAGGAGTCCTCCAGGCTATGGGGGAAAGTAGCTGTTGGAAAAAGTACTCAAATGTTTTACACTTGTTTTTTTAAAAGTATCTTAAAAGTATCAATACTGCACTGTAGATGTACTCAGTTATAAGTAAAAGTCACACACACACACACACACACACACACACACACACACACACACACACACACACACATACACGGGGGTGGGGGAGTGACAAAATTCATAGATCTAGAACACAGACTTCATAGATATAGAACACAGAATATGTACAGTACAGTACAGTGAGGTACAGTATACAGTACAGTAAAGTACAGTAAGGTAATACGCAGTTATTACTGTTGTTTGAGCACGCCCGAGTTTTTTCAAAACTTTTTTTTTCCAAAAAACTTTTTTTTCCAAAACTTTTTTTTTTTTTTCAAAAAACATTTTTTTTTTTTTTTTCAAAAAACTTTTTTTTTTTTCATCTGACCAGCTTATATATTGACTGTGTCAATTCTTGTTCTATTGCAAACGGCTAATAAACTCTTCAAAACAGGTGAACCCTAAGGGGAAATGAAAATGAACACAAAGTTAATTTGCCCCACTCCACTGCTAATGATGTTCACCATCAGTCAAGTAAGCGAAAGGTAAGGAGAAATATGCCAACGAATTAGCTACTATAATTATTGTTTGAGAGTGAGTGTGTGTGTGTGTGTGTGTGTGTGTGTGTGTGCGTGCGTGCGTGCGTGCGTGCTTGCGCTCCATGTGATAGCCGTCTGGTGCCATGTTTTAAAGCAATGCTCTTAACAGAGGGTCTCTCTTACATAACGACAGCCAACTTATCAGCAAAGCATCAACATCCTTGTCCATCTGCAGCACCAGGGGGGGGGTTCCCCAGTGGGAGGGTGAGATACCGGGCACGCGAACACAAGCCAGGAGGGCCATGTTTGTCTGTGTGGAACAGGGTCCAAACCGGCGGCCAGCCACCCACAACAGGCAAGGCCACGTGAGGGCATAGACATACATTGTAGATTGTTGTATTACACCTCAAGAGGAATGCTTAGTCATATCTCCAACACTGGTGTCTGACTCACCGCTGTTTATCTGCCCAACTAACTATGCCAGTGCTATTTTGGGGGTATGAACGCCTTGTGTACATGCAGATTCTACAGTTGTCTTCTCTGTAATATTTATTTCTATGATGATACGATCGTTGTTTCGTTTAATGCCATATAAAGCAGCCCAGATGAGACAGGGGCGTCACACCAAATTCTGGGCCCTGGGTACAAGGATTCACTGCGGGCCCCCCATGAATGTTAACTATTGAAAAATAGCAGATATACAAGCTCACAGCGCGGCACCGAGTGCCGCGCTGCGAGCTTGTAGATCTGCTATTTTTGAAAAATCGTGAAAATGTGTGCCAAGAAACCTGTTTCCATGTCAGTGATGCTCAAACTTTTTCATGTGAAGGACCCCCCCATCTCAAAATATTTAGTTCCAGGGACCCCCCAGAAGCAAAATTTGAGTTACAAATGT
Organism: Nannobrachium achirus; assembly: GCF_963921795.1. NCBI lineage: Eukaryota > Metazoa > Chordata > Actinopteri > Myctophiformes > Myctophidae > Nannobrachium > Nannobrachium achirus. Next base: position 39,649,273 of record NC_137813.1, read on the forward strand.
TCACTTAAAAAAATACATATATTCAAAGATTTGCGCACATTTTCACGACTTTTCAAAAATAGCAGATCTACAAGCTCGCAGCGCGGCACTCGGTGCCGCGCTGTGAGCTTGTATATCTGCTATTTTTCAATAGCTAAAGTTACCAGGGCCCCTCCACCTTGGGCCCCAGTAACTCAGTCGCACTTTCCTACTCCTTGTGAGTCGTGACGCCCCTGCAGATGAGACGGTGCAGCTCCCCACAACGTGGTTTGTACAAACAACATGTGACCACGTTCACTTAATGGGGCTTCAGGTTGCAACGTTTATTTCAGCATCAACATCACACCAGAACACATGCATAAACAAACACACCAAGATCCCAAATCACCCATATTCTCTATGTTGCCACTGCTAGAGGGTGAAGAATGTCCCATAAATTAAACATCACCTGCATGTCACCTTATTCACGCAAACACATCCATTTAAAATGGTTCAATTTACTAGCCATACTATTATATTCATATTCATTTCATCTCTTTAATGTTCAGAGCTAGGCACAGCCTTCATAATATGTGTTATGTTCACAGTAACAATTACCCAAGCACAACCCCTTGTGAGAACAGCTCTTAAACCTGATCTTTGGGGGGGTTTATTCTGTATTAATAACGATTCATCCAGTTATAAATAATATTCAAGAGGAAATCTTGTGATTCAATCAATAGTATGCTGATAATCATAAGACATAATATGAAGTGGTGCCTCTGCTCATACGACCATTACTGCCCTGCAGGTTTCACATGAACCAAACAATGAACAGAGTGAAAACTCAGTAAAGCTCTATGGTAGCCAAAAATAGCCAGGATCCGACACCATCATATTCGACGATGAGCCCTTTTGGAATGTGCCTGGAGAAAGCAGACCGCAAGCAACAGCAAAATCAGTGGTGGAAGTTCTGTTGGAGGCACTTGAAGAACAGGCAGTGGGAGCTGAAAAAGATTGTTATGGGTTTAGTCTGGCTCTCCCCAGCCTTGACAACTACTGCCCCCTGCTTTATGCTTGTGATCACTGCAGCAGCCTGTGGATCACTCTCTGAAGTTTCAACCATCATTTCAGCTTTCATCCTCCAGTTCATCATCGTCATCATCGCCAGCAGCATTCTTGGCCTCGATCCTGGCCAGAAGCAAAGGCAGGTTGATTGCAAGCCCAGCACCCTCTTCATCATCGTCGTCGTCGTCATCCTTGGGAGGATAGAATCGCTTCGCTTTGGTCACAAAATCATCAGCCACATCTAAGTATATGAGACGATCCTGTGAAGGAGCGAGAAATTGAGTGGAAGGAAAAGTAACAATCCAAGAGAGAGAACAAGTCAACATTTGTTTGCCATTAAACCATAAAACACGTGAGATTCAAAACGTGAGATTTATTAGAATGGTGAGAAAAATTAACCTTTTTGTAAGATTTGGAGCAACAACAAAAAAATAGAATAATAAAATCCTGTTCTCACCACAATGAATAGGTATCTCTCAGGTGGGGGATCTTTGCTGTTGTTGAAAATGTTGGTTTCAGTGTGGAGTGTGTGCAGCAAGTTACGAGCCATGGGGGCATTGCGCATGCGGTCATTAGATGCACTGGGATTTACTGTGAGTAGAGAATCCGCTTCTGCCATGAAACCTAATGAGAAAGTTTATAATGAATACTTGAGAAGCTTCTGAGCTACTGCAGTATGTCTCATACCATGTCTCATGATCTGATTAACTTCCTTACCCAAGTTCTCCAGGATTGTCTTCCAGTTGTCTCTGACCTCTCGACGTGTATCTCTCATGTTATCAATATCCACACTGAGACGGCGGTAACCCTACAACAATGTGCAAATATGGGATCAAATCCTTTCCTTTTCACCTAAATCATTTAATTTCAGATATTCTATGCTACAGGAATCATTCTTTACACAAATTAACCCACCCAAGGTCTCATTTGAGTCCATTCTAATCTAATCTAGTCTAGTCTAATCCATGTCTTTCTTAACTCCTTACCGTGGAACCCATGCGTGTCATTTGTCTGGCCTGGAGCATTGTATAGAGGAGGCGGTCATCTTCTCTCTCTGAATGGCTGGGATCACCTGGCTCACTCCACAGGTTGGTCTCCTGGTCACGCCGTTTCTGGACTTCTCGGTCAAAATACTCCAGAGGGTCATGACTGCAATGTGTACAAACACATGCACAAATGTGCACACACACGCACGAGCACACGCACAGTTATACATTTGTTCAGTAATTATAAAACCATCTATACTTCTTTCACAAAGTTACAGTAGTACAATTATGTATTTTGCATGCAAATGCCAAAGCATGAAAACCAGATGGTGTGCAGTGTAGTTTTTAGAAACTTTGTGTCAATTCTTCTTACGGGATTAGAGGCTGCTTCTCGTCTTCATCATCATCATCATCAGTAGCACAACAACAGCAGCAGAACTTCATGAAAGCGGCCCCCATGTCTCAGAAAGGTAGGGAACAGGTATCCGGCAACGTGAAATGATCCCGAAGGACTTCTGTGCTGGGAGTGGCAGGTTCTTAAATGGCAGCGCAGGTCTTCCTCAACTGTTTAAGAAATAGCTCAAGCATATGAAGATACAGAATGATGAACTTTTCTTGACTTCAGAAAACCCAACTCTGGCTTCAGCACTATACAGTGCCACTGTCCCTGTGGGTGCTCGTTCCAGAGACCTTGTTCACAGAATTACTCCCCAAAAAATTCATATGAGCGAGCTGTCACATACGAAGACAATTCACCAGCAAGATGTACTGTATTTGATCCACTATTATCAGCTCTCACACTAAAGACACAAGAGTATCTGAGGAAAAAAAAGTGAAAAATTAATAAAACATAAGATTCCAGGTTCTTGTCTTTTCAAGGACCCTGCTGTTGAGCCAAAATGTTCAGTTCCAGATCCAATGAAACCCGGACCGGCCGAGGCTTTGTCTCCTGATCAGGGACCAGCCTCTGTCCTGGATCAGAGTAAAGATGCTCGGGCAGATGAAGTGTTCCTTCTCCTCTGCCTTACAGAGGACAAAGAGAGCAGTGAGGACAAAGACAGCAGTGAAAGATCACACTCTTAAAATCACTTTCAAAAACACACACACACACACACACACACACACACACACACACACACACACACACACACACACACACACACACACACACACACACACACACACACACACACACACACACACACACACACACACACACACACATATTCAAAGAACATAGTCACAGCATAATCATGTGAGTTGTTCCATCCATTGACTGTGTTTAGCCCCTGGCCCTGATCATCTCTCCCTCCACTATTAGTAAGGGAAAGTTAGCCTCATGCTGGACCAATCTGGGAACCAAATCATTTCCAATATCTTTCTTCACAAATGTGTTCATAAAGGTGTCTACTATCACCTCTGAACTTTCTCAATTGCAACTCCCTCTGGAAACGTTGTGGGAGACAATCAAAGTTGGGGGTATCGGGATACCCTGAGCCTGGGATTAAAGGGGGAGTCCTTGGACATAAAATAGGCCTAATTGGTAAGGCTTAGCCAATCATGTCATTCGAGTTCACCTGTGTCCTGTTAGTCCCTATGTTGTAAACACCGTGTTTGAGTGTTCCTTGTCAGATTGTATCATGTTATCATGTGGCATGATGTGCGCTTACCGCCTGATCTTGAATAGTTTTCATGAATTCAAAACCTACTCCAACCATTTTTTATTGCAAATATTATGTCTCATGGACATACTAAAGTAAGCGTGGCCTATTTTATGGCCAAGGAGTAATTTTTACTGATAACTAATGGTTGGAATGGATTCAGCAGCGCCAATACGCTCATATTGACAATATTTAGATTTTCCCCCTTTAATCCCAGGCCCTCGGGATACCCCCAACTTTGCTTGGCTCCCACAAAGTTTGCAGAGGGAGTTGTGATTGAGAAAGTTCAGAGATGGTAGTAGACACCTTTATGAACACATTTGTGACACATTCCCTTACTATATGTAAGCCTAACTTTCCCCACTTTTACCCTGTGCATCAAGACACTTCATGCATGGATCAATAGCTACCCAAATCTCATACAGTGAATGCGTTTTAACGGATTTCTAAACGCTGCACTGTGCAATATGGTTCATAGCAAATGTCCTAAAAAATAATACGATATCAGGGGTCTACAACAGGGGGTCCGGGACCCCTAGGGGGTCCTCAGAGTTACTACAGGGGGTCCTCCAAATCTTTGAGTGATAGAATGTTTTCTACTTTTTTATATTAACCGCTTGAACCCTAGTGTTCAAATTCTGAGAACTTTAGCCAAAAATAGCAGATCAACAAGCTCACAACGTAGATCGGCTATTTTCGGCAAAGAGCCTTGGTGTAGAGGGGAAAAAAAGAGTATTGACGGTTCAAGCAGTTGAATATCTGAAAACACAAATTGACATGAATCCAAAATACACTGATAATTGTGCTGTCAAACAATGAAACTATATGGAATCTATTATCAGGTTGTGGGGGTCCTTGCTTCATCTCTCTCTCAACTAAGGGGTCCTTGGCCTGAAAACGTCGAAGACCCCCATAATACTGTAGGCCTATATTATGTCTTGTGTATAGTTTCAACTCTTGAGCAATGTGTTCCCCTCCCTGATCATACATGAGGAAACCCCATTGCACCTTCTTTGCTCGTTAAACTCAGCTCAGCCGCTCTCATACCCATGCCTCTCATGACCGTGTTATGGTGGAATTGCAAGAGCTAAGGTGACATAAGTTTGTTGGGTACAGCTTTTTGTAGACAAGGGATGAGGGGCCAGGGAGAGGTGATGCAGCCGGGTAGGGGAAGCGTTTGCTTGCTTTGGAACAAGGAAGCCGGTTATTGTACTTCCCCTTGTAGCTTTAAACACCAAAATGGTCGACATCATTTTGAAAATATTAATCTACAAGATCACAATGCGTTGCATCGCGGCACATTGTGAGCTTTTATTTTCACAATTCTAACCTTTAATACTGTGCGAGGGATGCCAGGAATAAAGTGGTTAAGTATGATTTCTTTCTGAAAAAGAGTAATGATAGATAACGACCATTTCCTTTGCAGGCAGCAGTAGAGCAACATGGTATGAAACAAAGACCATGAAAGGGTGACTTGCATGCGATTCTGGTCACAGGATATTGACACGCCAGGGATCTAACAATGGAATATAAGGAAGTCAACAAACACTACAAATAGCTGCTCAGTCAGAGAACCTACTGTCTTCACACACTAGTGAAAAGGCCTCAGGGGCAGAGAAAACATTTTTGGATTTACTTATTTCAAGGCCCTATTTTGTATACAAGACAAGACTTGCCTTTTATGTCCCAAAACCGTGAATTAAAAGAAATCTCCACCGCCAAAAACCAACAATCAAATGAAATCAATTCATCCATTTTATTATATATGAGAGTCTGGTTAGCTTTCCATACAAAAGTTGAGGGGTTGGTCAGTATTTATGTAATGGCTTTAAATTAACATCTTATAGAACTGATTATGTCTTACACAGAAATTAAAAAATTACACCAACACTAAAACCAAAAACATACAAACCTGAAAAAAAGAAATCTAGACAGGTTTTACACTGTATATAAACCTTTGCTTAAGTTACGAAGCATTGGTTTAATAGCGGATGTTTTGTAAAAGCAAATAAGGTGAAAGGTTGGACATATTTTGTTAAAGGCACAAATGTCCATGTTCGCATACTTCAATGGACTTAAATTCCCAGTCCAAAACAGTGTGTATGCATTCAGTTCTGACCAAAATGAATAAGCTAAAATCTCAACAAGGCAAGTTGAACCGTGTTTGGCGTTTAAGCACCCTCTGGTGGACAGAATTGTGGCCAGAGCAACATGGGACACAAACAATCATTATGATCGTTTTGCCAACTTAAACATCTGCCAACAGAGGTTATCGCTAGCGATTTAATTCAGGTCAAGATTGTGGCATTCCTAGATTCATCATCAATAACTGAGCTTGCAAAAACAAAATTATTTTACTACTTCTTATCATGATCATTATGTGGTCACTGTGTGCCCTGGCCTCAAGAGATATCGTAGTTGTCGGGTGGAAACCTCGTATCTCCAAGTTTCAAATGTGTACATTCTTTCGCAAAGTAAAGCCCTGCTTCATCATACAAGGCTGTCGCCCAAAAGTAGTGAAAACAGCAGATCTACAAGCACACAACGCCTCGCGGTGCGAGGCGTTGTGTGCTTGTAGATCGGCTGTTTTCACTAGTTTAAATCATTTTTAAAATGACAAATGCAAAACCGGTTTTGGACATTCACCCGACAACGACGATATGGTCCTTAGACAGTCAAGAGTTAACGGAACAATGTCCTCCCTGCTGTGCCTCGTTTCACTGCACTGGAAGGCACAAGGAAGAACACATAATCGCCCTTTTGACATGCATTATGAAAAATAAAAACTGTTATTAGGAACCATATTACATGAGAGAACGAAAGAAATAATTCCCCACGTGTAAATTATGAGAGGCCTGTTCTCACAATGTCAACGATCATCACATGAATACAGTAAAACATTTTCGACAGCCACCAATTTGCTCAGCCGTTTGCTTGAAGGCCACTTGAGGTTAATGGCACACAATAAGAGTTTTAGCAAGAATACAGCTTCCAGATGTGTAACCATTATCTCTCGCTAATAATTAATTAGCATCATAAACAATCATTACCACATTTATAGAAGATTGAGCTGGAGGCCCATTAACCACTTAAAGGAGTAGCTCACCCCATGAAAGATGTTCCCATTGATTACTCACGCCATGGAGACTTGAGATTACTTTTTTTTTTGTATTTGTCGCATTCCAAAGACAAAAAAAATTGATTATAGTAAATTTATCCCCATCCGGAATCAATGGGGGTAAATTCATTGTTTTAAAAAAAAAGAGAAAGAAATGGCCTGTCCTGTCTTTACTTAAATGCCTGCTGGGCCTGACGCCGCACGTATATTTTCTCCTCGGTCCAGTCTTTGTTGTATGGCTGGTATGTTTTGAGTGTCGGTATAGGTTGGGATGTTCCTGTTGGGCAGGATGTTCTAACTGTATCTGTGCCCTCCTGCATCTTAAATGTGACTACTGTACATATGTCGTTGTCGGGTGAAAACCCTGTATGTCCAAAACCGTTCGTTTTGCATTTATCATTATAAAAATGATTTAAACTAGTGAAACAGCCGATCTACAAGCACACAACTCCTCGCACCGCGAGGCGTTGTGTAGATCTGCTGTTTTCACTGCTTTTGTGCGACCGCCTTGTATGATGAAACAGGGCTTTACTTAACGAAATTAGTACAAATTTGAAACATGGAGATACGAGGTTTCGGCTCGACAATGACGATATGTTGTTCATTGTGACTAATAAAATATTAGTGTACTGTACATCTGCTCAGGTCTGCCAGGTCGTCAATGAAGTCAAACAACTGACTGATGTCATTCGTGATGGAGGGTCTGTTGGGATTCATCCTCTTCATTTTGGGGGTGAACTACTCCTTTAAGCCTTATTTTTTGGGGTTATTCAAAGATACCCGAACTACAAGCTCGACATGTTCCATCGCAGGCTTGTAGATCTGCTATTTTCAAACGATTTTGAGCATTTTGAAAATGTTCACCTACAGCAGTGTTTCTCAAAGTGGATTCCAAGGACTCTCTGGGTTCCTTTAGGGGGGTCTAAATTGACCCATACAAGTCTGTAACTCTGACAGTGTACAAATGGAACCAAATGAACCCTAACGGGTCCATTTGGTTCCATTTGTACACTGTCAGAATTAAGGGAAGACCTTGAAATTTTAAGTTTGAGAAACACTGACCAACACCATAATGACAAAAATAGGGACACCAGCCCAGGGTTAATATGGTTAAATGGCTGCCTCATCATTCTGTCTTCCATGCTCAAGCAGACAGGCCAAATACATCAACATTTCTGGTAGTATCTGAGCAGAGGTAGGCATGTGATTTCTCTTACCGTGGGACAGGTAGTGGTGTCGGCTCTGGTGAGGCTCAGTCCCCCAAACACACACACACACACACACCTACCACTGTGACTTTTGTTTTTGACTTTTTTTCCCCCCTAAAGACAGTGAAGTGAAGAAGGGGTACAAACCCTTTTAAGGGAGTTCATGGTCTTTCCCCAAACAGATACAGGGCTTTCATAATGACATGGTTCCAAAAATGCAGGTTCTTCAGAACAGTTTTTGAAAGAACCAGTTAAGACGGTGCAGTAACCAAAATAAAAAAACTAAAAAAAGTATAAACAAAGCAAAAAAAGCGAATAATTGACCAACGTCTGCTGTAGAATAAGGCTCAGGGACAGACTGTTGCTTGGCGCAACGAAATTCAGACACGTCATTGCGTCAGTTCTGTTGAATTGAGAGAGGGCAGACGGTGAAAATGACATTCACCTGTATTCAAAACCGCTTAGCAAGGCGTGACAACAAAATTGTCATTGCACAGTGAGGGCCACAGCAAAAAAATAAATTGATGTGACCCATTAATAAAAAGAAAAAGAAAAAATTGAGAGTTTAAGGATGAAAATGAGCAATCCGTCCGGCTGTTCCTCTCGTTTTCTAATTATTGCAGTCTTGTGTCACACGTCCTCTTTGAGGGTTCATTCTTCTAAGTGCGTTTGTCTTCTCATCTTAGGGGCACCACAACAGAAATGCTGGGTGATTTTCTTTTGGAAGTGGAGAGCCCAGAAATGCAAAGAACACCCCAAAAGCTGCTGTGGCACTGTGGCTAGAAGGCCATCTTTCCTGTTGTTCATTCAGTATTGCAGAGGAGGTTGTCTCCTAGTGGTGAGAGCACTGAAGGTCGGTGACACGCTGGCGTAAATGTGCCATGAATTCAAACATGGTGGCAGCCAGAGTCTGGTGGATGAGGTAGCGAGGCAGTCTGCCCTGATGGACGGGAGGACATCGGGAAAGGTTAGTGTTAAAAATCCTCCAGACGCCAGATCTAGTGCAGAGGTTCTCAAACCTTTTTAGGCTGTGACCCCCAAAATAAACATATTTGAACTGGGGATCCCCACCCTGACAAGCACTTAACCCATTTAGGCCTAAAATTATTGAATGCTTTAACTATTAGGATTTAGAAGGATCGGGTCAAAATTCAAATGTTCAAGATTTTTCAAAAATAGCAGACCTACAAGCTCGCAGCACGGCACTCGGTGCCGCGCTATGAGCTTGTTGATCTGCTATTTTTCAATAGATAAAGCATAAAATAATGATACACAATAATGTGTACCCGTTCTGATATGTGACTCGGTTCCACAGATAAATATTGTGAAAATGGCTAATGGCTATTTTTACAATGTTCGCCTCTTGCTTACTTACTATTTGACAGTTTGGCCAGTTTGGTATTTGGTCTTGAAAGTCCTTAAATTGTCACTTTATAAATGTGCAGATGCCCTGTATACACCTATACTGTGTGTTGGTTGTTTACCATTGAGTGAGGAAAAAAAATAAGCTAATCATCTGGGGAACCCACAAAATAATTTGGGGACCCCAAGTTTGAGAACAACTGATCTAGTGTCATCTTGATGAGTGTGATTGTGCAAGAGATTTTTTCCCCTCCTTTTTTTGTGGGATAAAACAGAACTTTTCTGAATGAATAACATCAGCGGCTTAGGTTAGGTTAGGTTGGCCCAAAAGGAAAAGGCCAGTTTAGGCTCACCTTAAGGTCTGTGTTGAGGACCCAGATGAACGTGCACACAGACGGGTTGCTGCTGGACTTGAGGACCACAAATCCTCCAGGGCCGTTCTCTCCCCTGGGGAGGAGAGGGAGGGTTCAGCCCACACAACAGTACCAAAGGGTAGAAAGGTAGTTGCAAGGATTAAACCGACAGCTACGTTATTTATACTAGCCCTTACCCGTTCAAAGATATGAGCTCCAAAATGATGTGCAGTGTGTGGGTTATGGGATGTGCACTGTGCATTAAGTATATGAGGGATGGAAAGTAACTTTAACTGGTGCTTGCATGATAATATGTAGGAGCATCAATGTAAGAAATACCCGTTTCGTTTAATGGCTACCCCCCCCCCCAGCCCGCCCACCCACCCGCCTGCGCACACACCCGCCTGCCTGCACACACACACACACACACACACACACACACACACACACACACACACACACACACACACACAGAGAGAGCTGGTTAAACATGTTGCCTCATGCTAGATGCAGAATAGATGTGCCTCATGCTAGATGCAGAATAGATAGTAGATACACCATAAAAATGCTAATATACAGTATATGATTTGTGAAAGTGACAAACGGGCTTCACAGTTATGTTAGGTGTGTTCATATGCTAATGGTGATGCGATTTCAGATCAATTGCTCCAGCCACTGAGGAGAAACGCTGTTTCAGACAGACAGACAGACAGACAGACAGACAGACAGACAGACAGACAGACAGACAGACACTCACTCACTCAGACATTCGCAAAATTATAGTATAGATATATAAAAAAAGGAAATATTACCTTTTTCAACAATATCAACCAGAAACGACCAGAGGCGTCAATTGAGTATGGCCATTGGCCGCGTCATTGGATTAATCTTTTTGCGCCTTCACGCGTGCAAGACACCAGTCATGTTGCCATACCTTATCAAAAAGGCTTGAATTTATTTTAGGAGGTAATTTCTTTTTTAGCCATACCCGATTGACGCCTCTGGTCGTTGCTGGTTGATATTGATGAAAGAATTGCTACGTGTATCAGGGGCTAAAGAGGCAAAGTCTGACCTGACGTAGCGACTGTGTGGAGGTTTGGCATCGTGGTCTGTTGCCATGCCTGCAGAGACGTATTGGTCTCGCTTGCGCTCCACCCGCCGCACGTTAACAAAATCCCTGTGGAAGGAGGGGAAAAATATATATAATTTATGAAGACTTGGAACAATGTTACAGAAACACAGGGCAGCCTTGATGTTTGACGCATAGTTGAGCTGCCTTTGATTCATTTAGTACCCTCTACAATTACAATTTAGGCATATAGGCAGCGACTTAATAAGCAAGGTAATACATCAATACATCAACCACGGCGGAAGCTAGGGAGTGATTCTGCTGTTCTAATCGCTCTAATGGCTCTGTTGGAATGTGCGTACAGAGTGACATACAGCCTCATTACACGTTTCACTGAAAGAATATTCTGCATGCTACCTTCTTCACATCATACAATTAAAATGCTTATTATGGACAATGATTCAGTCCAAGGATCTCCATCACTTTCTCCAAAGGATAACCTGATAAAAAGCTTTGTTTCTTTGTTTTGCCAAACCATGATCATCTATGCAACTGCCTGTGCCTACTAGAGCTGTTAACATTCCTCAGAAAATAAATTCTAATATTGGTCTTAACTCAATAGCTGCCGGGCGCCGCTAGGTGCCGCTAGAGTGCCAGCCATTCTCCCGTAGGCATTCACTATCACATCCGGGTCGCCAGCCTGAACTGGCTTGGCTTTTCACTCGAATGAGTGCTATGCTAGCGAGCCGGAGGAAGTTAGCTATCAGTTAGCAATCGACTATATAATTTTTTAGAAGAGCGATCTAAAGTTATTCAGCCGCCAAAATAACTTGTCTGCTGGCCTCGGAACACAATCCGGAGAAAATCCGCTGTAAAGATGTGTTTTTCTATTGGAGTGGGCGGCGTGCTGCAGCCTTTTCTTCCCATTACGTGCCGTGTAAACAGAATCGCGGCCTTGTGCTAGGATGCTAAATTAGACCGGGGCTTCGTTGATGCCTCCGATTATTTAATTCATTTTACTAAAGGAACCGAATAATGTCGGTTCTTGTAATCCTTAATACGTCTTGCTGAAACAGCGTTTTTTTGGGGGGGCTCTAAACTTTTTTCTAAACCATTTTCAATTGAATAAATCATCGGGACAAGTAGAATGGCTCATTGGGAAGCGGTGGAGGAGCCAGGACCACCCCCGTCGCTACTAGCAGCTCAGGGTAAGCGAAATAGATTAAAAAATTTGTATTGGAATGGAAAAAAGAACCGAGATTATTCGGTTTTCGCACAGAAAGAGTTAAGAAAGGTTGTCTTGCTGTAATGTTTAGTAGTTGTATTTTGCACAAATATGATAAATCAGACTTGAATTGGAAGACTTGTTCAACTCATTTAAGCAATATCTGGGGTATATTTCTTTAGAAGTTAAAAATGGTGTTCTTATGTACCATCAACATACATTACTAAATAATAAACCTAATATTAATGTTTTTCATATTTTGTTGTAAAGATTCATGTCAGTATCGCTAGGATATTATCTTTTTCACCATTATCTGACCAACCTTCTAACCCTGACCATCTCACTTCTATAAACTGTTACCAATTCCCCTTCAGGAATAGCTAGGAAAAGTATTGGTAAGATAAATTATTGTATATCATTTAAAAGTCCTCCAGTTGAAAAGGGATATGTTGAATAAAGCAAGGGTTGGTCACGAAGTTTTAGTATATAATTTTAGTTGTAATATACAGTAGGGATATACAGTACCTGGCAGACACCACTCCTCCCGCCGCCCCAGAGGAGACGTCGTAGGAAATCATGGTGTTGTCATCAACCCTCTGAAGGATCTGAAGAGAAGAACACCATTTTTACTTTTTTTTACAACAGGATACAACCTGCACAATGGGAAAGTTGAACAACATTAACCAAGGCATCCCTATTTGGGGCACTCGTTATAGGTGAAAATTCTATAAATAGATTAGGAATGCATGCATGCTTAGCTATACTTTGTCATGTCCTGGAACCACGCAGCAAAAATAGAAAATCAACAAGCTTGAAATGCATTGTGAGCTTGTAGATTGTCTATTTCTGTCGCGTGACAGTGTTATACACAAAGTATACATCAGGCTTAAAGGGTAAGACCACCCATTTCAGGATTGATTTTTGGGTTTGTATTGTAAAGTACAACTTGATGACATCACACCGTTGTACTTTACAATACAAACCCCAAAATCAATCTTCCAGTTCTAGGCAACACAGAAGGGGGGGAACCTTTTTTCTATTTCCGCACAACTCCTCTAAGGTATATTAATGACATAGTTCAATATTGAAAATGGGGGGTCTTCCCCTTTAAGTCTTTAATCATTGAAAGCAATAACAGCAGAGGGGTTCTGTCACCTGGCAAACTGTAACCGTTTTGTTCCACTGGACCATCTTCTCTGGCTGTAAAATGACTTCCTGGTACACAAGTTCAGCGCGGCACTGAACAAGAGCCTGAGCAAAGCCAAAGGAAGGGGAAAAAATAACTGTATGACAATAAACCACAAACACTTGTACAAGTAAAGGTTGTGCTTTAGCCAGATTATACAGAGCAGCAATCAGACTTTATTGCTGCTACAGTAAATGCTGTCATGTAGTAGTGCAAATCCTGACCATTGTAGATTGGGTGAGTAAATCTAATGAATATGCTCCATTAATACTCATCTAGACACAAATTATGCGTTTAGATGAGTAAATAGAGTTTATATGATTCTTAGATAATGTGCAATTCTTTATTATTATTATTATTTATTATATTATTGTCAAGTAATTGCTTTTGATGACAAATGTACAAATGGAGCCAAATAATCCCCTAAGAGTAAAATGAACACTGAGGATTTTAATATGTATTTGTGTACCTTGAGAATAAAGGTTTTTCCATGGAAGGGGATTTCCAGAGTGTACACACAGTCTCCCATGTCCTGCCACAAGAAATGTTTTAATCAGCATCATGAAAAGTGTAATTTCCTTATCGTCGTTGTCGGGCAGAAACCTCGTATCTCCAAGTTTCAATTTTGTACGTTTTTCGCAAAGTAAAGCCCTACTTCATCATACAAGGCCGTCGCACAAAAGTAGTGAAAACAGCAGATCTACAAGCACACAACGCCTCGCGGTGCGAGGCGTTGTGTGCTTGTAGATCGGCTGTTTTCACTAGTTTAAAACACTTTTAAAATTATATATACAAAACGAACGGTTTTGGACATACAAGGTTTCCACCCGACAACGACGTTATGCAACATGGTCCGTTTCACTATTTGTAATGAAATGGAAATTCTTTGTTTTTATAATCAGGTTTCTTAATCAGGGCTCAAGACGAATGGTAATGGAAGACCTATTATTTCTTAAGAGTCCAGACTCACGTTGTTCTTTTCAAATTTCCAGTTGTCTTCCTGGGCTAGGATCTGTTCCACCACAGACATGGCCTCACGACCCTGTCTCACATACTCCTTCTCCTGGGGAGGGAGGGACAGAGGGAAAACTAATCAACACCAGAGCTGTGACACAGAGCTGAGGAGCATAAAATGAGCATACAGAGGGCGCCCGCTGGTCCAGGCGCGTGCCACTTGGGCGTTGCCACGTGGGCGTGGATGCCTGGCGGCGGCGCCGGTTCGATTCCCAATCCGGACGACCTTTGCCACGTGTCACTCCCCATCTCTCCCCTATTTCCTGGCCCCATTTCCCCCATTTTACTGTCCTATCAATAAAGGCATAAAAAGCCCAAAAGCAAATCTAAAAAACATTAAAAAAAAATAAGAATGAGCATACAGCACCTGTGCAGTGACTGCCCTGCGCCCAAGGCCCTCTTCATCGAGATCTTCCTCTGAGCCTGTAGACAAAGGGTAGTTTCATTGTTACAAAAGTAGGAGACATATTAGACTCACGTATAGAATAGGTTGTAGATAAAAAAAACTATCCAGGGTGAAATAAAAAATGGTTTTGTAATTCTTCCTCAAATTCAGCTTTGTATTTTTCTCTGGATGTTAGTGTTTTGTTGTTATAGATGTAGCGTAATGTTTGTTTGTTTGGGGGGTGGGGGGTGTACCATCGATGCACTGTACCAAGAAACGACAGCATAGAATCTTTTCGATGATATGATAGATGAGACAATGTCAAAATGAGTTCAATTCTGTTTTGAAACACAGACTGCGATTCATCCGCATTTTTCTCAAAATAAAAAAACACTGGGCCCTAATCCATCTCTCCACAGTTGTTAGTTACCTGCGAGGGATTCTGGCGGGGAGTAGAACTGTCCATCTGACACGGCACGGGGGTATATCATGGGGGCACGCTCGCATGCCGCATGCACAGTTGCCAGGTAGGCTGAGGGACACAGACAACAGTTTATACAAGTTTATCCAATATTATTTACGAATTTAATTTTATCTTATAAGTTATAGGGATGGGACGATACGCGATATTATCGTTTATCGTGATAAAAAACACTCATGATAATCGTATCGTGGAGATTTAATTTATTGTGATATCGGGCTCCGTCATGCACTGGGATCAATTCACCTTTTATTTGCCGAGCTGCATATCCAGTACCACTTAAACCCTCTATAAATGGGACAAGTTACTTATAATATAAGTACTTGATACAGTCTTTTTTTCACTCTCAATCAAATGTCTTAGCCAAAAAATAGCCGATTTACAAGCTCACAAAACGCGACGCGTTGTGAGCTTGTAGATCTGCTATTTTTTGGCAAATGTTCCGCCCCAGGATAATGGATTTGGATTATCGCGATAATATCGTAAATCAAAGTCACAATAATCGTGATATGACATTTTCATATCGTCCCATCCCTACTTATGAGTTAACCAGAACAAAATGTTTCCCACTTACCTCTCTCATCGTCAGCCTCCTGAGTGAGCACCTTGAAGTCAAGGAACCAGGTTTCCAGCCATGCCACAACAAATGAGGTAATGGGCAGCACATAGCCAAAGGCATTGTTCTGGGAAAGGAGCTATACAAGGAAGTACATAATGTGAGCCATGTAAAAGACATTACACATATAGGCCCCTTTCCACTGCAAGGAGGAACCAGAACTTTGCAGAACCTGAACCAAATTTTTTGGTTCTGGTTTTGTTTCCATTGCACACGGCCAGGTTTCAGACAAGGCTCCAGGAATCATTTTTTAGATCCTGCTCCTGAGGTAGAACTAAACTTGAGTTCTGGGAACCTATGGGTGGGGCCAGCAGCGTCGCTGCTCTCAATTCTGGACCTTCCCGGTTAGGTCTAGTTATATGGAAACAAAAGCAGAACTTGG
This sequence comes from Nannobrachium achirus, assembly GCF_963921795.1. Lineage (NCBI taxonomy): Eukaryota > Metazoa > Chordata > Actinopteri > Myctophiformes > Myctophidae > Nannobrachium > Nannobrachium achirus. The sequence goes on from NC_137813.1 coordinate 39,665,345, forward strand.
TCCCGGAACTTCTGGAAGTTCTGGAAAGTTCTTGGTTCTGGAAAGTTCTGGTTCTAGTTCTCGGTCGGCCCTACAGTGGAAATGGGGCTCATATGGACATACTTGACAATGGACAATTCATTATTTACTGAAACCATATCGCTTCCTTATTTGAGACACGTCATAATCATTTTATTGAAGGACTAACTATATCACTTCCCCATTGTTGACCATATAATATAATTAATAAGTTACCAAAGCTGTGAGATCACTCATCTTTGACTGCACTTGTACAGAGTTCCACATAAGGTCAATACTAGCCTTCAGCCCGTTATACAATTAAATATTGGTGGAACTGGGGAAGTGATAAATGTGAGGTGGCTCATGATGCACTGAACCATATTCCAACGTTAGTTAACCCATTTAGGCCTAGGATTATTGACTGCTTTAACTATTGAAAAATAGCACAGCGCGACACCGAGTGCCGCGCTGCGAGCTTGTAGATCTGCTATTTTTGAAAAATCATGATTTTTCTTTGCAAGTCTTTGAATTTGTAACTCAAATATTTGCTTCTGGGTGGTCCCTGGAACAACATATTTTGAGATGGGGGTCCGTGGCCAAATACTGTACCTGTAATTTTGAGGGTCCTTGACATGAAAAGGTTTGAGAACAACATGATTTAGGGGAAGGATTTAGAAGTCGGGTCATAGATCAGGTCAAAGATATTCAAAGACTTGCACACGTTTTCACGATTTTTCAAAAATAGCAGATCTACAAGCTCGCAGCGCGGCACTCAGTGCTGCGCTGTAAGCTTGTATATCTGCTATTTTTCTAAAGTTAAAGCATAAAATAATGGTTAAAGTGTTTAAAATCTAACGCGACTCAGGCGCGTTCCAGGTATTTGAGAGTTTGAGAGTTAAGATTCAAAACAGCAGTAGGGAGACACTCACATTAGATCTGATGACCTTCACAACGAGGAAGACATTAGTCACTAGAGTGGTGATCTGTGGAAGGAGGAAAAGAGGTTCCACGTCAGGGTCTCCGGGATTACACTTCCCGCCTATCACCCAAATAAGAGTTTTATCTGTCCGTCTGAGCCAGCTCTCTTACCGCAATGACCCACCAATGCCTCAGACGCAGAGCAGCATAACCCACTTGCAGGCAGAGGAACCGAAACACAGCAAGCAACTGTTATGAAACAAAAGCAGAATGATAAAATGACTTCTTTATCTAATCATGTGAGCATGAGTTGTTTTTCTTTTCCATTCTTTTGTCCTTTGTGTGTAGGAATGCAGACAAATGAACAACGTATTAAGTTGCCTAGTGCATGCAGAAAACAACAAATAACCAGTAAGGCTCCCTAATCGGGAGATAAGCGACCGTAGGTCACTTATCTCCACAAATAGGGCAAAAATGTGTTTTGCCAAAATCTTCCTGATCCATGTTGATGACATGAGTGTAGACCAGGGGTAGGCAACCTTAGGCACGGGTGCCAACATTGGCACAGGGGATGGTGATCACCGGCACACTAGCTGAAGTGTGAGAGAGGATTTTTTATTTTAAAAACAACATTTTTTTTTAAACGTTAATTAAATGTAGTTAAGATCATTTATTGCAAATTACATCTTAAAATGTATGTTGACATGGCACACTGACACTCAAGAAAATAAAAACATGGCACTTCATTTCAAGAAGGTTGCTGACCCCTGGTGTAAACATACTGTGTAGTGATTTTCGTGATTTTAGGGCAAAATCTGTAGGAGCAGTGTCCAAAAATGTGTTTTTAAAAATCGGCCTGGAGGTGGCGCTATATGGGAGAGATTCATGTTGATGGGATGAGTGTAGACATACTGTGTACCGATTTGCGTGATTTTAGGGCAAAAATTGTAGGAGCAGTGTCCCAAAATGTGTTTTGCAAGAATCGGCCTCATGGTGGCGCTAGAAGAGGGCCATGTGAGAAATGAGGGGTGGGGTCTCCGCGCCGGCAAGGCGGACGAATAGGTACCGGCCCCGGCTCTCCCGGACGCTCCTAGCCCGAGTTACGGCATTTTATGTGAGCTGCAGTGGAGGGGGTCCTCCACTGGGGGCGCCACCACTTTGGCATCCGTTCTGGAGCACCAGGAGTCGGTGGTCCCCGGGAATTCCCCGTGAGCAGCCATGTTGGAGTGGTCATTTGGTCATTTTTGCACATTTGGTCTTTTTTTACATCTGGGGGTCCCCCAGGGACCTGGGGGTCCCTGGAGCTCCGGGGGTCCTTGGAGGTTGTAGTTTGGCAGGTAAGGAACGTGTGTGCAAAATTTGGCATGGATCGGGGCAACGGTTGCGGAGATATGAGCAGGGCAAGAGTGTGACGTGTGAGGTGTGACAGACAGACGGACGGACTGACACTTTGTGCAGGGTTTGATAGTAAATGCGACCTACGGTCGCAATCATTTTCTATGCAAGGTTGAGGGTGTGCTGGTGGGCCCAGATTATTCCCAAATACTGACATACCTTGACATCTGCCCAGATTATACCGATATCAAAATACTCATCTTGGATGACTGCAATAAGACCTGTTTTTCGAGGCACTGATACCAGTTCATTTTTAAGGCCATTGATGGGAACTTACCACCATATATCAAATTGCTGTTACAATGTGATAAATTATAACAGCACTTACCAGACCGGCTCAAACGACCGGCTTACAAGTAAGGTTCCACATGTAAATAAAAGAATAAAATTAAATCTAGAGAGAGAGAGAGAGAGAGAGAGAGAGAGAGAGAGAGAGAGAGAGAGAGAGAGAGAGAGAGAGAGAGAGAGAGATGCCCTCCATATGACCAAGTACTGACAAACTACAATGGGTACCGAGGATATACAAGCTGATTTATGTAGTTTACCTAACAACCCAGGCAATGCCTGGGTACCAATAGATATAGACAGACACTGGCCTCCCTCCAAGTGCATTGTGCCTGAAACCCGAACAAGCTGATGCTTGCAAAGCAAGTAAATCTCACTATATGATAGAATCAGGCAGATGAAAGTTAGTGAGACTAGAAGGCGGTGAGACTAGAAAGCAGTCAGATGATTCCTTATACTTATAGGGATCGGCACCAGCGTACAACCAAACCAAACATATGCACACCTTCACTTCTAAAACTTACAAGGATGTCAAAAAAGGAAGACTTGAAGTCGTATTGGACCACCTCTTTCTGGAGGTTCTCCCAGATGGTGCTGTGGCTCTGGAAAGGCAAAAGAGCAGAGCGGACCACCGATCAGTCATGTGGTGACAGTAGGGGGTGTCACAATTATAGAAGATACATTTTAAATTATTTGAAATGTGACTGACCGCTAGGACTGTTACGATTATGAAAATGTACTTCACGTCGTTGAACATTAGAACATTATATTAATTGAAACTACATTTCTCTTTGGAATTTGAGGCTTGTGAACAACAGTTACACAGGGCAGATATGACAAATAACAGATATAATAGTTATTATTTTAATAACTATAAAAACATTAATAGTGGAAATAGCCGATCTAATCTATTACGTATATCCACCATTTCCACATTATTCTTTTTTTATGTTCGGAATATTACCAGTAAGACTCCCTAATCGGGAGATAAGCGATAATTGCGATTATCTCAAATAATTGCAATTAGGAAATAACTGTGACAGGCTTACTGACCGCATCCACACTCACGTTCAGCTCAATAATCCACAGCAGGCCGATGAAGAGGAGGTCGAACGTGACAAAGAGACAGAAGGTGCGACGGACGTCCGAGATGGCCTTGCGTTCCCCAGGGGCCACACACAGGTAAGGGGAGGGAATGGATAGGGACGTCGAGTAGGACGCATTGAGGGAAGCGATGGCAGGGAGGCTTCCCCCAAACTCCCCGTAGCCTCCGCCCGGCATTGCTGCGGTGAGACGGGGTACTCCACCTGGTACAACGGAGGGAATGGTTTAGAGCAGGGTTCCCCAATTAGTTTTCCCCAAGGGCCGAATTATGTCTAGGGTACCAAGCCGAGGGCCACAACATTGCAGGGGGCGACGGTGACGTTCGTCGCTACTCCAGCGACAGTTCAGATATCGTCTTTGTCGGGTAAAAATCTTGTATGTCCAAAACCGTTTGTTTTGAATTCATCATTTTTTAAATTATTTAAACTAGTGAAAACAGCCGATCTACAAGCACAGTTGTGTGCTTGTAGATCTGCTGTTTTCACTACTTTTGTGCGATGGCTTGTATGATTTGCGAAAGAACGTACAAATTTGGAGATACGAGATTTCCGGGAGGCTCTCTCCATTCCGACATGTCGCCACTCCGAAATTGACTTCTTATTGTCGGAGTGGCGACACTCCCATGGGCCTAAGGTTTAGGGTTAGGGTTAGAGATAGGGTTAGTGTCGGAATGGAGACATGTCGGAAAGGAGACATGTTGGAGTGGAGAGATGCACTCGAGATTTCCACCCGACAATGACGATATACTAGTGTTGCTGCTGCTCTTGTACCACCATTACTGGGGTGTTTGTGTGTGCCAGACAGTAGCCCCCTGCGGGCCGCAAATGGCCCACGGGCCGCCTATTGGGGAACCCTGGATTAGAGTATACCTCAAGGGTTGGGATCTGGAGCCGGATCCTACATTGAGGAACCGAAATCGGTTCCATGACATTTTGAATTGTTTCCAGAACTGGCTTTTAAGGCACCGTCAGAACTGGTATGTGGACTGGGAAGTCAACACAATACCGGTGCTTTAATGTTTTAACTTCAAGGACCACCATAACTCTGAGACTGTACAAAAGTTCGCGCCTGCAAAAAGCAGGCGCTCAAAGCTACATTGCAGAATGGTATGTATGGTGCTTTGGTATTGTACTGTACTTTATGGTACTGTACTGTAGCAACTATGTTGATGCAGCATTGATGTTTCTGGCCCGGCGTTGTTTTACAGCTGCACCGTGGCCACATCGGCCACACGACCTGGCAGTATGATCCTCAACAACATATTTAACCATTGGACTATGAGATAACACAATCAATGCGGAGCGATTTACCTCTATTTGGTTTAGAATTAGACTATCTCATTGGAATCGTAGTGTGCTAGTAGAGGGGAAGTACTACCCTCAGTCACCAGTTTCAACCTCCAACAACACCAACATTGAGCTGCGTTCAGAATGTTAGATTAAAACTCTGACAGGGCAATTTCCCAGTTGCTGCTGGAATCACAGCGGCCTGGTGTACACAATACACCTAACCCTAACCCTACACTACACCAGTAAGATCACCATGTAGCTGACAAAATATTTCCAAATCGAAAACGTCAAGGATGTTCACAATTGCAACACCAGAGGCAGCTCCACAGATCACGTCCAACCCAGAATTTGAATTTGATTTCATTCTCCTGCCATGCTGCAAAAAAACTCCCTACCGAAGGCCTCAAAGGAGTGTAAATCCATACCCTCCTTAAAGCGGCTGCTACACAAAACTGGTAAAAAAGACATATCCTATGCTTACCTCCCCTTGACCTCTTTACTGTAAATACCATTTATTTATACTTTTTTTGCTTTACAGCAGTTTTTGGAGCGGTGAAAGCGCTCCCAATAGACAGGTATGTCCGTGGGTATGTAGGCCGGGGGCCAATTCTGAAATTGGACCAAATTGGTACCACCCAAGGTGACCGTAAGTTTTTTACATTTTCGTCTTCGTACATGTCTCTAGTTTACATTTTGGTATGATAACTCTTCCAATCGCCCAGCTTATTGACAGTTATCATTCCCTAAACAAACCAATATCCATATGAAACAGTGATGAGTATATAGTGTGGTACGATGTGTACTTCCGTAGGATTCTTGTGCTAAAATTGTTTTTTTGCAGATCTTGGTTCTATAGAGTCCAAACTATGAGACAATTATGGGTGCCAACTTTTCCGGACCCCCACCCCCTATCTGGGATCATCTAGTTTGGGGCATCCCAGAACAGTACGCCAGCCAGTTAAATGTCCAATTTTCTTAATATTAGGGTTGTTTTGTAGGTTTTAAAACATTCTGAGTTCATTTATTACAATTTTGAAGCAGCCAGAATAACCTTTCTGACATTTGGTTGGGGTCTTTCCTCACCTGGGACCCCCCAGACGCCGGACCCCTGTGCCTATCTCAGTACTCGCTCTGCTCCTGCTCCAGAACAATGTCATATTAGATCATAATTGAATAAATGTTTTTGTTGCTGGACTCTGAAAACAAAAATGAGTAGTAGCAAATAGCAGGGGTCTTCCACAGGGGCTTCGGGACCCCTAGGGGGTCCTCAGAGTTACTACATAGTGTACTTCTAATGATTTTTTTGCTTAACTTTATTTTTTTACTGCTTTGGCTTTTATAGGGACCAAAGTGTCAGAAAATGATGGGTGTCAGATTTTCCCAACCCCTGCCCCTTTTCTGGGGGGTCATCTATTTTAGGACACTGTAGAACAGTATGCCAGCCAGTTAATGTCCAATTTTCATAATATTAAAGTTGTTTTGAAGGTTTTAAAACATTCTAAGTTCATATATTGCACTTTGAAGCAGCCAGAATAAGCTTTCTGACTTTTGGTGGGGGTCTTTCCTCACCTGGGACCCCCGGAATGACTCCTGAGCCTATCTCAGTACTCATTACAGTCCTTGCTCTGCTCCTGCTCCAGAACAGTGTCAAATTAGATCATAATTGAAGCATAAATCTTTTGTAGCTGGGCTCTGACAAATGAGTAGCTAATACCAGGGGTCTTCCACAGGGGGTCCGGGACCCCCAGATGTCATCAGAGTTACTACAGGGGGCCAGCCAAATGGCTATTCCAGTTTTGGCCCTATTCTTGCAACCAGTTCTGCAATTTGCTAACTATTATTGAATAATATTAGAAACTGTTAGTTGTATGCATCCTGGATTTATGTAGTGTACTTGATGGTTTATTAGTATTCTCAGTATTATTTACTAGTACAGTAAGATGCCTCAGGGCGCCAATTCTTTGCCATCTGACCAGTGATGTATATCGGTGTACAGATGTACAGATCCATGTACTGTATATTGAGATGTGCTGTGAGAGCCCAAACATGCTTACAACTGACATCATACCCTTCATGGAGATCCCTGTCTGTAGAACCAGTCACACAGATATAGGCTGTCTTGGCCATATATGGATTCTGTTAGTGTGGCATGTGGCCGATGTGGCCTCCATATATGGGCAGTCCCATATGAAGTCCTGTTAGATATGGGCTTAATATTGAAGACGTCAAGGAACTCCATATATGGTCATAAAAATTGTTCTGGAGCAGGAGCAGAGCGAGTACTGAGATAGGCACAGGGGTCCGGCGGGTGAGGAAAGACCCCAACCAAATGTCAGAAAGGTTATTCTGGCTGCTTCAAAATTGTAATAAATGAACTCAGAATGTTTTAAAACCTACAACACAACCCTAATATTAAGAAAATTGGACATTTAACTGGCTGGCGTACTGTTCTGGGATGCCCCAAACTAGATGACCCCCAGATAGGGGGGTGGGGGTCCGGAAAAGTTGGCACCCATAATTTTCTCATAGTTTGGACTCTATAGAACCAGGATCTGCAAAAAAAAAAAAGATTTTAGCACAAGAATCCTACGGAAGTACACATCGTACCACACTATATACTCATCACTGTTTCATATGGATATTGGTTTGTTTAGGGAATGATAACTGTCAATAAGCTGGGCGATTGGAAGAGTTATCATATCAAAATGTAAACTAGAGACATGTACGAAGACGAAAATGTAAAAAACTTACGGTCACCTTGGGTGGTACCAATTTGGGCCAATTTCAGAATTGGCCCCCGGCCTAATGTATGTATGTATGTATGTGGCTGGCTGGCTGGCCGTGTCTGTAGCCTGGCAATACCTTGAGTGGCCACACACAACACACAAGTTAAAGGAGGGGCGCTGTTCTGCAGCACACGCACACACACACACACACACACACACACACACACACGGTATAGCTGCTCAGATTCACCGCTCCACTTCGAACCGAGGTTTGATTTTTTATGATATTTACTGCATAGTACTGTGTTTTATTTGTCTGCCATTCAATGTTATATGAGTTATATGACCCCAATTGAAACAAGCCCAAAAGCTTCCTTGCAGTGTTTATTCTTTTAGTTGACCGTGTACCAGTGAACTGTACTGTCATGATGATTGATTGATTTAGCACTAGCAGTTTGCAATAGAAAAAAGTACAGTTTCATGACAGCACAAATCACTGGTACGGAGTCAACTAAAAGGAGATCCTAGTAAGCTTTACGGCTTATTTACACAGGAACCACTTTATGTATCTCATATAACATTGAAAGACAGACGGATAGAAAAGAGTACTTTGCATAGGCTAACATCAATTACAAAAGTAGAAAAGAAAATAATAAAACACAGGTCAATAAAAACAACAGAAACTGTACCTTTTCCAATGCAAACTTCTAATAAAGTCCTCTGCAGTCATTCAACCATCTAGGATCCAAATATTGTAGCCTACTTTTACTCCACTACATTTATTTGAAAACTTTAATTACAGTTACTTTGCACAGTTTGCAGATAAATTATAATATTATAAAACTTACATAAACCACTTTAGCCCTATTTTATACCTTGGCTATTTGAAAATAGATGATCTACAATCTAGTATCGCGACGCGTTGTGAACTTTTCAAACATTTTGTACTTTTACTTTTGGTATTTAAGTCAACTACATTTTGATGCCAACACTCATACGTTTCCTCAAGTAGGATACATCTTGAATTCCGGACTTTTACTTGTAACAGAGTATTTCTACATTGCAGTATTTAACATTTTACAGCAGCAAAATATGTGAGTACTTATTCCACCACTGAATATGGATATGAAAGTTAGTGTAACAAAAACAAAAAAAGCAAGTCAGGCAGCTAGCAATGTTGTTAGCTACCTGGATAGCAGTCTTCGTTAACTCACCACTGTGTGTTAGCTAGCTGGCTAACACGGTACTCTCTCACTTGCTTTAGGAATAGTGGGGTTGGTTTCCTTTGATACAACAGATGACACGATAGTAATAATTGATTAATGAGTAAATAACTGTACCGGTGCAGCAGCGATCAGTACATAAACTCACCTGATTCAGCGGACCAGTGTCCAGCACAGCATCTAGTAGTCTGGTGGTGGGGCGCACGTCTTCCGGGATGGGATGTGACATCCCATAGCCCGAACGAATGGCCAGTCGCACTGTGATTGGCTAGTTGGTTGTAGGGTTTTCAATAGGTGGTCCGTGGACCACTGACTCGTCCCTGTCTCCCTGACCAGGCATTTAATAATGTAGTGAAAGTGAATATTTTCTTACACGGAACAGTGCACTGCATCTAATGACCGGCAGTCCTATGATGATGCGTCAATATTGTCAGTTTTACTGAGAATTTGGAGGTGAAGAAATGACCACAGAAAATCTCTGAAGGGGAAGTGTAGGCCTTGATTGCCTGATTGAGCCATCATTATTAGGACATGTAGGATAAGATTGAAATCGGTATATCAGTTAATGGTGGCATTTCAGTTAAATAATGGTCTTGAACAAATTTGTTGCACATAGGCCTACTCCACATAGTATCATGCAACAAATTAAATCAAGCCCTTAACAGTCGACATTATTTAATTGCAAGCTTTTTCTCTTACATGTAAAAGTTAAACATTTCCCCATGGACCACTATTTGTTGAGAAACAGTGGGATAATTAGACATGGGATGCATAGCAAGCAGGGCAGGAATTTCATGGAGGCCATTGCAGTTGCCCCTCAGTTTGGCCTTGTGCAAAACAAATGATTGCAATGGATTCAGCATCATGACAAACCCCTAGTTAGACCCCTCACATCCTACTTAAAGCAGATTTATTTTCTGGGTATTTTCCTCCTGTATAGAAAGTCGATGGGAGCCCAACTTGATTTGGCCACTGTGGGTATTTGCAGTGAGCAGATTATGGTAGATTTTTTATCCTGGCTAGTAGACCTAATTTCCTGTCAGAATCAGTTGAAAAACTAAATAACACAATTTTTTCCAACCTCAGCTTTATTTTTACTTGACTAAAACCAACAATGGCATAGCCTCGGAAACCCAATGGCATGACCTGAGGCCACAGTGACCTTAATGCGCCAGCTGACTGTACCACTTTCTCCTCTGTCTCTTTCTGGTCAATATAGACAGCAGACACCGGTGTCTCTTTCTTGTCATGTCAAGACACCTGTGTTGTTTTGTTGAGATTCTGAAATCTTAACCCCCCGAGTCCCCATCTTTAAACCAATCCAGTGACTTTGATTGGTGCAGGGCTGAGCATGGATCAGATTGTAAATAATTATCTATTTAACTGCAGATTAGGATATCATCCTTAACCCTTGAATTCAACAAATTCTTTAAATGGACTAAAATCTTGTTTTATTTGATGGCCTTCCTGCCCTGGCATTTGGCCTTTGTGCTCTCAAAAAATGGACAACACCAAAGGCCAAAGTGGCCTTGCCCCTAAAATGACAAAATTCCACGCCTGATAGCAAGCGTTACCAAAGCACTAACACTATTTCACATTCCCACCCAACACAATAGTGGTCGCTTGGTTGACAATCAGTTGAAAACCCCTGCTCTATCACTTCATTCTGAGAAACGGAACTGAACTGAACTAGAAAGATGCATTGGGAAAGTGTGTTTGCCGAAGCGAGTCACAAGGAATCTGCTGGGCTTCCACAATTCCACAATTTCAACACCAGAGGCAGCGCCACAAATCACAGATTTGACTCTAAAAAAAGGCTCAAATTCGTTCTCCCGCTATACCAATAACATGTGGCCTTAAAGGAGTGTAAATCCCTACCCTCCTTTAAACCCTTCCACTTACAGGTGGCTGCAACTCGAAACTGGTATACAAAAAGACAAAGCCTTATCCATATCTCCCCCTGTCCTTTCTACTGTAAATACCATTTATTTTTTATTTTGTTTTCCAATTGTCTTATGATGATATTTTCTGCAGAGTACTGTGTTTTATTTGTCTGTAATTTAATGTTGATATGAGTATGAGTTGTAAAAAGGGACCCCAATTGAAACAAGCCCAAAATCTTTCTTGTGGTGTTTATTCTTTTAGTTCAGCTTGTTTGATTGATTGATTGAAGAATTTATTAGAAGTTTGCAATAGAAAAAAGTACAGTTTCATGACAGTACAAATCACTGGTACAAGGTCAACTAAAAGGAGATCCTAGAAAGCCGAGGCTTATTTCCACAGGAACCACACTTTAAGTATCTCATATAACATTGAAAGACAGACGGATAGAACATAGTACTTTATCTAGGATAATACCAGTAAGACTCCCTAATCGGGAGATAAGCGACCTTATCTCCACAAATAGGGCAAAAATGTGTTTTTCCTAAATCTTCCTGATCCATGTTGATGACATGAGTGTAGACATGCTGTGTAGTGATTTTCGTGATTTTAGGGCAAAATCTGTAGGAGTTACGGCATTTTATGTGAGCTGCAGTGGAGGGGGTCCTCCACTGGGGGCGCCACCACTTTTGCATCCGTTCTGGAGCACCAGGAGTGGGTGGTCCCCAGGAATTCCCCGTGAGCAGCCCCGTTGGGGTGGTCATTTGGTCATTTTTGCACATTTGGTCATTTTTTACACCTGGGGGTCCCCCAGGGTCCTGGGGGTCCCTGGAGCTCCGGGGGTCCTTGGAGGTTGTAGTTTGACAGGTAAGGAGTGTGTGTGCAAAATGTCGCATGGATGGGGGCAACGGTTGTGCAGATAGGAGCAGGGCAAAATTAGACCTGGGGGTCCCCCAGGGACCTGGGGGTCCCTGGAGCTGCGGGGGTCCTTGGAGGTAGTAGTTTGGCAGGTCAGGAGTGTGTGTGCAAGATTTGGCGTGGATGGGGGCAACGGTTGTGGAGATATGAGCAGGGCAAAAGTGTGACGTGTGACTGACGGACTGACGCACGGACAGCCGGTGGAGGTTTTGATAGTAAATGCGACCTACGGTCGCAATCAGTTTCAAAAGCATAACATCAAAATACAAAGGCAGAAAAAGAATAATAAAAAGGGGGGGGGGGGGCATGGGGGCTTAGTCTATTTACAAGTCACGGGTAGCAGCTGTCTGAAGGTGACTTTTCATACCAATTTTGAAGGAGGCTAGGGATTTGCTCTCCTTTAGGGCTTGAGGAAGGGCGTTCCACATGTTGATGGTGTAGCAGGAGAACGAGTTAGAGCCTTGTTTAGTGTTAAATCTACGTTGATGATGATTAGTGGAGCAGCCTCTGGTGTTGTGGTCGTGAACATCCTTGACCTTTAAGAAGTAGTTTGTCAGGTACATGGGAATCTTGGAGGTGTAGTGTATCTTGTACACCAGGCCCATTGCAAGATGCTGTACTCTGTCAGCTACTTTGAGCCATCCCACGCTTTCGTGGTGATGATCGGTAAGGTGGGTCAGAGGAGGGAGACCAAGCACAACCCTAATTAGTTTGTTTTGGGCTGTTTGAAGCTTTAACTTTAAGGCGGCTGGGGCGTCGCGATACCAGACAAGGACTCCGTAATCAATGAGGGGCCCAATAAGAGCTCCTCCTAGTGTCTTTCGGGATTTAGTATTGATCAGCGGGGCAACCCTTTGCAAGAAGCGAATTCGTTGGTTGACTTTATTGATTACCTTGGTGGTCATTTTTTCACTGGATAGGTTAGCCTCCAGGTTCTCAACTAGGCTAAGTTTCTGACTAGATCCAAAGAGGATACATTCAGTTTTGCCTAGGTGAATTGAGAGTCTGTTGTCATTGAGCCAGGTGCAGATCTTGTTAAGTTCACAGTTAAGGGCCTTTTCAACCTGCAATAAGTCTCTGCCGGAGACTAGGAGAGCCGAGTCATCCGCGAACAGAAACAGATTGCAGTCACAAGCAGATGACATGTCGTTTACGTATATTAAGAACAACAGTACCAGTGAATTGTACTGTCCTGTACAATTCACTGTATCTTTTCCTATGCAAACCTCTAATAAAGTCTTCAATCATTCAATCTATATTTTCCATTCAAGTCAATTCGAGCCACCAAAACTGTGGGACATCAAATAACACTAGTAGCGCAGCAAAACACAGTTTATCTGGGTAGAAAGATGGAAGAAAAGGTCTGACAAGTATAGTCTGGTTGCCCTTCACACTAATAACTAGGTTGACAACTCACTCTTGGATGCTGATCCCTAATGGGAATGGTTCCATCATTATCATTATCTATCTGTTAAAGAGGTTTTATTAGCTGTTTAATTATGCTTTAATTAATGTTTTGTTTCCTATAAGTGCAATAGACCGTTCTGTGTTCTGCTCACACAGCATAGGTTGTGCTCTGGCTGTGTGTGGGGGGGCCTGATGCTATCTCAGGCCCAGGGGCCCTGCTAAACAAAGATCTTACCTTTAGATGTTGTAGATCCTGTCCACAGAATTACAAATGAAATGTGTACAATGCTGTCGGCCCCTCAAAAAGTTTGATGTATTCATAAACGCAATTACAATTATTAAATTAAACACACCACCACAACACATTAACAAAATAGTGTTTGCTACCTGACCAGACAGCCAATGTGCGACTGGCCCTTCCAGTCCAACAGATGTGTGCCGAGTGCAGACGGTCGAGAGTCGAGACACACTTGTGTGCAGTTAGGCAAGTCCAGGGAGGTATGCCTTTGCATGCAGTGGCCTTGTGGTTAGAGTGTCTGCCCTGAGATTGGGATGTCTCAGGGTTGGATCCCCGGCCGGGTCATATCAAGTATGACCCAATGCCTCCTTGCCTGGTACTCTGCATCAGGTTTGGATTGTATACGTTATAAGTCCATGTGACATACTTACATCATGTCCAGGGCAGAGGTGTACTTAAACATCGCCTCACACTACAGAAATAGGACATAGGCTCATGCCCTATGGGCCCCATGGCAAGGCTTACTTACTTACTAAAGTTATGAATATCGTATGTATTTATTTACTATATCAGTACTTTGTGTCGTGTGCACTCATTTCCCAATATAGAGGTACATTTCCTAAAATGGCAATGGCAAAGAATTGGGTCACGAGCATGGGGGTGGCCGCAACTTTCTTCCATATTTTAGTGTCTTCACTTAATGTTTGTCTGATTTGTGTATCATTTAAACTTGAACTAAATCACATAATTTCATAGTTATTCTGTACTTTTGTTCTCTTAATATGTGCTCTGCTCTACAAATATAAAAGGGTAAAAAAGAAAAGAAAACCCTTCTCAGAGTTATGCAACTATATTCAACTAATGTATGCCAGTCTTTTTGATACCAATTAGTTCAACATAGGTGTGAGTCTTCTAATCAATTAGCTATGGCTGTCCTGCCATGTATAGATTCCACATAAAAATATTGTGGCATATATATAGTAAAATGTATAAGTAGGCCTTCTTAGTAGCCTGGTTGAGTATTGAGTATTTTAGTTTCACTTCTACATTTTGAAGAGCTTAGAGCTGTGCCCAGTAAGAGTGTGTGCGTGCACACGCACGCACGCACACACACACAGACACAATGCTGTGTCAGCATAGCTCATTTAGCCATTCTTATTTGTTTTTTACTTTCAAACACCATCATCACACTATTAGAAATATCTGTGGTCTAGATCAGACATTAAAAAGTTAATTAATGCCCTGATTTGTCAACATATCCTCACACTCAAGTCATACTAGTTTACTGTTGAAGTATTTTTACCAGGCTTTTCACTGTAAAAAAGCTGCGCTGAATTGTTGAGTGGTGGAGGATTTGGGGGTATTACTGGACTTCTTTTTGGAGCCTTGGCCTATCGGGCAACTTTACGCGCCTCTTAAGTCTGACATCATTTTGTAGGCGGAGGAGAACTTCTGGTGCCAATTGGCACCTGCGCCCGTGAATCTTTTTACTATTAGCTAATTTTTCTTCTCTTTCTTGTTGACAGGAAAGTGGTAGAATTATACTTAAACCGTTATTTTTGTCTCGGATCTGTTGAAATAGCGAGGGACACAGCACTGCCCATATTGACAATAAATCTGCTTGGCACCAGCGGGGGGTCTGACTACAAAATGATGTCACAGCTTAAGAAGCCCACAGAGAGGAAGAGAGAACAACAGAGTGGGAGCGAGGGAGATTGAATGAATGTATTTTATATAGATTGATACATATATGAAAGGATAGAGGTGGAATGTGGATAGAGAGCCACATCTTAAAGAGGAGTAGTCCTCTACTCCTCTTCACAATGATTCTGAAATGTTAAGGCTGATTTGTGCGCCAGTATCACTGCAGAAATGTCCAAGCTCACAACCCATGTGTTGTGAGCTTGTAGATGCCAAAAATAGCCGATTTACAAGCTCACAACATCATATGACAAAGACTAAATTTGGCTTTAGGTAAAGGTCAGAGGCCCAGTCAAAGGCCAGGGGTTACACAAGTGTTGTCTTTATGTACAAACAGCAACCCAGATTATACAAATGGCAAGAGATAGACATTCTATTTGGCACAGCTGCAAACGTTCCTGGCTTGTCCAGCAATGACAGAATAAACAGATACTACACACAGTATGTTCACTGGAGATTAAATCAGAGACATGTGTAATGTGATGGCAATGCCTTTGTAGAATTATTTTTAATGTCCAGGCTTATTGTTCCATTCAGCAGGGACAGAAAAAACAGATTGATTAGCCTAATAATGGGTGTTAAGCTTAATTTATACTTAAGCACCATAGTGTTATTTGATGTCATCAAACACTTTGTCGCTGAAGTATAAACAGGCTTTAGAGAGGTTCGGGAGAGAGGTTGTGTTAACTTGTGACTTTTGCCAACCATTTGGTATCACAATCACATTGGATGTAGAAAATACAGACAGGGCCGTACTAGGGTACTCAATACTCATACATTGGGCAATAGATTAGAAAAATATCTCTCACAACAGAACCATAACATACAAGTCACAACTGAACAGTTAAAAAAAATGACAATAGAAAAGTGTCAACATACAGAGGTTTACCAAGCACTGGGAAATCCCAATTGATTCAACAATATAGGATATGGTTTTAAAGAAATATGTTCATTCCCTATCAATAATATATCAATTTACTGTGAAACCTTCAGAAAAGTGTAATGTACAGAGGCAATGGTTTGGATATTTTGAAAAAATTTGAGGTAGCTTTGCCTTCAAATACAAGAATATTCGAATGAATGAAAAGAGTCCTGATTTAAATCTAAATGTATTAACCATACACATACAAGATGTTCATGGCTACAGTTACACAATACACACTTTGACATAGCCAGCTAGTTGGGATTTAGGGCAATAGCATTGTAGTGCATAATTTCTACCACAAGATGGCAGGAGACGCCAACTTAAACAAGGGACCTAACATCCAGTATTATGTTGCTGATCAGACTACAATCTAGGCCAGGGGCTAAAAACAAATGATGTGGAACCGAGAAGAAGTTTCAAGTACTTCTAAAGGGGGTTATGTGAGAGAGAGGCTTTGTTATTGGTGGTCACAAGAGAGTTGCGCGTGTGCGGGGAGTGTGTGTGTGTGTGTGTGTGTGTGTGTGTGTGTGTGTGTGTGTGTGTTTTCTGTTCTGTGTATAAGTGGTGAAAGGTGAGGACACAGGACATGGAAGAGAGGACTTGCGTTAGTCAATGGAGTATTTGGTTATGTTGGCCATGACAACATATCTCTTTATTAGACCAAGGAGACCTTGGAGTCATTTATGTTATGTGTCTGTTATCTGCTCTGCGTGGTGTTTAGGTATATCATTCCTCACTTCATAATATGGGCCATATCACACAGACACACACACACACACACACGCGCGCACGCGCACACGCACACGCACACGCGCACACACACACACACACACACACACTAGACTTTCTGTCTGGCTTGAGTATCCAAAAGTTGCACACACAAACCAAAGAAAACATCATAAGGTGCAGAGTAGAAAGTAACGAACATCAATTGGAAAAATGTTGACTCATCTTATTACTCCCACTTTCAGTTTTCAGCTTCGCCCAGCTGATGGCTTATCGGATGGTTATGATGGGCGATGGGGTGGGGGGGGGGGGGGTTAGGGTTCAGGGGGGGGGGGGGGCAGTTAGGGGTTAAGAGTCTTGCTCAGGGACACTTCGACACTTCGACCAGGGCCGGGAGGCAACTCCCGGCCGGTGAACTACGGCCGTCCCTACTTGCACACTTTATTAAATGCTCCAAAACGGGCATTATTCCACCAGAGTTTTAACTGTTCGAGTCATCAAGTCTGATGGGCAGTCAACACGGTAACTGTGCTGGAATAAAGCTAGGGTTGTCTTTGGAGCAAAGTGTGCAAGTCCCAGTTTTCTAATTGGCGATCTGAGATCTCACCTATCCTCCTCCACGCCGCTTCGTGGTTCCTGTCCCCCTCCCCATTTTGAGGCTAAGAATTAAGTGTTTCTTTGCTCATGCACACATTTGATTTTTAATCAAAGCAGGATATACTGTAGCATCTACTGTATGTTGTCATTCAATCAGTCGCTCATCTAGAGAGCTCACTCACGCTCAACGCGTTCACTCATTCTCTCCGTTTATTTCTGAGCTCAGAGCACACTTTGGATTTGACCCCTTCACAAAACACCATCTCTCTCTCCACTCTGCCCTCCTGTCGTTTGCCCCGTCCATCCCTTTCAGTTATTCCCCCGTCTGTTCTCTTCCTCTTTCGTTTTCTCAGTTTCTTCCACGTCTTCTTGCTCGTCCTCTTCGTCATCCCCTGCTTGGGTCTGCCTGGCAGTCTCTGGCACGAAGGAAACCTTCTCTGATGGACCAGTGGCAGCTGTCTCTTGGTGGTCTGAAGAAACAAGGACTGGAATTAAAAACATATATGTGCACCAACAGTTGGATACAGAGCATCTTTTACCTCTGAACTTAATGGTGGATTAGGTCAAGAGTCGTTTTATAATCCTCACCTGGAAATTACAAGTATTTTGATGAACACTATATACAGACTGTTGTTTAGTGTGTCTGTATGTCTGTTTAGTTTTAGTTTTTACTATTCTCTTCACTATTTGTTCATTTACTTCATTTTGCTGTCTTGTTTTTGTCTTTATTTTCTGTTTTGTTTTTTGTCTTTATTATGACCTTGGTAGAGGTTGATTTATAATTCATCACATGACGGGTGTATAAATTAAGCTCTTGCTCTCCACAGACGGCTTCCAAGCTGTGGTCAGGCCTGTTTCAATTGGCAGAGGTGCTGGTGTTTAGCAGTGGTGGTCTGGTGGAAAAAGTACTCAAGTAAAAGTATCAAAACTGCAATGTAAAAATACTCTGTAAGGGTGCCCACACACCAAAATACCTAGAGTGGAATCCGCCAATGCATTTCAATGAGAATGGAGCGTTTTTTGCCAGTAGAGGATTTCTGGAAAAAAAAACGCTCCATTCTCATTGAAATACATTGGCGGATTCCACTCTAGGTATTTTGGTGTGAGGGCACCCTTAGGCTGCTCCCAAACCAAAGTACCTATGAGAGTGGATTCCCCATTCTGCCAATGCGTTTCAATGAGAATGGAGTGTTTTTTTTTTTTTTTTTTCTGCTGGCATGAAACCGCTCCATTCTCAATGAAATGCATTGGGGGAATGGGGAATCCACTCTCATACCCGTAGGTGCTTTGGTGTGGGTGCAGCCTTATAAGTAAAAGTCAAAATGTACTAGGGTAAAAGTATGAAAGTATTGGCATCAAAATGTACTTAAAGCACCAAAAGTTAAAGTTTTTTTTTTAAATAGCAGAACTACAAGCTCACAATGCGTCGCGATGCGATGCGTTGTGAGCTTGTAGATTGGCTATTTCCAAACAGCCTAGGTATAAAATAGGGCTAACGTGGTTTATGTATGTTTTATAATATTATAATGTATATCTGCAAGTGCAAAGTAACTAGTAACTAAAGTTTTCAAATAATTGTAGTGGAGTAAAAGTACAATATTTGGATCCGAAATGTAGTCGAGTAGAAGTAAAAGTATTGGAAAATGGAACTACTCCAGTAAAGTACAAATACCTCAAAACTGTACACTTAAAGTCTATTCTTAGTGTTAGACTAGGATGTAAACAAAGTGTCAGCCCGACAATGACCAAAATTATTATTTTATCATTATTTTACACTTTTTGTGGTCATTTTTGAATAGAAACATAATATGAAGCTTATTTTTTTATAAAATATTTTCGAAATATTATTTTTATTTTAGCATCCGGTTTTCAAGAAAAAGTTGACTATAGCTCCTTTAAGTACAGTACTTGAGTAAATGTGCTTAGATACTTTACACCACTGGTGTTTAGACACAGTGGCCCCCTGTTTGTCTCAGTATGCCCTCTGGATTTGGAGCGACACGGGAGTATGACATCAGGGAAGCCTGTCTCTCAATGCAAAGAGCTTAATCTGAGCTTGTACCAGGCCTGTAGAGGAGCTTATGTTACTCTTATGCCCATACAAGCCACAGCCACACAGATAACTGTATTTGAAAGTAGAGTTAGCAGTTATTACAAGCACTATGGTCGCAGAGCATTTCAAAGCAGCTTCAGCAAATTCATTTTTTTTATATTATTTGCTAGTGAATTGCTAAAGCATGCAAAGTCTGTTTGCACAACAAATGCCAGTTAGTCATGAACTTTACACATACCCAAAACATATTTAGTCTCAAAGATAATGAGAAAATAGCATTTTATCAGCACTCTCCTTTAATAAAGTTTTGTCCATGTTTGACATTACGTAACGAGGTTGCCCAGTTCAGTTGACTGATCAACTACATGTCGCTGTATGTCCTTTTATGACTCCCCTCATCAAAGTAAAATAATGGCTGGGTCAGGTGGCAAACCGAGAGCTCATACAGAAGTCAGATAAACCCTGCAGTTCTCATTAATGGTCCAGCAGATGACACTATTTCCCCTCCTGCTATAGCTGCAGAAGCACTAACAATCCATTCAAGTTCAAGGTTTTGGCCGGACTTTACACTTGATTTTATTACCTTAGTAAATATAAATATGTTGTGTTTAATAAGTTTAATAAATTATGGTCCCATTATTAGTTGCACCAGCAGTGCGCAAATACTGCGTTCGGTGTTTCCTCTGTCGCGTCCTCTGTTTGTGTTTATGCCCGTAGTTAATCAGGGACCAGCATTCATGGTGACGTCACCATCAACAGCCAATGAGGGACCAGCATACTTGGTGATGTCCCCATCAACAGGTGCAACCTGATATAACCGAACAGCACCGAACGCAGTACTTGCGCACTCTGCTGGCGCACAAGTAGGCCATACAGGGCCATGAGTGCACAAAGAGCAAGTTGGCACCTCGACAGAGTGCAGTCTAGTTGTGTTAACTAATGGTAAAGTGAGGTATTATTCTAGGGCTTCTATTGGTTCTAGTAGTGAAGACCCGACCTCGCTCTTCCCTTACAGCCAATAGCATTCATTTCCGGGTGCTTTTCGGGACCAGAAATTCCAAGATGTTGGATTTGAATTATCGGAAAAGGTGTCTTCAAAAGTAATACGGGCCTATAGAAACCAATTGGTCACGTGACCGCTCCCTTTGACCATATTGTTTTACAGTCTATGGGCTGGGTATTTGACAAAGAATGTTACTAAGTAGGGGTGTGGGTGTCGCACCAAATTCTGGGCCCTGGGTACTTTAACTATTGAAAAATAGCAGATCTAATATTTTTGAAAAATCGTGAAGATTTGTGCAAGTCTTTGAATATTTCAAATCCTTCTCAGGTTTTTTGAAAAAGAAAAATACATATACCGGTATTCAAAGATTTGCACACATTTTAACGACGTTTAAAATAAAATAGCAGATCTACAAGCTCGCAGCGCGGCACTCTGTGCCCACTGTGAGCTTGTATATCTGCTATTTTTCAATAGCTAAAGTATAAAATAATTAAGCCCCCTCCACCTTGGGCCCTAGTAACTCAGTCCCACTTTTCCCCCCTTGTGACACCCCTGGTATGGCTGCAGAGAGTACTCTGGTCCCTGTTGACAGAGAGATTCCCTCTCACCAGCAGCGTTGGTGGGAGTCGTGTCCTCCCTCTCCTGACTCTGCCAGTGGTCCTCATACTCCTCCCCTTCATAAGGGTCTTCCAAGGGGGGGTAGACACCTAGCTTCCGCATTTGTGCTTCAGCCATCTTCTGCACAGCTGCACACACACACACACACGCACACACACGCATGCACCCACAAAAGGTGTACACAGCACAAAGACACACAAGGAGCACGAACACAGGGACAGACACGGGGGAAAAGAGGGATTGGTTGTTTTTGTTTCACCACGCATCAACACTGTCAATGTTTACCGAGTTTCATAAGGGTGTTTGAATGCATGCCAGGCTGACACACACATGCAGGCAGGCAGGCAGGCAGGCATTATGCCAAGCACTTGGAGCAGCAGATAGACACGCAGAGATGGGTAGCTTACTGTAACACCATATTTGTCTCCACCAGCCGAAGGCTGAGGGGAGAGTATGTTTTCCCCTCCGTCCGTCCGTCCGTGCGTCCGTCCGTCCGTGTGTCCGTGTGTCCGTCCGTGTGTGTGTGTGTGTCCTCGCAGTTTGTGTGCAGCTAATCTCAGTCGCCGTTGGCCCGGTCGCTGCCAAAGTGAGCACACACATTCCCTGGATGCCAATCTAGAACCTCTGCCCTAAATTTTTCAAATGGGCTTTTTCTAGCGCCACCTAGTGGCCGATGTTCGCAAGACACATTTCTGTGCACTACTCTTACAGATTTTGTCCAAAAATCCTACAAATCGGTAGGCAGTATCTCGACAGTCATGTGATCGACACGGATCTGTCCGATTTTTCATATTCCATCCTGATTGGCTAAGATTGGCTTCCAAAGTTTGTAGGATTGAGCCGTTTGGAACAAAATGCCTCAAATCCCAAACGCAAAGTGCAATTATCATGAAATCGCGCACACACGTTCCCACTAGGTCGAAGAAGAAATGCCACTTAAAATCTTTGAAAGCAGCCTCATGGTGGCGCTATAACAGGCCGATTTGTGGTTTTACCTATAACTCCATCGATCAGTTTCAAACTTTGTAAGCGCATTCCCTAGAGGCCAAGGAAAAACCCTTTCCCTGCATTTTTCACATCAGCCTTTTATAGCGCCACCAGGAGGCCGACTTATGTAAAACACAATTTTTCCTATTATTCCTTGAGATTTTATCCAAAAATCACGCAAATCGGTACACAGTATCTCTATAGTCATGTGATCAAGTCCGATCCGTCTGATATTTCATATTCCATCCTGATTGGCTAATATTAGCTTCCAAAGTTTGCAGTATTGCTCCGTTTTTGAACAAAATGCTTCAAATCATCAACGCAGCTTGCGATTACCGGGAACACAATGCTTCAAATCATGCATGCAGCGTCCGATTTCCATGAAAGATCTATGGTGAAGAACATATGCCACCCTTTTTACATTGGCCTATTATACAGTAGCACCACCAGGACACACGGCCTGGTGGAGACCTGTGCTCGGAAGAGCACTGCTTCTAGTTTCACTATGATCTTTGCAGGCACACAATGGCTCTGTAGAAGCATCACAGTCATTTTCTATCCCTTCTCTTGTCCCAGTTTCCCCCATCTGCTTGTTTCTATCACCTCTTTATCCCCATTGGCTCGCCCCTGTTAGCACTCTCTCTAAACACCGCTGACTCACGCTGTTCACCCTCTCTCAATCTCTCTCTCTCTCTCATGCATTCTTCTCTTTCATATTCCCTCTCTCTGCGTCTATGCGTTTTCTCTCGGTCACCTTGGTCTCTACTCTCTACCCATGCCCTGACACACACACACACACACACACACACACACACACACACACACACACACACACACACACACACACACACACACACACACACACACACACACACACACACACACACACACACACACACACACACACACACACACACGCAGCCTGCTATGGTGGCCTGTTTGTCATGGCCTAAGGTAGGTTACGTGATTAGAAATCATAACGATGCACACCTCTGTTTCTCTTCTCTTCTCTTTCTCTCTCTCTCTCTCTAAGTTGTTCTCTGTGCATGTGGTAAATGAAGGACATGCACAGGATCCAGGACCAAGCTTTCATTATGGGTCATTATAAAACCACTCTGCCCACTGAGGAATCCTTATTTAATGATCCTCTGCTGACAACTTCAAATGTGACTCTCTGACTTAATTACCACACACTGACATACTGCTGGAAGCACCACTCATAAGTCATAACCACACCAGGGCTCTGTGTCACAGTACACGTGCCTGTGAGTTCAGGTTGTATTTTATTTATTTATTTGTTTATTTATTTATTCCATGGCTGCGCGTGTGTGTGTGTGTGTGTGTGTGTGTGTGTGTGTGTGCACACGCACCACATCTGTATGCATGGCACGCTGTAATCCTGGATGATCCGGAGTTTCGCAGACTCACATCCAGTGTCACACAGCTGTCACACTCTAATCTCTGTCCCTCTCTGTTCTTTCCTCGCTTTGCTTCTACGCCACAAATGCGTGGACACTCAGTTGGTGTGTGCATATAGAAACACACCTATGTTTTAGGCCCACCCATGCACATGCATGCAATTAAGAAGAAAAGAAAAACAGACAGAGGGTTGTAGTCATTGTACTACATAGTCACCCATCTGTCACATGCATCCCCCCACCCTAGATTGAAGCTTGGAAAGCCGGAAAGCAAAATGAGACTACGGCAGCGAAGCAAGGCAAAACAAAAGGGCATTAACACAAGGATAGGCCACAATACACACACAACAACAAAAACATGCAGTATTAGTAATGTTAACACGTACCTCGGAGTGATGGTGGCTGATACACATGTGGATTGACACGTTTAGGCTTCAGTATTCCGTTCTCCCCCACGACCCACTGCAAAAGACAGATTGCATTTTTCAACCTCTTCAGCACGCTGAATGAATGCCTAAAGTTACCATCATTGTTCTATCAAACTTCCTGAGTGAAAAGAAAAGAATGAAGAGAAAAATGTTTTTGGGCCTTTACCTGATGGGTGGACTGGTCATCCTCAGGAGATCCCTGGTCTGCTACTCTGAACAGTGTTGCAGGAGTTGGCCTCCTGCGCCGAATCTACACACACACACACACACACACACACACACACACACACACACACACACACACACACACACACACACACACACACACACACACACACACACACACACACACACACACACACAAAGCAGAACATAATTATTATTATTATACACATACACTAATATCCAAGAGTATTACGACTATTATGAGTGAGTGGCAAAACTCTCTAATGAGTTTTCCAAAACATTACTAATTACATGAAATAACATTACCAATTCTGTTCCTTTCAAGATCAAAAAGAGTCAGGGTGCTTTTGTGCATGTTGGCTCATTGGAAAGGTGAGGCAACATGCTACACTAAATGGAATGGAACCTTAATCAGTATCTTTGGTACTACTGCTACTGCCATGAATACTGTACATGACAGCGCCTGACTTTTTCATAGGAGTGTGCAACATCCTCGGCACTTGCCACTGACTTCAATAAGATCTAGTCTGGCCAGTTGGCCAGGCAAACAGTCAAGTCTTATTGCCTAGTACTAGCCAGGTCTCATTATGTAACTTCCCTCGCTACATGCTAGTGAATATACATTGGCAATTCAAGTAGTTCTTCACAGTAGCTTAATTCACAGTTGTTTGTGAACTATCAAAATACCTCTGTGTGGAGCTTACTGTACATGCATGCTGGCATGCTTGCTTCATTCAGACAGACACCTCTGTGTGCATTAGCAATGAAATGGTTGACGTATTGACATATGTCTGTTAAACATGCACGTGTTTGTGATTGTTATCTCCAGTATTGAATATTCTCAAAGAGAGAGGGAGCATGGAGAGGGGTGATGGGGGTTATCTAGCGCCAGCACCATGCTATGAGGCCAGCCACTCCCCTCCTGTTTCTGTAGTCCCCTCTCCACCCATGGGCTGCTCCCTAGAAAACCTCCAGACTTGAAGCAGATTGCCTGAGAGAGGAAAGACTGATTGAAGCCATGCACTTCAACACTGGAGTTGGCCAATGTATAGTGTACTCTCTGTCCCCGTGAACAAGTGTGTGTGTGTACTTATCTTCGTCAAGATGCCAGGTTTTGCCCCTGTTCATGTTTATGTTTGTGTGTGCGTGCGTGCTTGCACACCGCACAGCTAATCTCGGACATCGCTGGACTGATTGGTGTGAAACTTTGCATGCACACTCCCAGTAGGCCAAAAAAAAGACACTGACTCCACTCCAACTTTTTGAAATTGGCTTCATAGTGGTGATTTACCAGGCCACTTTACATTTTGGCCTGTACCCTTGAACCGTAGGCCATACAATAAACTACTACTCCTACAGAAATTCACAGAATTGATAAAGTCTCTGCCAGACGATGTATAATCCAGATTTTTCATATTCCATTCCCCTAGGTTTCAATTGGACAAAAACAACTCTGATCACACATTGAGGGGCCTCTAAACAACATAAGGCCAAAAGCCATTTCACTAAGGGGCAGCACACATTCTACAACAATCACTGGAGGTAAGGAAAGCACATGAGCAGCTCAGAATGGTAAATGCCTTTTTTTATTAAAGGCGCAAAGTATAAAATCTGACTAAAGGGCCATTCAAACTGAGCAGTGAGCACTATAACTATAAAATCAAACCTCGGTTCGAAGTGGAGCGGTGAATCTGAGCAGCTATACCCTGTGTGTGTGTGTGTGTGTGTGTGTGTGTGTGTGTGTGTGTGCCTGTGTGCCTGCACAACAGCGCCCCTCCTTTAACTTGTGTGGCCACTCAAGGTATTGCCAGGCTACGGACATAGCCAGCCAGCCAGCCAGCCACATAGCCAGCCACCCACCCACCCACAGACATACCTGTCTATTGGGAGCGCTTTCACCGCTCCAAAAATATCGTTTCAAGTCAAGTGGATGGCAGAGTTCACACAGACTATTAAAAAACCCACAATGGTTAACAATATAGTTTGTTATCTTTATAGTTATAGTGCTTAGTGTGAATAGCACTTACCGTTTTGATGTTTGCAACATCAAACAGCAAGTCTCATTTTATACTTTGCACCTTTTAATAAAAAAGGCATTTAGCAGTCTTGCTCCAGTGCTTTCCTTACCTTTGCTCCGGTGACCCACCAGACCTGCCTAAACCTGAGGAAGTCCCTTTCTTCTTGCTACAAATTATATGTTTGTTGCAGATTTGTACAAATACTCTTGTGAGTCATTTGACATTGAGTGTCAAACGGGTTCTTGATATTCCATACTGTTTGCCTGTAATTGGCTTAAAAATGCCAAATTTGAATTGCATGTTTAGGGAGCACCTTTGCTTCAGGTCAAAGGGGTTGCCATAAATGCAAGAAGATGCTCCGTATGTCCCCCCAGCATCCTCGTATTCTGATGGCTGCAACCCCAAACTTACACAGCCCTGGGTGGGCCTTATTACAGTCTACAGCCGTTCCAGGTGTTTCAACCTGGAACAAGTATTGTACATGGATGTGGCACAGGCTCCTAACACTGTGATTATTTTTGTTGAGACTAGCATGGAGTAAATGGATTCAGGAGTTGAATCTAATAGTACCGGTAAGTAGTATTTATGAGCTTTAAAATGAAAGGAATGCAATAAATCAGAAAGTATGGCCCCTTAAACTACTTAATTTGAGTGGAGAATTTAATGCTTGACTTTTTTCCCCACAATTATAATGGTTAACAGTAAATATAATCTAGCTATTGGAAACATTCTGGCATTACAACACGGCACAGTGAACAGCAGCAGCAGTGTTGCTGGATTAGACTTGGAAGGTCAAGCAGAGGAGCATCTGGAGGTTGCAAAACGCCCGGCCAAAACCTGGGCTATGAAGAGAAGCCTGGCACCGCCGCTCCAAGGCACCACGTAACATCCTGGAAGTCGCTTGGCTCCCGTTTGCTGTGGATTTGCCGTACATGGGAGTGTGTTTTTGTTAAGGTCTCCCCCTCTGTCTCGTTAAACAAGGCAGTGCGTCAGAGCCGCCATAGGTGCGTGTTGCCAAAGCAGAGGGCCGGTGGGTTGCCCATGTAGTGGAAAGCTACCGCCGTCAAACATGAAAACACAGTGGGTGGGAGGAGCGGGGGAAGGCACGGATTCTGTGCTTATTTATAACACCAGGGACGCGTCGTGATCTGATCACGTCACTTCCCACTCTCCTGCCTTCCCCGTGGTAGCACCCATACCACCATTAGTCTCTTTCTTTCACCTCTCATTTCCATTTCATTCCATCCTCTCCTTCAGTTTATCCTGTTTACGTCCATGTCCATCCCTCATTCCTTGACAGTGACATTATCCTCACCCAATCCCCTTCCCTCTCTCCCCCAACCCCCCTTCATCTCCGTCACTGGACAATGTAATCCTTGAAATTTCATTATGACGCTCAGGTTCGTTGGCCTATGTTTCCTGCCCATCCTCTCTAAAGCCATTTTTTCTCCCTCTCTCTCTCTCTTTCTTAAGCTCTCTCTCTCCCTCTGCAGGGGACATCCACAGGGCTATATGTCACATTCACTCCGTCCCCGCTACCCTGGAAAGGTGGCGGAAGCCTGGGGTTTGGATGCTGCTGTGGACTCCGCTGCTCCTGCCTGATTGACACCTGCTACCACCTCGCCTTTCACAGTGCAGAGCAGGCACGTGCACACAGACAGTCAGACATCAAAGGGGGCTTGAGCCCCTGCCCTTTTATCCGTCTGTAAAACGTGCCCTCTCCAGACCATGAATGCAGTTTCTTTTTACTTTGGTGAAAGAAATGCAAATGCCCCCTTTCCATGCCATACCTGAAGGCAGCATTCAAGAGAATAGCCTTGTCCAAACTCTCCTGAATTTGAATGCAGCATCTTATGTTGAAATAATTCCCCCCTCTGTGTAGAGCAGTGTTTCTCAAATGGGGGTACGACGTGTACCCCCCTAGGGGTACGCGGAGGTACTGCAGGGGGTACACTCAAGATAATGGTCCCCAAAAAGAAAAATAGAAGTATAAACCATGATACCATTATTTATAGTTAAATAATTAACTACAATTGAATTAGAAGGAGAAAAAACCTTTACTGATGACACTTGGAGAAACTTGTTGTGAGCCTGATAGTTGCCAACCCAAATTACATATAAGGCTACCAGGCAACTGGTATGTATTTGAATGTTGTTTGAATGTAAGTTACTAGAATTTCACGGGCGCTTCGCTGTTAAAAGTTGTTATCCTTATGCATAGATTAAAAGCTGCCGTTTAATTTGCTGTGATGTTGAAAGTGAACACGGTAACACGTGTGAAATCAGTGGTGGAAAAAGTACTCACGTTATACTAAAAGTATCAATGAGCAGAGTGAGATCAGCATGACAGAACAGTTAGCTTAAATGTGGGTTTCCGAGGCTAGCTTAAACGGGACTAATTGTAGTTTGTCAGCTGTAGTCGGTGTCAAATTAGGCAAAGTACAAATTGTATTTAAGGCAGGTGTGAGATTCAAGTTAGAGGAGAGGCTTAGCTTACAAAACTGCAGACGAATTGACAGGAAGGGTGTAAATGTTAATGTGTCTGATAGCTGAATGTTTGTGAGACAACAATTGTGAAAGAAATTGTTTATCTGCAATTGTGTCTGGATTCTTAACCATTGACGAGACAAAAGTTATGAAAGTAGCTGTTTATCTGCACTTGAATCTGCATTTGTGGGCTATGTTTCTCTGTTCCCCTATTCGGAGATATTGTAGGTATTTTGCAAAACTCTCCTCCAGAGAAACACCACAATTCTTTCACATTTCACAAGCCCTAGTTTTGGTCTAACTCCCGACTAAGATGTTATGGCCACAGTGTTGAAACTCTCACTCCTTTTTTTATTTTTTGTGATGTTAGATTCTTGAAAAGGGGGGTTATACCGTTATATACCGCTAGTTATGATTTTTTTATGATTTTAATTGCAGTTGGGAAAATGTTGTTGTCGGGTAAAGGGGGTACTTGGATTCAAAAATCTGCGAAAGGGGGTACTTTGGCCAAAAAAGATTGAGAAACACTGGTGTAGAGATCCATGCCACATCTCCTGTATTCACTTGATTATGCTTAGTTCAGTGTGGTATCAAGAACCGAAAATAGCTGACCTCCAAGCTGAGGTCTGCTATTTTCAATATTCTTTTACCAAAAAGCCCTTTTAGAAATGTCAGCCCCTGCCTCTCTAACATTCTCTGCACGGCCCTAGTGCAGAGCATGGCGAGGCCAGGGTATTGCGGTTAATCAATGCACCAGATGCTACCACGCCTGAGCCCCTTCCCACCCTGCCATTCAACGCAGGCCTAGCATTCCAACCATTATGCAGCCGCTTCCTCTCCTTTTCATTCAGACACTCAGTGGCTGTTGCTGCTTCATTCAGATAATGCATCATGCATGAGATACTGTAAAGGAGGGACGAGAAACATCACAGGATCAAGCGCGTGCTTGTGATGTTATGAATTTCATACTGCATAATGAATTTCATACTTACTGCACTACCATCATTAAGAGTTCAGTCAGGTGACTTGTGTATATATTGGAAAATATTTGATTTATAATGCACAGGTGTGAATATTAGACTTATAATTGATCTTGGTGTTCAGGCTTAGTACACATTAGCCCCTGTTTAGCACAGTTCTGCTTCATTTATACTCCTTTGTATGCTGGTGTCGCATGCTGAAAAAAGCAGATCTACAAGTTCACAGCACGTTGTGAGCTTGTTCTGTAGATCAGCTATTTTCACCAGAGCACACCGAAGTAGTACAAATCTGGATTTAGAACACAACCAAAGGGGGGTGAGTGACAATTTTTGTTGTTGTTGTTAATATAAGTCTTAAATAGCTGATATAGCAGCAACCCATCAGCAACCCATCTCTCCAGCTCTTTAGCAGACAGAAAAGATTTGTTTTGGTCAGGAAACTAAGAGAGAACTCGTACAGGACACAGGATAAACAGGTGGAATTGGAAGTAAAGAAACAAATCCAAAATGACACAATTGGAACTGAAACACTATAACATTGAGAAAATCTTTACAAGGTTCTCTCTCCTGACAGGATGAAATTGGCATCCCGACCCAAAGAAGGTTTTCTGTCTACTAAGGAGCTGGGATAGACAGTTAATGAATAAACACTCTATAGCAGATTACTAGTAAGACGCCTCAGGGCGACAAGCCACAGTGATGTGGACATCAGGGATGTGGACATAAGGGATCTCCATATATGGGCATAAAAGGGATTTGTTCCCCCTGGCATCACAGGGATCTCCATATCTCCATATATGGGCATAAAAGGGATTTGTTCCCCCTGGCATCACAGGGATCTCTCTAACACGGCATCATTAATATTGATGACACCAGGGAACTCCATATATGGGCATAAAAGGGATTCTGTTAAAGTGACATCACAGTGAAGCCAGAGTGTGATGTCAGAGCGGCAAACCCTTTCTGGTAGAGTGGTTCCCTTGACATCACAGTGACATCAGAGCATGATGACATGACACATTTTTACCGTCTATGGGTTTGCCCATAGACCGTATACACGGCTAGACGTGTACATGGTAAACTGCGACCTTCAGTCACAATAAGACACATCAGAAGTTGGTGTTTCTGGGGTGGCGGTGGGTGCAAAGAAAGTGATATGAGACAGTGAATAAGCCACCAATTTGGTCAGCTGCTTGACACGTCACAGTTACATAACCCACAAAGTGGAGCTCGTGCAAGTGTACAACCCACAGTCAGAGAAGTACGTGTGCATGTGTACAACCCACAGAGTCAGAGAGGTACGGTACGTGTGCATGTGTATAACCCACAGAGTGGAGCGCGTGCGTGTGAATAACCCACAGAGTGGCGCGCGTGCATGTGACCCACCCGAGTATATCTGCCTGAACTAGCTCACCAGCTACGCATCATTAACATAATTGAATGAGGGTAATGAGGACAGTGGGCCAAATAAAAAATACAGCTGAGCCATTTAGGACTGGAGAGCTGCACACGCTTGGAAAGTGTGTGATAATTGAGGTCAGAGAGCGGCATAATATAATCCTCCTCCACAGCCGTGTGCGTGTGTGTGTGCGTGTGTGTGTGTGTGTGTGTGTGTGCGTCTTGTTAGTGTACAAGTCTATAATGGTTGTCTTCTCTAAACATGACCCTTGAACCCCCCCACCCTCCAAAAAGTAGCAAACTGTAATCACGACTCTTGTCATTTTCCAGCCTCATAGCGGCGTACGTTATACTGGGCAATGTAATATTGTATACAGAATGTTAATTCAACCAGCATGTTGTACTGGTTACGTAACATTGTATATGTTACTTTCCATGCTCGCTCTCATACTGGGGCGCAACTTGTGACCCCCCCACCCCACATCTGCCTCACAGCCATTACTCAGCATCAGCATCCACATAACTGTCCTCTGTCACAGCCTTCACAGAATAGTTTCTTGTTAATCCGCGCGGGCAGCCAGTGGGGCGTTCATGAGCTCCACAGGTGTGTCCCTCCCTGCAGGCTTCCTCCCCCTGTGCCTACTGGCAGCTATTGCACATGCTATTTAGCACAGATCTGTCCAGCTGATGGCCCAGTCTCCCAGACTCACATAAGCCGGTTTTCCACAGGCCCAACTACACACCACTCCACACCACACCGCCCACTTGTGTCAGGTTTTCCACTACAAGGAACTGGGTAGAGTGGTGTGAAAGTGGTACTTAACGGGGTACTTAAACAGCTCCACTCTCGAGTGGACCCGGCCTGGGCTAAGTGAGGCCAAATCAGTGACGTATACACGCTGCTGATACTGATTGGTCAGAGACAGAGTCTCACGGCTGAGCTGTGTCTTTCAACACAACAACTTGAGACAGATTTTAGTATGCAGTCACGGCTGCAAATCAAATATAAAAGCAAAGCCTATTTGTTTTATATATCTGTTTATAAAGAGGACGATTAGGCAGAATTGTGTTCCCCAGCCCTGCAGTTGAGATACCACGAAGCACCAAGAACATTAATCAACACAAACAGTGGACATAGGCTATATCGTCGCGAGTCGCAATTATCAACGGCAAATGCGTCGGCAATCCGTTATTTTATATAGATCTCAGTGAGATGTCTCCTGTTTGTATTTGTAACTGCATGTGTTGAACGAATCTACAGTAGCCTACATGACATGTACTGTCCTGTTGCTGCACTAGCATAGCCTCTACATTAGCTTACTTCTTTTGGGGAGTTTGGCCAATAAAGTTATAATTTGACCATGAACATCCCAACGTTAGTTGTCGCTATAGTTGTTAAGACTTGATGAAGACCTGTGTGAGTGTGTGGCATCTAAAACATTGTCCACCACCACATCTCCGTGTTGAATGGGGAAAAGAATCTACAGTAGCCTACATGTACTGTACTGTAGCTTAGCATGTATGCTAGCGCAACTAGCCTCTACTCTTCTTTGTGTGGTTTGGCCAATAAAGTTATTATTTGACTATGTTCACCCCGACGTTAGTCGTCGCTATAGTTGTAAAGACTCGATGAAGACCTGTGTGAGTGTGTGGCATCTAAAACATTGTCCACCACATCTCTAAAAATAATTAGCGCAAGTTAGCATCTCCGTTGTGTTTACAGACTGAGAACGAGTATCCGTATGTTGAAAGGGGCGTCGATATATTTCGGGAGCGGAGGGGAGGAGGAGAGGAGGGGGGGGTACTGTAGTGGAAAACCTACATAAAAAATGCGGTGCGGTGCGGTGTCGTGCCGTGTCGTGTAGTGTCGGGCTAAAAAGTGGTATGGAAAACCGGCTATACAGACTCATACACACACAAGTTTGAGTGCTGCTGCCTGGGACAGTGGGACATTAAGTGGCAACGCTGAATGTGTGTGTGTGTGTGCGTGCGTGTGTGTGTGCGTGCGTGCGTGTGTTAAAATCCTCAGTGTATGTTTTACTCTACAAGAGTAAAAAAATTAACACAGATTTTACTGTGTGTATGAGCGAGAGAGAGACCAATAAAAAAGACTGATGTTATCGACAATTAACAGTATTTTAGCAAAGAGGTTAAGGAATGGAAGATATTGACAGAGCACGACCACCAGTCAGCATGCATGTGCACGAACAACGTGTGATGGCTTATAGCAAACCCTTGCTTAGCTTGCTGGGTGCAGATTAGGCTCATCTGGGTCTGCTCCTCAGAGGCAAGCCCCCGTAAGCTGGCACACTGATGGCCTGGCCTATTAAAAACAGCTGTAGGACAGCATAAACTAGATCTGAGTGGCCCCCTGGGGACTCAGTGGAGAGAACGTGAAAGGCCTCTCACACGAGCATCACTGTAACTGCCTTCATACCAGCGCTAACCATCTTAAGAATCTCCAGGGGCGGCAATTGTGAAAATCGTCCCTCACTGCAAAAGACAACACTGTGAGAAAACCGCATCAGGTCTCCCCTCCCCTTCCCTTGTCAGGTAGAGGCAATGTCACTTCATCACATTAGGACATCTCACAGCAAGCAGCGTGTGACAACTATCTGATAAAGTGGAAGCAGCACTTCAACTTTATGCTTGTGCTACGGCACTGTAGGTCTCAGCATGCGACACTGTATTAAAGCGGGAATAAATTAGGCCTTTGATGTCCAGAAGGCTTTTTGATCTCTCTCCCTCCCTCCCCAGTCTTTCCCAAGGGGAAAAATGCCTACTCTGGAATTCTCCTTTAAGTCAGTTCACTTCTTAAGGGCAAGAAGTCAATTGATAAGGGTAAGAAATCAACTGACTGCAACCGTATAGATATGTCACAAGAACATTATTGAATGTGTGGTGAAACCGCTTACACATGTCTGCAATCGATCTTTGACAACTGGTGTTTTTCAAAGTGAAATGAAAACCGCTAAAGTTATTCCAATATAGGCCGTTTTCTCTAAATTATTAAAAGAATATTCTATAAAAGACTAGATGATCACAAAACAAAATATTCAGTGCGACCAACAGTATGGATTTAGAAAAAAATAGGACCACCTCACTAGCATTATTGAATTTCCTAGCAAAAATAACAACCGCAGCTATTGGATCAATACTGGGTCGATTGTTGTTTATGTAAATGATTTGTGTAGGCAGATGACACAAACTTATATCAAGTCATTATCAGTATTATATAAAGAAAAGATGCCATATACCTTGTACTGTTCCCTCATATTCTCATTAACAAATTAGGTGTGTGGTGTGTTTACTGTTAACCCATCCTATAACAACTAGGAGCAATGAGCAGCCATTCTACAGCACTTGGGAGGAATTAGGGGTTAGGTTAACTTTTTAAAGATTTGTTTAGGGGATTTGTTTTGGGGCTTTTATGCCTTTATTGACAGGCTGATAGAAAATGGGGAGAGAGATGGGGAGTGACACACAGCAAAGGTCGTCGGGACCTGGTTGATATAAAAACTGTCAATTGCCAATCAGTATCCAGAAGTTGGACCCTGATGAAGACCTTTTAGGTAGATACAGTACATGTTGGTCATATTGTTGCATAACTTGAAAGTTTCATTCCAACTCATGACCTATCTTCCAATGTCAAATTCTCATTCATTCCTGTCTATCAAAATAAAACAGAAATGCCATACCCACTTTGTTGAATTGGGTCCCCAAGGAGTCTATACCGATTTATTGGTATTGATTTGACACTGAATGTCCTCTTAATTTTCACCAAAATGTTTGCCTATTATGACAAGCCCAGAATAGTGATACTCAGGTTCAAGTTTAAAAGTTTGAGGCTAGGCACAGAGTATTGCTCTTCCAATTAAAACACTTGAACCCTAGCGCTCCTATTCTGGGCAAGTCATAACAGGGGAACATTCTGCACTTATTGGAGTGGGAAAAAGGAGACCCCTGGGGGGACCTGCCACAGATACTGCACGGTTTGAGTCAGGCCTCAGACATCAAAGGGCTAGACAGGTAGCCTAGCTTTTACCTGTCTGTAAAAGGTGCCTTCTCCAGAACATGAATGCAATTTTTACTATGGTGAAAGAAAGGCAAAGGCCCCCTTCCAGTGCCATACCTGAAGGCAGCATTCAAGAGAATTGCCTTGTCCAAACTCTCCTGAACTTGAATGCAGCATATTATGTTGAAAGAATTGCCCTCTCTGTGTAGAAAAATCCATGCCATATCTCCAGTACAGACTTCATTATGCTTTGTTTAGTGTGGTATCGAGTACCGAAGTACCGTTGTGAGCTTGGAGGTCTGCTATTTTCAATATTTTCACCAAAGGCAATTTCAGAAATGTCAGCCCCTGCCTCTTTAACATTCTCTACACGTCCCTGGTTTGAGTGGTTAACCTCCCCTTCCCTTCCCTCTCTCTCTGTCTGTTCTCTTGGTCTTTCATCTCTCTCCTGTCCTTCTCAGGTAGGAGTGCTACTGCTATACTGCAGCTTCACTCATTGGCAGAGGTCGTGATCTTGGGCCTTCTGAACTCAAGACAGTGAAACTCATACCTGGAACTCGCCCGAGTCGCGTTAGATTGTAACCACTTTAACCATTATTTTATGCTTTAACTATTGAAAAATAGCAGATATACAAGCTCACGGTGCCGCGCTGCGAGCTTGTAGATCTGCTATTTTTGAAAAATCGTGAAAATGTGTGCAAGTCTTTGAATATCTTTGACCCGATCTTTGACCCGACTTCTAAATCCTTCTTCTAAATCAAGTTGTTCTCAAACCTTTTCATGTCAAGGACCCCCAAAATTACATGTATTTGGCCACAGACCCCCATCTCAAAATATGTTGTTCCAGGGACCCCCCAGAGGCAAATATTTGAGTTACAAATGTTCGCTTTTAAATAGATATATTCAAAGACTTCCAAAGAAAAAAATAGCAGATCTACAAGCTCGCAGCGCAGCACTCGGTGCCGCGCTGTGAGCTTGTATATCTGCTATTTTTCAATAGTTAAAGCGGTCAATAATCCTAGGCCTAAATGGGTTAAAGGCAGGTGTGGATCCATCCTCCTCTTGGTACTTCTGGGATCCTCACAATATGAAGTGGTTGAACCCTATGTGGCGCTAAATGCAAGCTGTAGCCGTAAGTGCAATAACTCAATAAGGTGAAAACTAATCCCCGGCCTGCGTGCGACCTGAGATTCCTTCTTTTGTTTTGTTTTTTCTGTTAAGAGGCATTAGTGCCACAGTAACGCTTCGGCCAAGAACAAACACAGTCACACAGGTCTGAAATGCTTTGTAAACTCAATTTCAGTTGGTTGAGCACAACACATTTCATAGAAGACAGATAACATTATGTGCAAACAACTGACATCTGTTCACAGCTTTTTTTTCATGTGTGCTGAAGACCCATTAAAAAAATACATGAAAACATGCAGCAACGAGAGATATGATGTCAGCTCATTTGAGGTGATTTGCAGGTGGATTTCTGTGGAGAGGTGTGTACTGTCAGGATTTTATATTTAAGATTTCCATACAATTTTCCCATTAAACCTGGAAAATCTTGTTACAACCTCTGCAGCCATGAAAGACAATAATATTAGCATTTTTGATTAATGTTTTAGGCAAAAAAGGTGTAACTTTATCACTCAAGACAACAAAAGATTTGCATCTATTATTGGCCTGGTCTTTGCAGGTTCAGCCAAAACAATGTGTCATTGTATCTGGTTGTGCTACTGTATAATACCCGCTGCTAGCTTTAGAAAGCTCACACAGGTTCTCACACAGGACCTACCAGTTAGTATCTAAACGTTTGAGGGCTTGCCTTTATGCACATCTAAATCTGTAACCAGATTCAAACTAAAGGCATGACTTACCATAACATGACCATCAACAACCGTTAGGGAAATGTTCATGACTAATGTTGAGCGTTGAACAAGAAAATAATAACAAATGCTTGTTAAAACAACGGTTTGGCCTTAATAGAGATTTTATGAGCCCTTAACAATTCATGGGGGAAGCTCTATGCCATTTCTATTTCCAGCTAGGGATATAGTAGTCTTCCAAAATTTCACGGAATTGTTTTGACGTTTCAGTGAGAACATGATCAGCTTTGGCTTTTCTAATTGCAACTGTGTGCTGTATGGTAAATGGTGCATTTATATAGCGCTTTTATCCAAAGCGCTTTTACATAGATTGTGCATTACATTCACCCATTCACGCACACATTCATACACCGGTGGCAGAGGAAACCATGCAAGGCACCATCCTACTCACCGGGAGCAACTAGGGGTTCAGAGTCTTGCCCAAGGACTCTTCGACATTAACTCAGGGGGAGCCCGGATTCGAACTGGGAACCCTTCGGGAACCCTTCGTGTTCTAATAACGGTTTCTCTACCCCTGAGCTATTGCAATACCTTTTCTCCTGGCTTGCCCATGCCACGTTGCGCTCATGAAGTGACTTGGATAAATTTGGAGTGAACTACTAACACACTGTTTTGGTCTTTTACACTGCACTTTTACAAGTTCCTTCATCATAAAATCATTTCCAGGAATTTTCAACATCAGCAATGCGGTTAATTTTCTACCAGTCAAAGTAAAGGTCATGAAAAAAAACCTTGTTCCATTAAATGTTCAGGCTTTATAATGATTCATGGCTTGGTTTGTTTTTTGTTTTTGTATTTCTAACTGTGGCAACAACACAGCGGTCAGTAATATCATTTGGAAATACAGAATCAACTGTGCACTGTATTTATGAGGCACATTGGTTAGGTTAGGTTAGGTTAGGATTAGTAGCACTAGTCATAATATGCTTTAACATCAACAGATATTGATTGTAGCCTGTTCCAGTTTAGATCAAATAATGACAATTTAATCAATCCAATTCTGTTCAATCCAGATAGAAGCTGCATTAAAGATGGTAGACCACCTCTGACAGTTGAAGAAGGTGTCCTATAGCAACCAAGAACTGTAATACAGTGTTTCGGAGACCTAAAGATAAAGAGCAGATTTTCCATAAAGATTGCGACACCCCTGCTCTTTTTGGGCCAGTCAGTCCCACGGTCTATTCATTATAACCATCAATGCTAATATGGCACAATGGTACATACTTTTGAGAAAGCTTCATATTGCTGAAAAGAGTAAAGACAGCTCAATAGTACTCATCTGGGATTAGCCCTTTACAGGCATAAACAAACTGTGTCCAGTTAAAGGCTATACAGTTCCAGACCACCATGTTGTCCTCTGACCAAGCTATATGAACATCCAAAGGCAAGTGACCGATCGATCATGTGACAAACACCTTTGTCAGACACACTTACACTCAATCACATCTAACAGACAGAAACAGCAGTGCCTCCGGGCAGATTTCAAGAGGAATTACTGAGTATAAACAACACCACAACTTTGTACAGTTTCAAGGATGTGAAAACTTCAAATAATAACCCCTATAGCTCAGCGAGTGTGCCGTAATCCGCAGAGAGTGCTCGTCCCTTTTTGAGCGGTGGTCACACCGTCTCCTATACGTGGCCGTGTGTGTGGGTATCCGTCCGGCCGTCCGTCCGGCCGTCCGTGTATGTAGCCTCAAGCCTGCAGTACCTTTTCTGACCACACATGTTAAGGGAGGGGCGCTGTTGTTCTCACACACACACACACACACACACACACACACACACACACACACACACACACACACACACACACACACACACACACACACACACACACGGGGGAAGGGTGGGTCAGCATGTGTGGTCAAGTATTTTATTATTATTATTAACAAACTGAATGTTTTAGGGTCAAATAAATTAGAGTGTGTGAAGAAACTACAGCATTGTAAAGCACACTAACCCCGCTGCACCCACCCAGTAGTGCTGTTGCACAGCCTCCACGACCACCGCTCGGTTCACACGGGTGTGATTTTTAAAAGACTGGCCTCTTTGTAATGCCAGAAGACGCCTCAGTTCTCTCCATCTCGGCTGACATTGATGTGACACATACGGAGAGACCTTTGACCCCACCGGTGGCTCACTGAACAAACAGATGGGGTCGGGAGCATCTGGAGGGCCTCTCCGATGACCTCCAGATAGTTAATGTAATTATTCCGTACCCAGTGGCAGAATTATATCACACTTTGCCCATTTGCCACCACCCATCGCTCTCCTATGCGCCCAAACCCCCACCACTTGTGTCATTAGTTGCTGGTAGCAGGAGGGGGGACAGTGGGAGGAAGAGGTGTCACAAGGGGGGGGGGGGCTGAGTTACTAGGGCCCAAGGTGAATTAGTTCATACTATTGAAAAATAGCAGATCTACAAGCTCGCAGAGCGGCACTCAGAGCTTGTTTTCTTCTGGGGGGTCCCTGGAACTATATATTTTGAGATGGGGGTCCGTGGCCAAATACATAT
This sequence comes from Nannobrachium achirus, assembly GCF_963921795.1. Taxonomy (NCBI): domain Eukaryota; kingdom Metazoa; phylum Chordata; class Actinopteri; order Myctophiformes; family Myctophidae; genus Nannobrachium; species Nannobrachium achirus. The sequence continues at coordinate 39,704,661 of NC_137813.1, forward strand.
CATTTTGGGGGTCCTTTACATAAAAAAGTTTGAGCACCACTGACATAGAAACATAGGTTTTCAAAAAACCTTAGAAGGATTTGAAATATTCAAAGACTTGGACAACATTTCATGATTTTTCAAAAATAGATCTACAAGCTTGCAGCCACGCTGTGAGCTTGTATATCTGCTATTTTTCAATAGTTAAAGCACAAAATAATGCGTAATAATGCGTTCCCGGTTCATGGCCATGGGGGGCCCACAGTGAATCCTTGTACCCAGGGCCCAGATTTTGTTGTGACACCCCTGCATGCGCCCAAACCCCCACCACTTGTGTAATTAGTTCCTGGTAGCAGGAGGGGGGACGGTGGGAGGAAGGCCTCTGCTGCAGTAACACAGCTATCAGATGATGTGGAGGAGGAGAGGTGGTGATGAGTGACAGGGAGCCACCTGCCAAGCCAAGATGCAAACTGGATGCATCACACAGGGCTAAGGGGCAACAATCAAAACTCTTAGAGAGGGTGTACAGCAGCACGGCTTGCAGTCACCAAAGGGAAAATGCTATTATTCTGACGAGTCTAAACCTAACCCTTGCTTACTGTAATCTCACACTATTGTAACCTAAACATGTTTGGACAATTAGGATGTCGGAATAATGGGCCATCGGATACCCACAATTGACACTCCCATAGGTCAAGAGTCAGGTACAAGCGGAGGGTATTGTTACCGTGAGCGCTCAATAACAACTTCTTGTTTGCTACAAAGATGATCACTCCTTGGCTTGCAAACCACAACCTCTGCCCCTGATTTCTCACATTCCCCTCTTCTAAGTGTCACCATGAGGTTGCTTTTTGCAGACTCTTATCTCCGGCACCGTTGCCCCATCCATGCCAAACTTTGCAAACACACTCCTTGGCTGGCAAACCACAACCTCCGCCCCCGATTTCTCACATGCCCCTCTTCTAGCGCCAACATGAGGTTGCTTTTAATGCCACTTACAGGCCAATTTGTGTATACAAGCGACCTGACGGTCGCTTATCTCCCGATTAGGGAGTCTCACTGGTAAAATGGTATTATGTGTGGTTGCTATATGTATCTCTAAGCTCATTGTGTTTGATGCTGAGAAAACATCATATATTTGTTGAGAATTCATAATTAGAATGAATGGGAGTTGAAACTTTGGACTTGATTGCGACTCAAAGCACAATTTTGGTGACTTGTGCACACGCACACACACAAAGCAATGTAAATTACTTTGAACTTTGTCTGACATTTGAAAACCCACAGAGGTAAGGATTGCTGCAGTAGCTTGTGAGTCACACACACACACACACACACACACACACACACACACACACACACACACACACACACACACACACACACACACACACACACACACACACACACACACACACACACACACACACACACACACACACACACACACACACACACACACACACACACACACACACACACAATGAAGCTTCCCAAGACATTTTTCCAATAACTTCCTAATGCCAAGAGTAAAATTGAGCATTCATTACAACATCGGATGTTGTTGACAGTGTATTTCAGAACACCCCAAAAAACAGCATTATCTTGTGACGTGTCTATGTGATAACATTAGCCAGCCCGACCTTCAAACTAACAGTACAGGGCATATGTCACAGTTTAGTATGAGAAACGGCACATCTCCGCGCCACGTTTTCTTTACGGTCAATGGGTTTGACACTCACGCTCTGACATCACTGTGATGTCAAAGGAACCACACTAACAGAATCCGATACAGATACATTTAATTGAATGGTAACTGAAAATGTAACTGAACCTCTGAGGAAGATCATAATCATAGGATCAAAATGTGTTGCGCGCTGACACTGTTGTAGCCCCCATCACTCCTCTTTGAGATATGGAAATAATCTGTTGATGAATAAAGAAACTCTAGCCTTGCCATCGTTATACAGGCCATGCTCTTACTTTATGGCAGTACAAGGATCCTATTTGTTGATTGTAAAAAAAATGCTACCGTTGAGGACATCTGGAATTTCTGACTTGTGACTTTAACTGTGTGAACACAACTTGGGACTTGACTTCAGACTCACTCTTCAATTGATATAAAGGTTATACTTGAGACTTAATAGTAACTTACTACTATACTACGTACTAAAACTTGCATAACCGTGCCTTGATTACTTGGTCTTCAATATATCTAAATTAGAAATGATTATTTATCGTTAGTCTTTTTAAAATGTTCTGTACATTTAAGCAGTCAAAACACGTGTAACCTCTAAAACTGTCTAGAAACCTGACTCATCCAATGAATCTGTGCATTCAAAAGTGTATCTCTTGTTATGACATTTCCTGACCCTTTTACTAAACATTGAAAATGACCCTGTGCAAGTCCATTAAGGGGCATGCAGATAAATCGCTCTGAGATGAAAATCAAAGATTACAACAGACGCAGAGACCATAACATAATGGCATGTCTTCCCTGTGTTGATGAAACAGGGATAAAGACCAATCCCATTTGTTTTGAGTCATGGATCACCACTCCTCTCAAAGCATCTACGTCAATCCAGTACATCCTCCCCATGATGGACAGGGATGGGGACACTGGATCCGCAAGCTAGCATCTCATGTCCCCCAAAAAAACAAATGTCACGATTATGACATTTTACTTGACAATTAATTGTCACTCAAATAATTTGGTCGTTGAACATTTAAAAAAAAGTAAACAATAGTGGAAATAGCAGATCTACAAGCTCAATAATGAGCTCGTAGATCGGCCATTTCCACCATTTTTGAAGTTTTTGAAAATATATTTATATTTTCAACATGGAAATGATTATGACAATAATGGTGATTATTCAAAAGATTATTGTGATTATCTCCACTAATTGCGATTAGGCGATTATGTAATAATTGTGACAGGCCTAATACTGTAGGTATGAGGGACAAATTGTATAATTTGCCATGGACCCCAGTCTCGAATCTCACCCAGAACAAAGCAGAACTTGTTGATCTACCGAGTGTGAAATCCAGTTACAAGACAGCTCCCGATTTTTCCCAGTCTTTACGTATCGCCTGCTCTCATCATCTCCCTCCTCTGCTGCTGTCGTTGACTGAGACGTGAGGCCCTAATCCTCCTAAACCTCTGTTCTCATCAGAGATTTAGCTGCTGCTACTGCTGTTGATGTTATTGTTGTTGTTGAAGCAGAGGACATAGGCTGAAGGGCCTCTAAAGGACAGTTATACTGCTGTTGGTCTCTTTGTGCCAACGAGGATCATAACGTGCCAACGTGTGTGCGTGTGTGCGTGTGTGTGTGTGTGTGTGTGTGTGTGTGTGTGTGTGTGTGTGTGTGTGTGTGTGTGTGTGTGTGTGCGCGTGCGTGCGTGCGTGCGTGCATGCGTGCAAGGTACAGCTCAATACAGCTGAATAAGGGAGGAAATAATCCAACTTGCTTGGCAGCTATAGTGCATATCGTCACTGTCGGGCGGAAACCTCGTATCTCCAAGTTTCAAATGTGCATGTTTTTTCACACAAGGCTGTCGCACAAAAGTAGTGAAAACAGCTGATCTACAAGCACACAACGCCTCGCGGTGCGAGGCGTTGTGTGCTTGTAGATCGGCTAGTCTAAATAATTTTTAAAATTATAAATACAAAGCGAACGGTCTTGGACATACAAGGTTTCCGCCCGACAACGTCGATATAGTGCATGGTACTATACTATAGGAATATATTCCTACTGGGATTAATGGGATAAATTCACTTCATTAGCAATGACGAGTAAGTGGGACTTTGTGTGACATATAATTACAGCATGATTTGTTTGTTGTTTGGTTTGTTGACCACAACAGCAGCCTGTTGCTGGTGGGTTTCAACAGTGCATGCCTGTGATGGGCGAAAGGAGCCCCCATGCTTGTGAGGTACTGTACAACATGCTTCATCGTTGATCTTCAGATGACTGTATACAGTGTCATCAAATAACTCACTTCAATATTTTTGCTTGCGCTGTTTATACAACACATGCCACTACACTACCACAGACACAGAGATGCTATACCACACACACACACACACACACACACACACACACACACACACACACACACACACACACACACACACACACACACACACACACACACAGAGAAAGAGATTAAGTACAGAGTACACTGTAGTAATTGTTTGTTACACAACAGCGTACATTAGGACTACATGATGGCTATGGAGAGAAGTTTGTAAAACGGTGTCACATTTTAAAGTGTGACACAGCTCAACAAATTTGTACAACTCGTACTTTTGCCGAGGCTGAGGCTGAGCAGGTTCTCTGCTTGGGAACCAGGGCAGTCATAAAGTAAAGGACACTGAGTTTTGTGAGTCAGAGGTGGGGGGGTTTACCTTTCAAAACACACTTGGACTGTTAACAGGGGTGGGACGTGCCGAGATCTACTATCTACATCCAAAATTTAATTAAACTCTGTGGTCCTTTTTCTACCAGGCCAATTACATTTCTTTGCCAATTCAATTTACTGTGGGTTGAGCAAACATCATCAGCCACCGCGGTTCACCGCGGATCAACAGATCGCGTCACTAGGGGGAGAAATACTGAATGGCCTCTGGTGAACCAACGGCAGTGACATTCCCCTCTGCCGTTCACGCACCATCTCGTCACTGCCAGGCAGAAGACTTGTATCTCCAAGTTTCAAATGTTTTTTATTTTTTTTTTGTAAAGTAAGCCCTGCTTCATCATACAAAACTGCAGCACAAAACAAGTGAAAATAGCACACAATCCCTCACGATGATCGTCTATTTTCACTAGTTTACATAATTTTTTAAAATGATAAATACAAAACGAACGGTTTTGGACATACAAGGTTTCCACGTGACAACGACGATCTATATGCAGAGTTACACCTTCAGCCCAAAGATCACAACGTCCCCTGAACGTCTTCAGCCCCCAGCATGCTTTATGCCATCCGACGAGACGTTCTGGCTTGGACTGCATGTTGACAGTCCCTCAGAGTGACAATGTTTAGCCACAAACATGCGCCGCAACTAAAGGTCGCTGTGTGACGTCTAAACAGGAGATGGGAAGCGCGGGGACACATGCCCTCCATCCTGAGGTAGATTAATTTAGAGATGGTCACCTTCTGGGTATAGGTGTGGCACTTAGTGTTGATTTCGTCGACTAAAACTATGACGAAAAATGTTTGTCGACTGCGTTTTTTCACTGACAAAAACGAAATAAAAACGAAACAAAAACTACGCTGTGATGACTAAAACTAAGACTAAATATATTGACAATTTCGTCAACAAAATAAAAACTAGACTAAAACATTAGGGAGTGACTAGTGGAGAAGAGAGACATTTTATGTTTGGTTGCTCTCAGGTGTTGTGTGCTGAAAATAGCAGATCTACAAGCTCACAACGCATCGCAGAGTGTAAAATCAGTCATTATGATGCCATCAAAATCAGTCATTACGATGCCATCAAAATCAGTCATTACGATGCCATCAAGGCCTGCCAAAATACATTTCAGTTGATTAAATCAACTGTAGATTTAGTCGCCTAAAATCCTATGATATTTAGTCGACTAAAATTAGACTAAAACTAATATTTTATTTTTTCATGTGACTAAATTATGACTAAAACTAAATTACATTTTATTCAAAAGACTATGACTGAAACTAAATTTGCTGTCAAAAACAACACTGGTGGCACGGATGCCCTCTGCTTCCCTTTGATGTACTAGACCTTCTGAATTTGAGAGAGAGAGAAAGGGGGGAAATGCATGCCTTTCTGCTTGCCCGTGTTGAGTCCATAGGGTGGCAGACATGGAAGGAATCAGGGTTACGTCTGCACAATGACCCTAGTGTCACTCCAGTACGCACATCACCACACATTACAAAGTATGAAGCGGCGAGTGGGTGGGTGGGTTGCTGCTGGTGGGTAGGGGTGGTAAACACAGCCATGTGCTGCCTCCGTGTTGTTATGGAACCAGAGGATGATGACATTCATTAATTCCCCAGAGACACCTCTCAAAGTGGAGAAACGCCCAGCCCAGAGGATTAGCACATATTGTTCAGCGCATTGTTCAGCAGTTGTTATGTTTATGCATTTTACACACAAACACATACACACAAACACCAGTACGCAGGCAAGCGCACACACACACACACATACACACACTGAGTGGGTGTGTGAGGTACGAATGTCTCTATCTCTAGCATTAGCAACCCCTAGAAGCACAAATTCACACATTTACTAAAAAAAAAAAAAAAAAAAAAAAAGTTTAGCTTCAGTACAAATGGAGGGAGGACCAGACGACCAGAACTGTCCATTAAGTGACTGACCTTTCAAATGTTAACTGTGAAGGGAGGTTGGAGCGACATGGCTGTGTGAGTCTCCAGTCTCCATGGTAACCATTCCTGTGGTAGTCATGCTTTAAGAATTAGGAGTTTATGTGGTTTCATTGTCCACTGACATAATCAAGGGGAATAAGTTGCTGATTGAGCAACACATTCAGAGGCAAAGGGTATTGTCAACCGCAACATATTAGCAAAGATATCACTGTGTTTATTGACATTTTGTGGTTGACATTAATTGCTTTGGGAGGGTATTGGAACCAAATGCATAACTGTCACTAAAGCGTGATTTATGCTTCGCTGAGTGCCAGTGATCTGCAGAGACAGATCGACAAACTCACAACGCATCATGCTGCGACACACTGTGAGCCTATAGATCGGCTATTTCCAGTGAGCGACACCCGCACACAACTAAGTATAATTTAGGCTTAAGCAATGCCCCCAAATCCCCCCCAGTGTCTATGGAGACGCCCACTCAGGCCCTGGTAGATTGTATCTGCTGGAAAATGCACATGAACACATCCTCTCCTATACACCCCCTCTGCTTCCCACCCTCCCTGAGGGGCCTGGGTTTCAATGTTCAAATGACCTCCGCCCACATGCAAACATATCATGTACACAAACAAACTCGTTATGTCTCTCTCTCACTCACAAACACACACACACACACACACACCACAAAGAAAGACAGAAATGTATACTTATCATCACAAACAACACCCAAGATATGGCCAACAGCATGCCGCACCTGAGACTATAATAGCTTAGTACTTTCTATAGATGCACATGCGTTAGGTAAACAGGTGGGCCTGTCTGCCAATGCACTGGCTGACCCCGCTACTGTTGCAGCAGCACCCGGCCCAGTGCTGAGCAGGGCGCTTTTGTACACACAAGCTGAAGGGTAAAAGAGGACAAGCCCCCGAACCATATGACAAACTAATTGCTACTTTCGAGGAAGAACACCTTTACCAGTGAGGGAAGGAAGTCTGTTTGTGTGTACATTCCGTCTGTCTTCCAATGTTATATGAGATACATAAAGTGGTTCCTGTGTAAATAAGCTGTAAAGCTTCATAGGATCTCAAAGACAGAAAAACAGAGAACAACCGGGTGCTCAAGGGAGATGAAATCATAATAAAAGTGTGTGGTGCTGCTAGGATCAGTGGGAAAATACTGTAGAAAAAAGAAGCTGAGATCCGAGCACTTGAGGAGTTTATTCTATAAAACCAACATGTTTCGACCTTACGGTCTTCATCAGGGCAAGAACTGAGTTCAGTTCTCGTTCAGACCGTAAGCCGTAAGGTTGAAACATTTTGGTTTTATAGGATTTTATTTTAATCTCCTCGAGTGCTCGGATCTCAGCTTCTTTTTTCTTACTAGGATCTCATTTTAGTTGACCTTGTACCAGTGATTTGTACTGTCATGAAACTGTACTTTTTCCTATTGCAAACTGCTAATAAACCCTTCAATCAATTCAATTGATCAATCAGTCTGATGGAAATGACGAGAGATAAAGACAGATCCACTTGGGGGAAGAGAGAGAGAGAGAGAGAGAGAGAGAGAGAGAGAGAGAGAGAGAGAGAGAGAGTGAGAGAGAGAGGGCGGCAGCAGTACGTGCGTGTGTTCAACTGTGTCATTAAGTGGATCTCCAGAAAACATCCCAGATCTGGTCAGAGGGGGCAGCTGAAGCTGCTGGGTCATCCTAGTTCTGAGACAGCCGCTGCAGGAGAGAGAACGCTAGAACGAGGACAACTACTTTGGGAGATGACACCAGATAGGTGAACATAGAGAACAGGTTGTGCCTCTCTCTCTCTCTCTCTCTCTCTGCCTTCCTTCATACAGCTCTCTTTTTGCTTATCTCCCCAAGTCTCCTTGGGGTCTCCGTCTCTCCGAGCCATTGGTCTCGACCTACCTCAGCACCAACCAATTCTTACTTTGACCCACTTTCAGCTGGACTGAAATTACAGTATAGTCACAGGCGGCAGATGCCAGGAGGAACGGTCGCCCCAACTAGTAGACACACAACTACACTCATGTAAAGGTCACATCTGGTCAGTCATAGTAAAGGTTTTCTGGCAAGAGATAGAGGGGAAAATGGTACAGGGGGTCGCATTGATGAACTCCGATGGTGAAACAGTGACAGATAATCATAGACAACACAAGACAGTCAAGAAAAGTAATAATTAACTTTGTGTATTGCATGACAGCACCAACTCCCAAAGGAGGGACATGGGAGGATCGATGTTAGGGGCCAGTTACAAAAGACAGACTCCCGTGTTGACTTTTCATTCTGTCAATGTCACATAGTTAATTAGGTCAAGATGAGAGGAGTGAGGGACCAAGAGGAAGCCCTTGGAGGGAAATGTCATCATAATTTCTCAACTGTGTTGAGAGATCGAGCCAGCTAGATCAACGGATAGTCATGTCGAAAAGTACGAAAACAAAACAAGACAAAACTACTGAGGGATACGGTCTACTGTAATGCAAATATATGGTCAATAAGGAAATGATAACTTAAAATAATCTTCTAAAAAGTAAAGAAGAAAAAGAAAATAAAAAAGAAGAAAAGAAAATAAAGGCTTATGATACAGGGAAGTTTGTTAATTAAAAGAAACTGATGATGTTGCACACTGCAACACTGTGCAAAACTCTGGGACAAAAAGAAACAAAAACTTGCATTCTACACATAAGATTCCTCAGGCCTACACACGGTGTGTTGCACTCACCATCTCCACTTGCCGAGGGTCCAGGTTGGGGGGTGCAGAGGATTGGACAGCAAACTGGATCTTCTTCCTCTCCTTGACCTCCCCCTCATCCTGAGTTGACACATCGGGCTCCATCGCTGCAAACTGGATCTTCTTCCTCTCCTTGCGCTCCCCCTCATCCTGAATGGACACATGGGGCTCCGTGGCTGCAAACTGGATCTTTTTCCTCTCCTTGCGCTCCCCCTCAACGTGAGTTGACACATGGGGATCCATGGCTGTGGCCTCTGGGGATCTGACACCAAGCAGAGAGGGGTTTGCAACCGATGATCAGCTCCCACTTGCTGGGTTTAGTCCCTCTCCTGAAAACTTCCCTTCTTTCTCTCCTCTTCCCTCCAATTCTCTCTCCTCTGCCTCTTCTACTTGGGCTTCTCTTCAAAATTAAAAACTGAAAATGAACTGTTCTCTCTCTTCCTGAACCTATATTTATCCCTCTCTTTCTCCCTCACTCAATTCAATTCTCTCTCTCTCTCTCGCCTCTCTCACTTCTATTTGACCGTCTGTAGTGTATGTTCTCTCTGTAGTGTATGTTCTCTCTATCTCGTTCCCTCCCTCACACAACCTGTGTAGCAGGAGTGAATGAGAGGCGTCCTTGGATCTAGTGGGGAGGAGAGGAAAGGGGAGGGGCAGAGCCACCGGAGGGGAGGGGACAACGTGAGTGAGGGTAGGGGAGAGAGTGAGTAGAGGATGGAATGGAGAGGGGGAGGGACTGCATGTATTTCTGTGTCTATCCTTAAGCTGGTGTTGAATTGTAATCAGAAGAAAAAAAAACATAATCTCATTCCATCAGCTGAGCCTCTTTTGGCCTCTATTTGTGAATGAGAGATTTGTGCTGAGAGGGGCAGATAGAGAGAGAGAGAGGGGTGGTGGGAGGGACAGGACAGGACATGGCGTGTGAGGGATAGAGAAGAAGAGAGTGGTGATAGGAGGGACAGGACAGGACAGGACATGGAGTGTGAGGGATAGAGAAGAAGAGAGTTGTGTCGTGTAAATTGGGGAATGTGTTTGGGATTAACTGGATTATGGCTGTGCTATTGACATGCAGCTCACTGCGTTGATAAGGCTGTGCTTTTGCTATGAGACAGTGTGTACTAATGGACCCAATGAGTTTCAATGAAACTCCACTATAGGTCACAGTGACATGTTCATGATGTCCTTTATGCAAAAGGACATTATTCATAACTGAGAGAGAACCAATTAAAGCGAGTGACACGTGCATGCGTGCGTTCGTGCATTCGTGTGTGCGTGTGCGCGCACACACACAGCATGACTGACTCTAATGGCACAGTTTACAAGACCAAAATGATCTTCCTGGAATGAAGATGCTTGGTTTCATGGCCATGAGTGAACTCCCTGGAATGTATGCTTAGATTCCACACGTCTCCCTTCTTGTCAAAATGACAGTGAAAGGCGATGTACTTGTGCTTAGTAAATGCTTGGACAACCACATTTTTGTTAGGTTTTCTAGTTGAAATGATGTTGTTTCTGATCCTACGACATAAGTTTGGCAATATAAACAGGGAATATAGCATAGCACATGTAAAAGGAGACCTGTACAGAAAACAAGCGTGCGAGTGTCTGTGTTGGTGGGGTGTGTGTGCACATGTCTTGAAATGAAATGACGTACAGGAGTAGGATCGGGTAAAGTAGCAACAACACAATAAATTGGTTGTTTGTCCGGCTATGAAGAGGTTGCTGAGAGGTTATTTAAACAAGAGGCTGTGGCAGAGACAAAACAAGACTGTGAACATGAATTGTGGCAAAATAGGACAGATTAGGAAAGAGTGACAGAGAAATGGTGTCAGGAACTAAGAGAGGAAGAGGACTACATAACACAGACTGGATGACGAAACGAAAGGAGAGATTGCGAAGAAGGGCAGTCCAAGTGCTATTTTCAGGGCCTCACTGTTATTTCGTTCACATGCCAAGGGGATTTGGAGAGCATTGGATTTGGCCTGTGGACAGAGTAAGGCTTTGAGCTGGTATGAAGGAGATACAGTAGCAGTGGTGGTGGGCGACTGAAGGGAGTTATGTGGGCAGAACAGGTCATAGGGCACCTATGTGTGTGGGTGCTGTACTGTCTACAGGAGCCACAAACACATTAGACACGGTTTATCCCACCCAGGGGTGTCGCACCAAATTCTGGGCCCTGGGTACAAAGATTCACTGCGGGCCCCCCATGAATGTTCTTCATAGGGGGAGGGGGTTTAACCCATTTAGACGCATTATTACGCGTCTTATTATTATTTTGTGCTTTAACTATTGAAAAATAGCAGATCTACAAGCTCACAGTGAGCCACACATTTTCACGACTTTTCAAAAATAATAGCATGCTATTTTTCAATAGCTAAAGTATTAAATACTTAAGGCCCCTCCACCTTGGGCCCTAGTAACTCAGTCCCACTCCCCCCCCCCCCCCCCCCTGTGACGCCCCTGATCCCACTAGTCAGAGCAAATGGAATATTCCCAACATGTTATTTATTCAGAGTGAGACTTCATTACTGGGCTTTAGGGCTGACCTCCATGCTAAACGCCTCCACAGTCCACACTAACGTTATTCTCCAGGGAGCTGGCAATTCATTAATGTTTCTCCCTATCTGATGTCTGAAATACAACGGCCTTGGTTTATAGCAGGTTAGGCCAAATTTGTGCCATCTAAATGCTTGTTGAATATTTCGAAAGCAATTTACTACTGTACATGCATTTGTTTGGACTTACACAATAAAGGCTACATATATGAGGAAATGAAGCAACTGTATTTAATGTGGCAGCACATTCTTACCCACAGAATTAAACCACTAAATTAGCCCTTATAACACAATGGAAGTTGCATGGATATTGGATACTGGGAAGAGAATTCAGAAATGACACAGCTAGGAGAAACTAGTGAAGAGAAAACAAAATGGAGAAGAACACGGGAATAGTAAAGGCCTGCCTAAACAGGAAAGTGCAAGGGAGGCATGCAGAGGCAAAAGCAAACAGGATAACAAGTAGTGATCTGGAAATCAAATACAAGCTGTTGCGATTCACCTTCCTTTTCCTGCCTTTGGGGAGAGGTAATTGTAGCACTTTTATACTTGGGTGTGTGTGGGAAGACTGTACTGTACTGTACATTCAAATAAAGGTGTTTTGTTGTTCAAAAAAGAAAAACAGCAGACCAGAGCCTGAAAAGGCTAGTGATGTCCTTCTGAGGCTTTTCCATTATGAAAAACCCAAAGAGAAACAAAGCTAGCCTGCATTGTTGCACTTCAACGCTGCCTGCACCCTGCAGCTGGGTTGTATTCAAAAACATCCACATACAGTACAAGACAACTTAAACACGTTACAACTGACATGAACAAGTCCTGACTCCTGAGTGGTGAGTCTGCAGCAGGGAACATTTACTTTTTAATGTCTGAGAACAAATGCTCCGTTTAAACATTCCTTGCTTCATACCCTTTCAGTTGCACAAAAAGCTGGATTCATAAAGATCATCTCTGTATCTTTAAAATCTCTGTCATGATGGCTGTTATTAGATTTTCTGTCCTCACATCAAACACAGACTCATGGGAGCTGCTCAGGGTCACCACTCTGCTTGATCAACTGGGGTTAAATAAGTTAAGGTTTGAAGTGGCAGTGTGGCACATGATGTGTAGCACTGCATTCAAAGTTATCAAAAGGGCAAACACTTCTACTAGCAGCACCCAGTCAAAAGGAATACAAGATAAAGCAATGTTTCAAATGTCCAACGAATACAATCTGTCTACTCTGTCGACTCATGGGAATTGTAATATACAGCCAAGACAAATTGCCATTTGAGAACTCACATCAATGAACACACAAGTGTCATATGCACAGATAATGAAGTCTTCAGTAGCCAGGCAACTGGGTACGCCACATGCCTGCTGTCAGACAGTGCTAAACAAAACTATTCCATATTGTTGACACACTGACAAGAAAGGAATTCAAAAACATCGCCAGTTAACAAGGGAGATTTAATTCCAGTGTGCGGATATGTTTTTTAACCTTTTATCTTTTCTGTCCTGATACTCTCAACTAGTGCCTGGGTCATAATGTTATGTCATTCTAATTCATTTGTTGTCATAACTAGTACATCATGGTTGTTTTTAGATTCTTATGGCATCTGTTAATATTTGAAACCTGATGATGGTTGTGTTGATCTAGATATGAATTTCCCAAATTTGCTTGCTTATCCCATTTGCACACTGAAAACACAAACATTATAAATACAATAAATGTGTAGGGAAAGGTTTGCAACTCTATGCCGTCTTTTTGGACATCTGTGTTGGTTGACAACAGAGCTCCCTTTTATCAAGGCCCCTCACAGAGACTCGATCGGACCCCCTACAGACACGAGGGGCCCAGAGGAGAACCATGAATACAAAGTCTTGAATGGACAAGCTAACTGTGAGGAAGGGAAACAAATCTAATTTATCATCCATGTGAATATCCATAGCTGAACAACCACATTTCACTGTGCTAACCTAATTCCCCCTGCCTTCCAGGTGCTCGATCATGCAGCCAACAATAAGCTGATGAATGCCTCAGAGATTTGAGGGACAGAAATCGTGCTAAAAGGTGAAATACTTCATTAATCAGATCACAGAGAGGCTTTGTTCTGTCACGGCAGGTGTCCTGGTCATTTTGTTGAGGGTCACATAAGCAAGGCTTATCAGTCAAATGCGTCACTCAACTCCTCTCTCAAAGACCCTCCACCTGGTTATATAACCTAGAAACGAACACTAGCCAGGTACTGTTCAGCCGAACAACTGTTCTATTCAACAGTGTCTAAATTAGACAAATAACATGGGAAAGACGTATCAGCGCTGCTAGCTCCACCTCTCATTTCCTCGAATTGAATTGCCCCTGCCTATGCGCCTATGCTGCCTGGCCCCAGCACTGCAATGGTGAGGCAGGAAGCACACATGTGCCACCTGGTGGCTTGTTCCGGTTTTGGCAAGTGGTTCACAGCAAGCCCCCTCCTCCTCCTCCCTAATCTCTCAAGACAGATCCTGCGAGACTGCCCTAAACCAGTGGTTCACAACCTGTGGGTCGGGACCCAAATTATTTTGGGGGATCCCCAGATGATTAACTTAATGTGAAACATTGTTTTCCACACTCAACAGTAAACAAACCAACATAAAGTTTAAGTGTATAGAGGGTATCTGCAAATTTCTAAAGTTCTATAATTTAAGGACTTTTTAATACCTCTAAAATGACATGTTAAACATTGGACAAACTGTCAAATATTAGAGGCAGGCACGGGGCGCCCGGTGGCCTACTGGTCTAAGCGCATACCATGCGATCCGGACGACCTTTGCCGCATGTCTCTCCCCATCTCTCCCCCCGTTTCCTGTCAGTCTACTGTACTATCCAATAAAGGCATAAAAGCCCCCAAAAATAATCTTTAAAAAAAAAATATATATATATTAGAGGCAGAAATTGTGAAAATGGCAGATCTACATGCTCATAACGCCTCGAGTTGCGAGGTGTTGTGAGCATGTAGATCTGCCATTTTCACAATAGAACCGTGTTATACAAAATGTAATGCCTCAACTCTTGTGCTCGTCAGGGTGGGGAGGTTCCCCAATTAAAATATTATTATTTTGGGGGTCGCGGCCTGAAAAGGTTGAGAACCACTGTTCTAAACATAGTGGTGTTGTTGGTAGGAATAAACACAGAAAACCCCTGGAGGAAGTGGGCTAAGAAAGGGGAGGTTCCAAAACCAGTTCCTGTTTTTACAGAAAAAAGGTTGTGCCCCCAGAGGCAAAAACAGAATGAGTTTGCCTCCTCTAAAATGAGCACACAAGGATTGAATTGAGAGAATGCATGGTGAGTGATAGTGATACCAGCACATCAGCGACACAGACAACAAGAAGGACAGAGAGAAAATAATATGGTGGAGTTGACAATGCCTGTTATCATTGCTGCATCAGGTGATTGGAACCTAAATCAATCCAGAAAGCATTGAGACTAAAGTGATAGGATACCCTCTCGTGACACGAGAGGATGATCCTTGAGAGATAGAGAGACAATATACAAGACACATGATGAGACAGGAAAGATAACGTAATGGGAACAGAGAGAAGAGAGAAGACAGGACAGAAGTGGGGCAGGGTGTTACAGAGATGAGTGTGACTGACCACATAGAAGATTCAAAGGGTGGAGCAAGCAAACAAACAATGGAAGATGAAGGTGCAACAAGGACGTAGTAGAACTATATGGTAGAATCAGGTTAGATCAGCACAGAGAACATAATAACAAGCGGACAATTTCCTATCACTTTACCGCAATGTAGTTTTCTAGCCATCACCTAGGCCTTGTTATACATTTTTAGGTGATAGCTAGAAAACTACACCGCGGTGATGGCTCATCACCCCAGACTGTACTCTGATAAGGCCATCAAGGGGTAACACAGCAGGTTCATGAACAGCTTCCACCCGGATACCTGCTGAAGGCATGAACACTGCCTGGCTGGACTTGACTTAAAAGTAGGCTACAACTTAAGGGTAATATTACCAATCCAAAGTCAAAGAGAAGTAAGTCAAAATAGCTCACATTCTTGTAATCAGAATCATCTGATTAAAAACCAGATTAAAAAACAGATTTTAAGTCTGTCTATTGAGATGAGTGGTATGCAAAAAGTATTGAGTTGACATTCCTTTGGAGTCAAGGCCTACATGGAATGCAAAAGGCATAGGCCAGTAGGCCTATACGCCAAGGGCTTGTGCCCAATCATTGCATTTTCTTAGTGGTTTTAATAGTTTTCAATTGTGTTTATTTTCTGTTATCCTTGTTTTAATTACTTGCAGAGCATGCAAGTATTGCATTCAGCTGCCGTATGTAGGTTAAGGTATGTAGGTAGGTACTAGGTAACCATGTGTGTTTAAGCCGGGACCAGCATTTCTGGCAACATCATCATTAACAACCAATGAGGGACCAGTATTCCTGGTGATGCTGGCACACAAGTCAGCCAATGGTCTACTTGTGCACCAGACCCAGTTGGCACCTCAACAGAGTGCAGTTGTCTCCATTCAGACACTAACCCCATCTCTTACCCTAACCCTAACCTTAACCTCTATGGAAGTGTTGCCACTCCGACAATAAAGGTCACTGTCGGAATGGAGACATGTCTGAATGGAGACATGTCCCCCAGTTCTAGTTAATGACATCTTACCCATTTAGGTTTTAATTCGTAGGGTTAACATGCTGCTCTTTTACCTTGTTATCTTGTAACATTGTTTTGAAAAGCGCTATATGAAATAAAATTCATTATCATAATCACTGTCATTGTATATAAATAAAACACATTTTCTGGGCATCTCACACAAGACAGAGAAAATAAAAATCTCTGAATCTCATCGATCCAAAGAATGAGACAAAAGATATTTGTCATGCAGCCAGTTAGAATTCCTACCCCTCACATTCATAGGAATTTATTGCAAAGGTGTTTCACTTAAATAAGGAGAAAGGGGCGCCTGCTGGCCTACCGGTCCAGGCGCATTCCACATAGGCTTTGATGACTGACAGCGTGTCGTGGGTTCGATTCCCGATCCCGACGGCCTTTGCTGTGTGTTACCCCATCTCTCTCCGATTTCCCGTCAGTATACTGTCCTATCAACCAGTAAGACTCCCTAATCGGGAGATAAGCGACCGTCAGGTCGGCAACCTCATGGTGGCGCGAGAAGAGGGGCATTGAGAAATCACAAGGTTGTGGTGGTTTGCCAGCCAAGGTGTGTGCGTGCCAGTTTGAGGCTGGCTTGCCAGGCTAACTATAAAGTACTACTACTAAGAATAATAACAGTATGCAAGGTTGCCATATACTGTAGGATACAAACATTTATAATGCCAAATAGGGCTTACGGTAATACTGGGCTTACGGTAATACTAGGTAACAACATCACTGATGATGTCAAGTATGGTTGGAGGTCCAGTGTTAGGCCATATCCTACTGTCAATGACAGCCTACAGGAATTAGTTTCTTACCACATACACAAATGTCATCAAGTATCGAAACAGGAGAACTTCAAGCGAAGTAGCTTAAAATCTCATTTAGTTTACACTTAACAGTTTCCCAAAACTCTTTCACTTTTGGTTGCTAATAATAAACCCACAAGTCTCACTGTATTGCCAAAAATAGTTTTGAATAATGTCTTTCAACTCCTCTGCCTTGGCATACAACCAGTCTGATGGAATAGTTGGTAATCGAACAAGAAATATTATAACTTTAGGTTGCAGTTGTAGAGGTTTTGTCAAAGTGAAACAGCAAGTGTACATAGGGACTGAATATCATTCACAACTGATCATCCCATGACAGAACAGAGATGTAACAGTCACCAGATTGTCATTATGAGGCTTAAAAGAAAAAGAAAAAACAGGCACACAACAGCTACTGTTACTAATGTGTACAAGAGTCAAGCAGTTAATTATTGTCGTAAGTGATTATGGACAGGAGATTGCAGTGTTTCACACATTTTGCCTCCGTTTTTGCAGTAAACCCTGGCTCACATCACCCTGTAGACAATATGCCTTTCGGTGTGTTCCAAGATTTCTAGCGGAAGTGCTGCGTTTAACGGACGTTACGTCATGCGGTGCGGGTCTGTTTACATTCCCTAGCGAAAAAACTAAAATAGATTGTAGCTCTTAACTCGCTCTTCATAGGTGTAACATTGCTTGAATCAATGTTTTTGTTTGTATATTGTTTATTGCGAGTGCAACCGACGGAGCAGCAGACGTAGACCAGATTTTTTCGTGCAGGGAATACGTTTGCAGGAACACCGCACTGTGAAAAAAATACAGCTTCCGGTGAAATTCTCACGGCGGAAGTTGAACGCCTTCTGCCTTCTATTGTCACCAGGCTTTTCTCTTCGGAGATGAGTAAGCCTGGCTACGCGAGGCTAGGCTCACATAGGAATAGGTTTGGTGTGACATGCAAACTGCAATGATTTCCCATGAGATGGGTGCAATATGTTTTCAGTTAAATAAAGTAAGCTATTCGATATTACATCAGTTAAAACTACAGAAAACTGGATTCCCACCTCAGGAAAAAAAGCATTATTTAAATGACCCATCACCTTTTGTTCCAGCCAGTCACTGACAAAATGTATACTACTTATATAATGGGAGGGTTCGACATGGTTAATGCTTATAGATTGGCCATTTTCACACAATGTTTGCCTATAATGACTTTCCCAGAATAGTGATGCTACAGTTCAAGTGATTTAATTGTTGCGACCGTAGGTCGCATTTATCAAAACCTCCACCGGCTGTCCGTGCGTCAGTCAGTCCGTCAGTCACACGTCACACTTTTGCCCTGCTCCTATCTGCACAACCGTTGCCCCCATCCATGCGACATTTTGCACACACACTCCTTACCTGTCAAACTACAACCTCCAAGGACCCCCGGAGCTCCAGGGACCCCCAGGACCCTGGGGGACCCCCAGGTGTAAAAAATGACCAAATGTGCAAAAATGACCAAATGACCACCCCAACGGGGCTGCTCACGGGGAATTCCTGGGGACCACCCACTCCTGGTGCTCCAGAACGGATGCAAAAGTGGTGGCGCCCCCAGTGGAGGACCCCCTCCACTGCAGCTCACATAAAATGCCGTAACTCCTACAGATTTTGCCCTAAAATCACGAAAATCACTACACAGCATGTCTACACTCATGTCATCAACATGGATCAGGAAGATTTAGGAAAAACACATTTTTGCCCTATTTGTGGAGATAAGCGACCTACGGTCGCTTATCTCCCGATTAGGGAGTCTTACTGGTTTACATACATGTACATGCTTGTGTATTTGTTCCTTACCTCCAGGTAGAAGATTAAGAGCGTTTCTGTTGACAGTCTGTGGTGGAACTCTCTCCACAAGTTTCCAAGATCCCATCATGCATTGGGTAGAAGGTGTGCGGCAGTTCCGGTGTCACAGCCGAGTGTGATCTACAAGCTCAAAACGATTGCATCTGCGACGCGAGCTTGTAAACGAGGGGGCATCTGATGATGGAAGGTCAAGGTGGGACAGGGGTTTCTCATCAGGTACTGCCTGGAAAACCATCACGGAGAAAAAGAAAAAACAATGACAATCAAATGTGTGTTAAGCTATACAGCAGTACATTAAAAACAATCAAATCGAATGCAAACACCACAAGTATGTATAATTGAGCTTCATCTACATATTTACATGATTACAAAAAGGGCCAAAAGGCACACATAGATGGCTAACAAATACATATAGACATGCAGATTCAGAGGGCTGTAAAATTATAAGAAACTAGAAGCTTTCGGGCGGCCCAGCGTCTAGTCGGCGACCTGGCCAACTCGGAACAATGTAAATAGGGAATGAATGCCCCGCCCTTTAATGCAAACCCCATTATACCTGTTTTCATAGGACCCGTTTTGACCATTTGTCTGCCTGTGTCCATTTATGCCCATATATGGAGATATCTGTATCTGTCTGTCTGTCGGTGTCCATTTTATGTCCATATATGGAGATCACTGCAGTTATAGTTCTGGGTCCATTTTATGCCCATATATGCCCATATATGGAGATATCTGTCTATCTGCGTCCATTTTATGCCCATATATGGAGATCTCTGTATCTGTCTGTCTGTGTCCCTTTTATGCCCGTATATGGAGATCTTTGTGATTCTGCATCCATTGTATGCCCATATATGCCATATATGGAGATATCTGTTTATCTGCGTCCATTTTATGCCCATATATGAGATTTCTGTCGCTTTTTCAAACAGATGGTCAAAACGGGTCCTATGACAACAGGTATAATGGGGTTTGCATTAAAGGGGGAACCGGCACTGTGTCTGCAACACAGTCGGAGGCACAAACAGATACAGAGATCTCCATAATGGGAATAAAGGGACACAGACAAACAGATGGAGGAGGAGACAAACTTAATGCAAACCCCATTATACCTGTTGTCATAGGACCCGTTTTGACCATCTGTTTGCCTGTGTCCATTTATGCCCATATATGGAGATATCTGTATCTGTCTGTCTGCGTCCACTTTATGCCCATATATGGAGATCTTTGACCATCTGTTTGCCTGTGTCCATTTATGCCCATATATGGAGATATCTGTATTTGTCTGTCTGCATCCATTTTATGCCCATATATGGAGATCTATGCAGACACAGTGCCAGTTCCGGAAAATCCTGATGTCAGACATCAGAATCCGAACCTTTCGTGCTGGTTCCAGAAAATCGTGTATCGGGTCGGGTCGGGTCGAGGCCGAGCACTGCACTACCTGCTGCGGTGGGGAACGCACGTGCCGAATTTGAAATAGGGAATGAATGCCCCACCCTTTAATGCAAACCCCATGAATGCCCCACCCTTTAATGCAAACCCCAATATACCTGTTGTCATAGGACACGTTTTGACCATCTGTTTGTCTTTGTCCACTTATGCCCATATATGAAGATCTCTGCACACACAGTACCGGTTGCAGAAAACTCTGATGTCAGACTTTATGCCCATATCTGGAGAACGCGCGTGCCGGTGGGAAGAAGGGTTCTCGAGATACGCGGATTACATACATAATACATACACATTCACAGAGATTTTGTGTTGACTCATGTGGCGTACGTGATGTCAGAGCCTTTTATGAAGTGATGTCACAATGACTCAGCGCTTGCGCCGATTTCCTCCGGAACAGCCTGATGTCAACAATCAGCTCCGCATAAGGAGATTCCGAACGTTTCGCGCCGCTTCGGGAAAGCCGCGAGTCGGGTCGGGTCGAGGCCCGGCACTGCACTCCGCGCGGCGGCGGGGAACGCGCGTGCCGAGTCTGAAGCCGGTGGGACGAACGGTTCTCGAGATACGCGGATTACAAACAAACAGACAGACAGACAGAGATTTGTCGCATTTATAGATAGATAAGGTTTCTTTTTTGAAATGCCATGTTTGCAAATAGGCTACGAACCACCATTTTAATTATCAATCCTTTTCATTTACAGCGTTATTACTTATTGCTTAGAAACAATAGCTCTTCTAAATTCGATTCTTCCATAATGTCAATACATTTATGATTATTAGCGTTGTAGTCATTAACTCTTGAAAACAACATAACCCCAGTTATGAGGAATCATTACACAGCCTAGTTTTCAAAAGTTATACGCTGCCTGTTGCTTGTGGAAATAGCAGACCTGCAAGTGCCGCAATGCGACACATTGTGAGGACAGTGTTGGCCCATAACGGAAGTTAGAGCAGGGCAGCAGGGCATCAGGATAGCAGGGCCCGGAGGACCAAGGAGTATTTCTTTCTGTCCTAGAGCAAGATATCTGCCAACCAGCTCCTGTAGGACACAGATGTTGTGATTGTTGAGCACAGACTAAAAGAATATCGTCTGTCAGGTGGAAACCTTGTATATCCAAAGCTGTTCCTTTTCAGGAAAACGTAAAAGAGTACCTGAACCTGTGTTCCAAAGCTTGTGAACACTTTTCATTGGTTCAATATTCATATTACCGACAGATGACTTTCACAAATCACTCACAGAAATAGACTATCTACAGATGCGTTGTGAGCTTTTAGATGGCCATTTCTGCTACTTGTGTGATACTGTAGAATGTCGAGTGGCATTAAGTTACAAAAGAAATATGGAAATATGAGGTTTTGGCCCAAACGCAATGATATTTGTCATGTCATACTGTGCTGTATATTACACAGAGAAAAACAAGCAGAAAGTAGAATGCAGTCAGATAAATAAAACTAGAGCCGATCTATGAACGGTTGGACAAGATCTTCAATGCAAGCTCACAAATCGGTTTCGGTAACACTAAAGTTGGGTCTATAATGCATTTATAATGCTTCATAACTGACTGAAATTATGGTAGTTACAATACAATGTGCTGTTCCGCTGAGCTTATAAAGAATTATGACCAGCACTTATAATACTTAATAAACATTGTTATAGATATAGGTAGTGCATAATTATAAAGATTTATAACAAGTGCTATGAAGCCTTTTAATTCGATTATAGACCCAACCGTTAACTCAACTTAGAGCTCTGTTTCCGAACACACATCAACAAAACTGAGGGAATTTTGGCATCATGTGTCATAGCAGTTAATAATATACAATAGTTCTTACATACCTCCATCTCTGGTGGTTTCTTTTGGGTCCAGGACATTCCATTTAATGTCCAAACCTTCCCACTACCTTGAACAGGAGTTGTCGTGGCTGGCATCTCCTTGGACGTCTGCTGGAGTGCTTTGGTTTCTTGTGGCGATACCTGTAAAATGTTAGTCTTATCTAGGGATTGATCTTAGTCTGACCCCTGTCCACCACGACAAGGTGTCAATCCATCAGACAGGACCCGATTTAGCCATAGCCAATTCCAAATTGTCCCCAAGTGACCTTCAGTCCCTGTTGCTTGACACCACCACCTCCACAGCTGTGGAGGTATAACTACTGTGTGCATCCTCTCATACACTTGTAGCTTCTGCAGTGCAGCAAAAAAGGACGGTCACTTGATCCATCACCAGCTTCCCACCCCAATTTTAAGTTGCTCTGGGTTAAGAGCATCTGCACAATGCATCAATTGTAAATTGTCTAAACACGGCCAATTGTGTTTAGTTTGATGGAGCACCAGGCCAAGCTGGAGGCATCAGTTACTGCTGGGTGTTGTTGAACCCAGAGTTCTACTGCGTGATTGGAGAGTGCTTTTAGCTCTACCATATCCAGGTGCCCCATAGACAGACAGACAAACACCTTTAACTTAAACTTAAACAATCCATCGATCCCCTCATTTTGGACAGATCACAAGCAATTTTATACAGAAAAAGAAGAAATTCTACCACCATAGACACTAGACAATCCATCGATCCCCTCATTTTGGACAGATCACAAGCAATTTTATACAGAAAAAGAAGAAATTCTACCACCATAGACACTAGACAGACAGAAAGACAAACACCTTTAATTAACTTAACCTTAAACGATCCATCAATATCGAAAAAAAAAAATGTTTTTTGTCGTTTTTCCCACATTTTACAAGCCAACTAACAATACCCCACAATGCTACAAGTCATTGACTAGTTTTAAATGAAACTTATTTCCGGTTGTGGAACAAGTACTCAAATGTTTCTACTTAAGTAAAAGTACTGTTACAAGTAAAAGGCCGTGTTTAAATGTTACTCAAGTAAAAGTACAAAAGTATTGGCATCAAAATATACTTAAGTACCAAAAGTACTACAAGTGTATGAAAATAGCAGATCTACAACTAAGCTAACAACGTCACACGATGCTACAGGTTGTTATTAGCTTGTAGATCTTTTTTCCACACGACATGCTAAATGCTAATGCTAAATGCTAATAGTAAAATGCTAATGCTAACACCAACCGCCACACAAACGAGCTGCAGACAAAAGGATCAATAACGAGACATTTTAAATAGCATACGTAGCATTAACATGACAGTTCTCCCCAAAAACCTCGACACGAGCATGCATTAGAAAATACATTTTAAGTTAACATTACTTACCTTGCAGGAGAAAAGCTGGTTGCTGAAAGGCCTCTGCATCCAAGTTCCTCCCTCTAAATGGGTGCTTCAACAACATCCAACGTCTGTCTGAAGTTACAGTCTATAGACGTGTTTGGTTGAAAAGCTGGTTGATGGAAAGCCTCCACATCCAAGTTCCTCCCTCATTAAATCCCACGTCTGTCTGATTCACAGTCTCAGACGTGCCTTCTTGCTTCTGCTGCCGATGGGATCGATCGACAGCATCAGCCTCCTTCTTCGCCGGTGTGGCCTCCTCCTCGTCGACCAAGACGAACCGCCTCCTCACCTTTTCTCCGGGAAAGGTGACGAACACCGACAGCATCATCGATCCGTCTAGCCGGTAGACGGACACTCTCCACTGTCGGTGCAGCACCCGCCCGGTGAACGTCTCCACGGTACACGTGACTCTCGGTAGCTGCTGTCCGCCAACCAACACGAGGTCGTAGTCATTCCTGTCGTTCCACCTGGTGATCCTGAACGAAGAAGTCAGCTCTTCAGGGTGGGGAGGAGTCACCAGGGTCCCGACTCCCGGAGGAGAAGGCCTGGTAGAGCGAGGTGCTGGTAGTCGCCATCACCTTGGGTCGGTTAGGTCGAGGCCCCCACGGCCTGTTGCTGGTGTCGGTAATCCGCACCCCGCAACATTTGCAAGTCTTCTTCCAGCTGCACACTGGAGGAAGAGGAGGGAGGAACGGCTGGTACTTCTTCGGAGGCCTGAGCAGCTGCTTGTCGACGAGTCTGGTGGAGGAAACAGAAACGTCGGTTGTCTGACGGACACGACGGTACAGCTCCGGAACGCACGCCGTGATGGCCTCCACGTCGACGCGGGTGAGACGTTGGTTCCGGAGGTTCTCGACGTGAACGTTGACCAACGCAGGCCGCCGCCTGGAGTTCTTCCCGAAGGAACACTCCCACTGGATGTTGTACAGCTCCATGCTGCTCTAAGGAGAAGAGAGAGATAAAGATGGAGAGCTGTCGAGATGGAGCTCAGACACCTGTTAAACAGAAATATAGGTCAGTTAATTATGCAAAAATAAAAAAATCAACAATCAATTCTGGTAGTCTCTGGTGTGCTGGTAGCAGGAAGTAGCTGTGAAAGCAAGTAGTCGCTGTAAAGCAAGTTGTCGCTGTTAAGCGCAGGTAGATGTTTGATTCTATGAAGTCTCAAAGCATCTGAGCCTGAGGGAGTCAACGTTGTTGCTGAAGGTTTTATGCCTGCCGAGTCCGACTGCTGACCAATCAGCTACCAGAGTTCAATGTGAGCTGACGTCAGTCTGGCAGCTGATTGGTCAGCTGGCCGCGCGTTGCCGCGAGCCGCAGATGCTATTGGCTATTTTCAAATGTCGCGCTCGCATCGCGTTCAGTTAACGTTCAAACGTGATGACGTTGTCGCGAAACAAACAATTTGATTTTATGTGTTTATTTTTAACTGCAATTATTAAGTTGTTATTTTGTTTTAATTAGTTGCCACACACGTTTAGAGCAGAAAATAGGAATTATTGAAACAACATTAATTTATTTTCGTCACCTGTGTCAACAACAACCACCAAGACAGTAATGTGACAGGGGTCCTAGTGCCCTCCCGTTCTGTGTATTGTTTACGTTCCTCGACAAGGCCGTTCTGCATTCTCCACTGTAAGTAAGTTGGCCAACTAAAGACTATACATTAATTGTCTTTTTGTTCTCCAAATAAAACAACCACTTTTGGACTGGTGCAAATGTGCAGAAATGTATTAAAGTGTTTCACTTGACAAGTGAATGCAGTGCACTAGAGTCTAGATCCAAAGATTAAATGTGGGTTCAGTCATCTAGAATCTAGAAGACTATACTATCATAGATGTTTTTTTTTATCAAGTCTGACTTTTACTTTCATAGTCATATATCTATATCTTTAATACATCAAAATCGATCAAATAGCCTACATCCATGATAGTCTTGATCCAATTAAGGCTAGCTAAAAACAATTGGTTCTCAATTTTTTTAATTTCACGGACCCCCACCCCACAGCACAGAGAGTGTACAAATGCAACCAATGGAACCCTTAATAGGCTTATGCTTTTGCAGTTAATTGTGTGCACTGTTGATCCTATTGGCTAATGGTTCTCAATGTGGGGTCTGGGACCCCCCAGGCAGGGATCATTCAGATATGTCCCAGCCCCAGGTGTGGCCAGCTAAAATAGTAATAGTTAGGAACCAAATGGAACTCTACAGGTCTGTAACTATGAGATTTGAGTTCTCTGGCCTAATACCAAACTGGTTTGATTTTGTAAATTTTTCCTCCACACCAAAGAATGTTGAGGACAAAACATACCCAATGTTGAACTGTATTATAGTAGCCTGATAAATCAGTCCGCACATTACCACCCCCTGTTGGTGGAAGTGAAACGTAGTGAAGAGTCTGACGCTTGCAGTCAGGCAAGTATTATAGGCCTATATACTTTTATACTCCTTTACAACAATGGTTTGAAGATGAGGGCCGAATTTGGAAACATACAGAAAAAATATTGAAATGGGAGAACCCATGGCACAAGAATACATCAATATTCAGAAATAATCTGTTATTTATAGGTCATAAACCCATTACATTTCATCAATAGCAAAATGTGGCATTAACATCCTTCCAGACATTATGAGCAATGATGGACAAGTTTAATTTGCCTGGTTTGAGATTTTTCTTTTAGTTGCACACTGCAATGTGTACATATAGAGTGCCCTGTAAGGATAACCTTCCTAAACATCCAGTAGGAAATGGTTACTTTCAATATCCCGAATATGGAATATAGAAAAAGAAGATATCAGGGGCGATACTAGTATCCCTCAAACCACCAGTGCTCATGAAATACAATGAGCAAAAAAAGGAAAAATGTGCCACAGAGGCACAAAAATCCAGGTCCATGCACTCGGGTGGATTCAGAAATAAAAAGTCTTTATTTGGGCAACGGGCTAGAACATTAAAAAATGTGTTGTATATGGAATATAGATTTGAAAGAACATGGACATACGTATATGGAAGAGAGTGTGGAACAACATTGCCATAACTTCCCTCAATCAGATGGTTCTCTATAAATTGATATACAGATTTGATTTAACTCCAAGGAAATGTTGTCAACTATCAAGGGCACATATAATATATGCACATGTTTTGTGAATGTCCCAGAGTATAAATGTTCTGGTCTCAGGTGGCCAGTGCATTATCAGATTTGGTTGAGGTTCCATGTTTGCCTCAGATTTTGTTATTACATGGTGTTTCCACACTCTCCTTACCAGTCACTAAAAAATGGAAACTAGACGCAAATAAATAAACTATACAAATTTGGTACAAAATGAATATCAAACTGGGCGTTATTGCAAGGGCCCGTTATCTCATAAACCACCTTTAATCTCAGCCAATCTGTGTGATTCTCGATATTTAGGTTTTACTCGGGGTTTACTCATATTTTCTCTTAACTCTTTCATGACAATTTTTATTGTATTCTTTTATAATGTGTTGGTCTTAAAAAGCCCCAGGGGGGTCCAGGGGGAAAATCCGCCTAAAATCTATGCCCAAATTGGAACAGTTGTGGACACAAAACTACCATGATTGTGGCTACTCTTGACTCACCAAATGTCAGCTAACCCCTGAAAATTCACAAATGCAGTGTAAAACATCACATTTCTCTGACCAAATTGTCCTGCTGTGATCATTTACCAAGGAAAATATGATTGAAAAAGACCTCCGCCTATGGAAATTTTGCCTTCTGAATAGTGAATGAGCCTCAAGACCTCATTTAAAACATAAATATTGAATAGAAAAATTGTTCACCAAGGTGTCACCAATTGATAGGCAAAGTTGTATGAATATATTGCAAACTATGTAAACTCTACAGATGTTTTAGTGAGAGTAGTGCTGTAATATTAGTAATGTTAAAGTATAGGGTGAAAAATGATAAAAACGAGTAACAATAAGTAGTAATAATACTGTAATAGGAGTAATGTATGGATGAAAAGTACAATGGCAGCTGATTACTATGCTGTAGGTGCACTGTAACAATAATCAACAAAGAAATTGTAGTTTGATTTGGTCTCTATTGATTTATTGACATTTATTGACAGCTGTTCAGAGGTCAACACCTTTTGCCCCCGCCGGCGGGGGCAATGGGGCTCAAGAGGTTAATGTTCTCAATGCTTTGTGCTTGGGGTTTTCCCCATAGCTCACCTGATGCAGTGATGGGCTC
Organism: Nannobrachium achirus; assembly: GCF_963921795.1. Classification (NCBI taxonomy): domain Eukaryota; kingdom Metazoa; phylum Chordata; class Actinopteri; order Myctophiformes; family Myctophidae; genus Nannobrachium; species Nannobrachium achirus. Next base: position 39,732,500 of record NC_137813.1, read on the forward strand.
AGGAGCAGCCACTCTTCACTCTATAAGATGAAGATGAATATGCAGCAACAGCCCCATTCTGCAATCTGCACTGTGAGTTATTCATCACATTCTTATTTTACTTATTTTATATTCTCTTAACTCTTTAAAATTGTATTCAAATGTCCCCTTTAATATGTTTCTTCTTAGTGCTCTTAATGTTTTGTTGTAAATAAATATGTTGTGCCTACTCGTCTTTTCTTGTCTTCTATAGTGACAAAGGATGTTGTGAAATCACACACGGCAGCCTTATGTGGTGCGCAGAGTGAAAGCCATTTCAACCTGAATACTGCATCTATTCTGGACGCAGAAGAGCGACCATTATTCTGACAAGGGATTTCCTCCTTGATCAAGGTGACAGGTGAGCATCAGTACCTTGTGCCCAGTGCACTATAGTACACCTCAGGCTGAGGTCTTCTATAGTGAAAGAGAATGATGGCAGCACTCACGTTGTATCCCTCAGGTACTTCTGTATTCCTTGAAAATCAAATACTTGATTACACATTGAGCCGAAACGCGTCCATTTGAACAGCCTGTTAACCTTTCAAGTAAGATTAAATTAAAGTACAGTATGTGAGGGACACATTATGAGTGCAGGGATCATTCTCTTATACTTGGAAGCCTGGAATCACCAGTTAAGCTGCCTGTTGTTAATAAACTTATTATTATTATTGACATCTTTTCTACAGATGATGCTCAGCAAGGACTACCAAACACTCGGTGTTCACTTCATCGTTCATCGTGCACCACCAGACCAGACACATCCAGCCATTGCAGGAGTTCATGAAAGCAGAGGAAGAAAGGCTGCTAGACCCTACTCTACTCCTGCTAAGAGTCCAGGACTGCCACCAATCTATGGATTGATCTTCTGTTCCATTCTTCAGTCTAAAGTTTGGAAACCACAATGCAGGATGTCTGGTTGCATTCTACAGCCACGGATGGTGGTAAATCCATCTCCAGTAATTCTGAAACGTTTTCAATTTCAAGGACCCCTCTTATTTTAGGCTATTATTATCTCTGCATGCTATTCTATACTGTAAACGCCCTTGTGTTCATTTAAATCTGGTGCCTTGTGTATTTCTGCTGTTGCAGGTGACTCTCTTTGTTATTGTCTTGTGGAGACTGGAGCCTGCAGGTGTCATCATCAGGCAACTCTTTGGCACACTTCAGTTCTTGTGGACGATATTTTGTCTGATACTGCACCTGTGCGCCTCATGTCCACCACTGTCTTTGTTCTGGCTCACAGGGAATGGGTTGTTGGCTGGTTCCGGCCTAAACTAGACTTTAAAGTGCCAACACAGGTTAAAAGGCAAGTTAATGCCCTGTCAACGACATCTGTAGAGAGTCTGGAAAGACTATATTTGGTTCCAGGCCTCTACAGCCATGACAAGGGGAATACAGTGTTTGATCAATTCCTATTTTAATTTCTCAATGTTTCCATGTAAATCAGTTTAATTTTTCATCAGTTTTTCAATGTGATTTTCAACTCTTAGAATATCTTTTTTCAAATCTAGTCATTTGAATCAGTAATTGTAGCGTAAATATTGTACATCAGTATTAATTTCGTTTATTTTGGGTTTTTTATCATCCTACTAATAAAGGAGCAAACTCACGCTCTAACGTTCACGCTCTAACGCTCTAACGCTCACGCTTATCTACGTTTATCTATTCACTCGCTTCAGCAACTGATCCCAAAGTTCACATGGTATTGGCCATTAGCATTATACCAACACTGACGGAGCCCGAATTTCATTTCTCCCAAATTAAAGCAGTTTTTTGGCGTTTTCTTAACCTCTTCTGTTGAACTCTGCTGTCTGTTGCCAGGGTTACGGTCCGTTCCTCCAGGCCATGGGATCTGTAGCCCCACACACACACACCCCTTTCTCTCACAGTTAGGAATCTTTCTCTCTCTCTCTCTCTCTCTCTGTCTCTCACACACTTTCACCGGGTGCGTTTGACATATTTTGGAGCACATATCTTCGAACGGGTAAGGTCTAGTTAAATATAAAACAGCAAATGTGGAGTCACTGTCAATTCAAGTCAAGTCCATTTTAATTAAATAGCACATTTAGAAACAACTGTGCTGTTATGTTAGAAGTACTGCAAGTATTAACTAGGGTGGAATAAAATGTACACCCTGACCAATGTGCCCCTAGCCTCGTAAACCAGGCATAAAAGCCCCAAAACAAATCTATTAAAAAAAGGAGAAAGAAAAGGCTGCAGTTCTATATACCATCCAGTAGATGGCACTCAGTAGTTATATATATATATACCTCCTGATTAGAACACAACAGTGTTGGGCCTAAAACTAAAGGTGCTCAAAACAGATCTTATCATTAAGCAGGTAATACACAAATCAATAAGGTGTATTCAACACATGAATCTCTCCCATCAACAAGATGTAGCAGAAAACACTCTCAACAAAGTATGGAGTAAGGCCAGTGGTTCCCAAACTTTTTAGCTCAAGACCCATAAGAGTTAGGGGTTTGCCCAGGACACAAACTAGTGAAAATAGCAGATCTGCAAGCTCACAACCTATCGCTTTGCGTAACGTTGCGACAAGTTGCGAGCTTGTAGATCGGCTACTTATTAAACATTTGTTTTCTAATTTATTTTCATTTATTAGACTATATTATCATAAAATTATGTTTGAATTTGTTTTCAAAATCTCTTAAAAGAATAATAATGAATACCAAAATAAAAGATAAAGGCATGTATACTCCTCGACCCACGCAAATGGATCTGCAACCCTCAAATGGGTCCCGACCCACTGTTTGGGAACCAGTGGAGTAGTAGGCTTCGTAAATGATGTCTATGGAAGAGGCAAAAGAAGTGAGAGGCAGGAAGCATAGATTGAGAGTAGGATACTTTAAGGAGGAGAGAGGATGGTATGACAGGAGGAATTACAGCTTCTGAACTTGTGGAGAACCATGCACACAGAGGAGAAGAGAAAGAGGGCTTTTCAGATCACTGCAATGCATTATCAGCTTGTACATCGGCTATTTCTGGTGAGTGACACTACACAGTCATACTACGAAGTATAATTGTGGCTTAAGAAGATTCTTGGTGTGAGTGAGTGAGTGAGTGGGTGGGTGTGTGTGTGTGGGTGGTGGGCCATGGGTGGTGCATACAGTATGTAGCAGGTGGAAGACATGGTGGAAGCAGAGACAGAGGAGGAGGTGGCGGTAGGGCAGTGATTTAATTAGCACCCTCTACCCCCTCCAGCCCTTCACTCATAGCATCAATAATGCATGGCCCCTTGTTTCCTACTGCCATAATTAATCCTCTGTTACTATAATTAAAAGCCAAAAAATCCCACAAGATGGTTCAGCTTGGTCAGGCATGGGTTGGGTTGGCACAGGAACTGATGAAGAACTCCAGAGCCATGCACACCCTGTGGACAGACAGACAGACAGACAGACAGACAGACAGACAGACAGAGAAACTTCGGCAAACGGACAGACAGAGGCTGGTGGCAGGCAGATGGATCAATACCAGACCCAACTCTGACTCTGGAAGAGTAATGGAAGCATGAACGAAGCTGAAATACATTGTCAAAGAGATGTAACACGCACGCACAAACAGAAACGTGCACACACTGGTTTGTGATTGATTTAGATGGGTGAGACACAGACACATGTAGGCCTACACCAAATATGCAGTAAATACTACTGCAGCTCCTCTTACAACACACACACACACACACACACACACACACACACACACACACACACACACACACACACACACACACACACACACTTCCATTCTGCTCCCAGATGCAGTTTTGTATCCATTGGATCCAAAGCCAAAAGAGAGAGAGGTGGAGCTCTCTAATGTTGCAATTAAGACCACACTCACTGTCTCGGCAAGCAAACGAGGATAAATATTTCAGTCCGGAGATCTCCATGGGCACCTATGACGGGGGGTCTGGAATACCTACACACATGCACACACGCGCGCACACACACGCACACACACACACACAGTTACCGAGAAATGCTAGGGCTGGCAGAATTATTCACCTCCCAATCACAGATGCTACAATTATCACATCAGTATCACTGCATAAACGATGCCAACTGTTATGTTCATTGAACGTACGTGACTTATATAATATAAATATAAATATGTAGCGCTAAGACCATGCAACAATCCCCTGAGAGTGTAAAAAGAAAAACATGTATAGGTTCATAAGGATCAATTTGATACTATCAGAGTTAAATTAACACTGAAGATTTAATTGTGTTGTTAGCTGCTGGTTTGTTCTTCAAGCAAATAGCCATGAGTATCCAAGCTTGGCTGCATGCCAGAGCAAGACACAATTGGCAGAACAGAGGTCAGATCTTGTAGGCAGCCTAATCTCCCCTTCACTCCCTCTCCCTCCCTACCTCCCCCCTCTCTCTCTCCCTCCCTCTCTCTCTCAGGCATACATGTATACCGACACCGTCCAGCATAAACCATGTATCTCCAAGTTTCAAATGTGTATGTTTTTTTCCCTAAATTAAAGCCCTGCCTCATCATGTAAGACTGTTGCACAAAACTAGTGAAAATAGCAGATCTACAAGCACACAACGCCTCGCGTAGATCGGCTATTTTCACTAGTTTAAATCATTTTTAAAAATGATAAATACAAAACAAACCATTCTGGACGTACAAGGTTTCCGACCGACAACAACAATACTCACAAGACAGCAGCTCTTCAGGGTCTTAATGGTGCTCCTGCAGCCTCCGGTACACACGTCCTCTCAGAAGCAGACTCACACGCAGGACTTTACTCCCCCTGGTGTGGGCTCATTGTTGATGCTCCACGGCCCTCCTCCTGCCCCGCCATCCTCGGCCCCATCTCCACTTGATTTATCGCTCCAAAATACCACTGCACTAATTAGTCAAGTAATTAATTAATAGGCATTTGCATTTGTGCATATGCAATTAAGAGGCTGGAGAGAGGAGAGTGCAGATGGGGTCCGGGATGTCTGGCGGTGTGGGAGGGTTCTGTGTGTGTGTGTGTGCGTGCATGCATGCGTGCGTGTGTTTATATGTGTGTGTGTGTGTGTGTGTGTGTGTGTGTGTGCGTGCGTGCGTGCGTGCGTGCGTGCGTGCGTGCGTGCGTGCGTGTGTGTGCGCGTGTGTGCGTGCATTTTATTTCATATTTGTGCCAGGGCAACTTGCAGTTCTTCCAGAAAGACAAGTGAAGTGCAGGTCATCCCCTCGCATGCTGTCTGACAGAGAGGGAGGATGGGAGGAGAATGATGTCAAAGGTTTGGAGGTGTGGCTTCGTGACTTTGGTTAGCTTCCCGGTGTCATTTGACCATAGAGACTATTGGGAGGAAGGAATTTGACATCTCAAAAACAAAGGTGCTTCGACTCTTTGGCGCCAATGAAAGAGAAAATGGCAGGCGGACCTCACTCAGAAAACTAATCTACATCCAAGCAAAATGCAAAGTCATTCTGAAATATCATAATTTCATCCTCAGTCTCCTTGACCATGTCGCTGGCTAAAGCCACAGCTGACATTTAGCATTTATTTTGGCAAGGTGACCTCAAGGTTGTTGCACCTTTTCAGTGCAGCTAAGGTAGGATAGGGCAGTGTTTCTCAAAGTGTATTTCAAGGACTCTCTAGGTTCCTTTATGGGGGTCTAAATGGACCCTTACAAGTCTATAACTTTGACAGTGAACAAATGGAACCAAATGGACCCGTCAGGGTCCATTTGGTTCCATTTGTACACTGTCAAAGTTAAGGAGAGACCTTCAAATCTCAAAGTTTGAGAACCACTGGGATAGGGCACAGATTTGGCTTGTGGTGAAGCTATCGGTTGCCCCCTCTATACCTCCCCACCCCCACCACCACCATGACTTGGGGACGTGCCAGGCTACCGTCCCCTCGTCCCATAAGGGATGAGACACATTAGTGAATGTGCAGCATCACGGCTCCCTAGCCACAGCTGCCACACTGCTGGTGACCCCAGGGGTGACCCCCACCATTCCCCCCCCACCCTAACAGTGGGTGAGGAGGAGACTGGGGTGAACCTGGGCTCAAGGACGGGATGAGCTGCCATCAGCTATTCCTCAGCAGTGGCGGAAAGTAACGAAGTACATTTACTTGAGTACTGTAGGCTACTCAAGCACAATTTTGAGGTGCTTGTACTTGAGTATTTCCAATTTCCAATGCTTTTACTTCTACTCGTCTCACTACATCTCGGATGCAAATATTGTACTTTTACTCTGCTACAATTATTTGAAAACTTTTTTGGGACATTTTTTGTTACATTTTGACGCCAATACTTTTGTACTTTTACTCAAGTACATTTTGAATTCCAGACTTTTACTTTAACTCAAAGTAACAGCGTATATCTACATTGCAGTATTGATACTTTTACTTAAGTAAAACATGAGTACTTTTTCCTCCTCTATGTCTCAGCCACCGAGTCCCTCTCTCTCGTCAGTAGCAGAGCACTGCAGCCAACTTGGACTTGTGGTGGTGGTCACCGTGCTCATTTCCTCACATTAGCTCCAATGATGTCTGCTAAATAGAGCAATCTTGGGGCAGGGATGGAACATGGACACAATGCTTACTGGAGGAGCCAGAATGCCACTGACATGGAATTCAGAGTCATGTATCAGTGGCACTAATGTGCCAACATGCCTCCTCTTAAATCTCTGGCACCTCTGCCAGCTCCAACCATCACCAATCCCCACTCCTCCTCTGTGTGAGCCTCCCCCCCAAGGCACGTGCACACATAGACATCAAAGGGGGCTTGAGCCCCAGCCCTTTTATCTGTCTGTAAAAAGTGCCCTCTCCAGGCCATGCATGCAGTTTTCACTATGGTGAAAGAAATGCAAATGCCCCGTTTCCATGCTATACCTCAGACCTGGGCATTGTGTGGCCCGGGGGCCGAATGCGGCCCCTTGGTTCACTCTGAGCGGCCCTTGTAGGGTTAATGGCAAATTACAAAATAAACACATTTTCTAATTTTACCTCATGCATGGACTAAAGCTGCATTTCTATTATTTTGCGTTTTTTATTCACGTACATATGGACACAATGCGTACATCAGCACGTGTGCGTGATCATTGGACGTTGTCTCTGCAAGCAGGTGGTCAGACTGGTCACACGTCAAGATGACCTGCCTTACCTTACCCATCAAAAATGGCTAAAGTGGCTAAAAAAAGAAAAGTCAATGCCGAATGCCGAGTTTTCAACAAAAATTGGACTGTTAAGTATTTATTTACTGAAGTCGGAGGTAAAGCCGTGTGTTCAGTTTGCGGGGAGCACATCTTGCGGGGAGCACTGCCTTTTGGCCCGGTTGTTCATGTGGCCCCATGCAGAAAGAAATTGCCCACCCCTGCTATACCTGAAGGCAGCATTCAAGAGAATTTGCCTTGTCCAAATTCTCCTGAACTTTAATGCAGAATCTTATATTGAAAGAATTGCCCTCTCTGTGTAGAAATCCATACCATCACGCCACATCTCCAGACTTGATTATGCTTAGTGTAGTGTGGTATCAAGTACTGAAAATAGCCGACCTCCAAGCTCACAACGCATCGCAGCGCGACGCGTTGTGAGCTTGGAGGTCTGCTATTTTCAATATCTTCACCAGGCCCTTTTAGAAATGTCAGCCCCTGCCTCTCTAAACATTCTCTGCACGTCCCTGCTCCCCCCCATCACTTTTTCATCCCATCCCCGGTGGGGCAGCACACCTGGGTCTCTCTCTCTCTCTCTCTCTCTCTCTCTCTCTCTCTCTCTCTCTCTCTCTCTCTCTCTCTCTCTCTGACACTCTCCCCTGCAGGCCGCCCCTTGGCATTACGCTCTGGAAAACACCAGCAGCAATACCCAACCTCAAACACCATGACCCACCTACCTACCAGTATATCCAACATGTGATCCTCACCACATAAGCACCAGTCCACATGACACCCAGACTAAACATATTTAAAGTTGCCTTTTTTTTTCCCTGTCTTCTTTCAGCCTGTACCTTGAGTGAGTGGGTCATTGACTGCATATATGCCCATGCATGTGGTCATAAAAATAAACAAAAATCACAATCGGTTTTGTTGTCCTATGAATACATTGCAGTATAATTTTATCCAATTAGGTAAATAAATAAACAATATGCCTTCTGTTCCACGGCCTTAATGCATTTAATGCATCCCCATCCCCCCTTATAGGCTATACCACAACAGCACTTTATACTGATAAAGTGCATAGATCTTTCATGTGATAGCCTATAATAATTATTTCTAAAGGCAGGGGTCAACAATTATATATATATATTTTTTTTGTATTCCACCATTTTCGTTCTCCATCTATTTTTTTCCCATCTCTCTCTCTCTCTCTCTCTCTCTCTCTCTCTCTCTCTCTCTCTCTCTCTCTCTCTCTCTCTCTCTCTCTCTCTCCGCTTTTTCTGGCTGTGTGAGCGCGAGCGCAGTGACAGATGGCGGACCCCTCTTCCCTCGGGAAGGCAATCTCTCCGAATGCAGGCGCATGTCAATCACCGGCTCTCATGTGATGGCTCTTGCCAGTGACGTGCCAACCATATGGCCTGGCATCATAGCTGGTATGTAACCCTGCCTGGTAGCGATGCCACACTGTCTCTGAGCGCGCGCGCGGATAGCACACCGGAGAGAGAGAGGAAGCATTGCCGCACCTATAGGAGCTGTTCGCTCGCGGTCCCCGAAGATGGTCTGAACTCACGCGCATTCCACCCTTTCAAGAGCTCCCGCCGAGGTAAGTTGGACTATAAACAAATGCTGCTATAGATATAGTGGCAGACTGGCCGTCCCTCGAAACGGAGTCATTTATTTAGGCTAATAAATAGGGGTTGCAATTATGCAGGCGGCATGAATTCCTGCATGATTTGCATGCCTTTCCCCCCCTTAATGGACTAATAAATACACGTGAATGGTGAATGTAAACGCACCCTTGGAACAGGCTATATGTTTGGATGAGACTAGTGCTGGATTTTCTGTTTGCCCTTCAACTTTAGGCACCAAATTTGCAGAATTGTCAGACAATTCAGATTATATTCAATCTGATTGCTCAATGTCAATCGCTGCACACATGCACCCCAATCAAAGAGATTTTCCTAATCTTGATTTCGTTTATCCTGGATCTCTACATGAGTCTTAGGACGTCTTTATAATAGGCTAATCTATTATCTACAACAACATCCAATAGATCATATCGGACGTTAATTTGATTGAGATCGCTGAGTCTGGACCTTGCATCTGAGAAACAATGACACGAGCATGCATGCATGCATGCAGGAGGGCATAATGAGACAGATTTCGTGAAAAACAAATGCATATTCGGGTGGATGTCCCCAAGCGTATACAGCCTAATCTTATAGAAGATGTATTGATGATTTTGTCGATGGTTTGGACATCCATCTCGGTGAAAATGAAAGGGTGGGACAACGCCATTGATTATGACAGAGAGCAGGTGACGTGATTTATCGATTCTTGCATAGTTTTACCTTCTACAATTTATCTTGAACAAACAATCTATACCGTTTCCATCTTATTCCATCTGATCTATATCACAATGTTGCACTCCGGCTTCGGCCTTATTTAGAAACAAGAAAACATCGTTAATTTGTATCCAATGCGTTTATATTTAACGAGGGCTAAAAGGGATACAAGCCATTTCCATTTGTAAAGGCTTGCCCCCTAAAAGTGCTTCGAAATCGTGCACTCTTGCATACTGGATTATGTGTGAAATCTATTTCTTGTAAGGCTGCATGGTCTGTTAATTAAACGTTGTTGTTTTTTTGCTGTTAATTGAGCAAACCTCCTGAGCCTGAAATTTAAAAACTAGATTTCGCCCCTGGCACACCCCCGAGATAATTAGCCAGCCGTCACAGACTGCCTTCTATTTGCTGTTCCATGCGAGAAGAAACATGCTGGAAGTGCACTCACAGCTTGAACAGTGGACGAGATCACCATCACCTACTACTATGTAACCGTTTTCATCTTTTGGTTTGATTGGATTATCTTTATTTTATTTATTTATTTTTACTTTACGCATTTGGATTTGTTAAACGGTATGACGACGTGTTGGCTATTTGATATATAAGACATTAATTAATCGTTAATTTATATATAGAATTAGATAACATTAATATTTTCTTCCCCTAAATGAATTGATTTTTTATAAATGTAATTTATAAAATTAGACAGTGTGTTAAATAATAATAATACAAATTAAGACATTGTTATTACCATTCTAGTGTTATTATTGTTAATTGTTTTTATTTAACAACAACAGCAACAATTAGATCAATGCAAAGATTATATCCTGACATGTTCCTGTTCAAATTAAATATATGCAGGTGAAAAATAAAATGAAGGAATAACAGATTCAGATTAAATTGAACTTTGCAGCCTTGGCCCGTGGAGACATTGCTATATATCCAACTATATTTGGAGGCTTGAATTGAAGATCTGTAAGTAGCCTAATTTAAACGACACAACCTTAGACAGAGATATATAGCCTACCCTATCAATTAAAAAAAATCCCCCCTTGGATGGTGTTTGGAGAGGACCATAACGCTTATGAATAGTGCTGGAATGCAGCCAGAAGTGTATGGGCGTCAGGAGCAGTGAAAGTGGGGGCACGTCGCTTCACAGAGCGCCCCACGGGATCTGGAGTGGCCTCTGCCGCTGAGACCCGCTGTGAAAGGACGCGAGAGGGCAGGCGGATGACAGCAGGGAATTAAATGAGGATCCGTCTGGCTGTAGCCTAGAGAGTGTTCCAATGCAATGCCATAGATGGCAGGCTGTTTCTTTTACTTTTTTTTTTTTTTTTTTTACTTTTTTTCCCCTCCGATGCATTACTAATTTTCACTATTTGTCCTCTAGGCAAACTGTAGCCTATAGCAAGTCTGATATCTCATATTCATTTATGTTACTCGACCACAGCGGCGTCAGTTCAGAAAAAGCTAAGGTATGGCAACATGACTGGTGTCTTGACACCAGTCATGTTGCCATACCTTAGCAACAGGCACGATGAAAAGTACATTTTATTATTTCCTTCGGTAGCCAAGGTATGGCAGCTGCCATAGCTTGCCATACCCAATTGACGCCTCTGCTCGACCAACTTGCCCGACACTTGGATTTGGATTATTCCCGCGCGTCACGGCAGCGCACTAACCTTTCCTTTCTCTCCTGCAGAGCCGCGATGTTGACGAGGCTTTTCAGCGACCCCTCGCTGCTCCCTGACGCGCAGAAATACTCCGGCTGGGCGGACGACAGCGAGAGCGAGGACTCCAAACTCAAAGACGAGGAGCACCACCACCACCACGACCACTGCAGCCGGCTGGCCGACGACTCCATGGAGGACTCGGAGCTGCGGGGCAGCAGCCGCGCGCACTCCGAGAACGCCGGCGAAGACGACGAAGACGAGCCAGAGGAGGAGGAGGAGGAGGACGACGGGGAGGACGAAGCGGACGGCGACAGGCCCAAGAAGCGAGGCCCCAAGAAGCGCAAAATGACCCCGGCCCGCGTGGAGCGCTCCAAGGTGCGCCGCCACAAGGCCAACGCCAGGGAGAGGACGCGCATGCACGACCTGAACTCTGCACTCGACAATCTGCGCAAAGTGGTGCCCTGCTATTCCAAAACGCAAAAACTCTCCAAAATCGAGACTCTTCGGTTGGCTAAAAACTATATCTGGGCCCTGTCCGAGATACTGCGCTCGGGGAAAAGGCCCGACCTCGTCTCCTACGTGCAGACACTGTGCAAAGGACTCTCCCAGCCCACCACTAACCTGGTGGCGGGCTGCCTGCAGCTCAACTCCCGCAACTTCATCACGGAGCAGTGTCAGGACGGGGGCCGCTACGCCTCCAACTCCTTCTCCATGCATTCCTACCCGTACCAGTGCGCGCGTCTCTCCAGTCCCCACTGCCAGTCGGGCTCGAACTCGCTCCCGCTGAGGACACACGGGTACTGCTCCACCTACGACTCGCTGTACGGCGGGAGCGGCTCTCCAGAGTACAACAGCCCCGAGTACGAGGCGCCTCTGAGCCCCCCGGTGTGCGTCAACGGGAACTTTTCCCTCAAGCACCAAGGCTCCGCGTCGCCCGACAACGAGAAGGGATATCACTATTCTATGCATTACTCCGGCCTGCCCGGCTCTCGACCCGCCGCGGCCCACAACCTGGTGTTCGGCTCTTCGGGTGTGCGGAGCGGGGTTCACTCTGAAAACGCCCTGCCTTACCATGACATGCACTTGCACCACGAACGAGCCCCCGTGTATGATGAACTGAATGCGTTTTTTCACAACTAAAAAAACGATGCAACTATTATCGTGCGTCCTCTTACAATCAACGACCCGTGTGTCATGTCATGGTGGCACACTTCTCCAAACTGTCCCCCCTCACCCATATAGAACACTTTGGACAAGCGTAAACCGACCGAGGCACTTGTAGCTCCACACACTCGACATGGAGTTGTTGGAGACATATGACTCATTTTGTTGCCATTTCGTATTTTTCGTTGGAATTTATTCATGTTCACATTTTTTTTGCTGGACACTTGTCATTGTGGGGTTCTGAATTATAAGATAAGATAAACTAAAGAATCACGTTTAAGCGCTTAAAAAGTGAGAAGAACTGATGGACTGTGATTGCAAAATGTCGCAGGTGCTACTAGAATATGTGCTAGTTGGGTTGTGTCAGAATGATTCTCTCAATCGTTTCACATGCAAAACCCAGCAGCAAGTGCACGAAGCAACAGGGCCACACTGACATCATCATTACGCACGGTGCAAACACGCACGCACGAGCGCGCACAGCCTCCTCTGCCTCACACACACACACACACACACACACACACGCACACACGCACACACGCGCGCACACACACACACACACACACACACACACACACACACACACACACACACACACACACACACACACATTCAAAACTGGGAATGTTTGTGTTAGCCAAACCCCGTTGGATTAAAAACAAAAAGGGGGAAAAACATTTCATATTTTAAGTTTATTATTTGTCTTTTCCCATATTCTTCTGACTGAGCCATTGCACTGTATTTTTCTTTCAAATGTTGTCTTGGTTTAAGGTTTTCCATGCAGTGGATTTGCGCCACTAAGTTTATTTAGTTATTATTATTGCACGTATATTTATTGTGTCGTTTTTTGTAATTAATGTTAATATTCAATAGAAATGAAGGGAACCTGTGTGATTTTTTTCTCCATAAAAAATCAAGTTGAACTTTGTATTCCAACAACTGTGACGTCAAATAAAATGATAATACATACATCTGATGGTGCTGTAATTTATTAGGCCTACACATTAGATAGACTGTACTGGCAGGTTTTTGTTATTTTATTATTAATAATAATAATAATACAATAGTGAATATTGATTTGTTATGTCTATTTTTAGAGGCAGAAAGCGAGAGGGCAATGAGAGAGCAAGGGCACCCATTTCGAATAAGAGAGGGGGCAGAGGCGTCAATTTGGGATTGGCAATGTATGGCAGCTGCCATTGGCTAGGGTAAAACATTAAAATTGACTTCTTAAAATAAATTCATCATGCCTGTTGCTAAGGTATGGCAGCATGACTGGTGTTGCGCGTGCAAGACACCAGTCATGTTATATATATACCTTAGTTTTTTTCTGAACTGACGCCACTGGAGGGGGGGGGGGGGGGGGTGATTCCACCATGTCCAGTCCAAACATGGGATTAGTTTAAAGTGACCACGCCCGCAGGAATTCCCCAAAGACCACATTTATTAGCTCCATGTCTCACATGATGTGTTTTTGTTGTGGTCAGCTGTCATGCAGGGAGGAGTTAGTAGGTCATCCTTTCTGATCAATTCCGCCTTTTTCTCTAGCTTGCTTTTTAAAATAAATATCAGGATTCAGGAAATTTGATGATCGATAGGCCTAGTAGCGTGCCACGGCGCCAGTCGTCAATGATCTTGGAATGTAATTCCGCAAGTGCAAATTTAGCTTTAGCCAAAAACTGTATACTCTGGCCTGGCACTATGGCACATCAGACAATACCGGAGGAATTATGGCCGTAATTAAGGCAATATACAACAATAGAACAGTCCAACACACTGACCGGTGCTAACGTTTTGACGTTAGCAAGTCCTTATACGCAGATATAGACGCTATAGGCGCACCGTGTTGGTCTTCGTAGATTTTATTGGCGTTGAGCTGTAGAGTAAGTAAGTCAATAAATAAATACATAAATAAATAGGCTACATTAAACATGACATTAAGATTTTGGTAACAATTCCGCTCAATTTATGCATCACGTTTTCCTGAATTGATGTAGAAAATATGCATTACATTATGAGCTCAGCTGGCAAAATCGAGTTGAACCTAATCCACGTTAGTCTATTATGAAGTTTTTTGGTTTAATTAAAGAGGGCAGACGTGTGAGATATCTGACAGGAGTTGTAGGCTCAGTTATTACAGGGACCCACAAGGAGCAACTAGTCTGGTTGAGCTTCCAGTTCCAGACACACCGAGTGTATAGGCCTATTTAGCCCCTTTTCGACTGCAGCTTTAGCACCACACCACACCACACTACACCACACCACACCACACCACACCACACCACACCGCACCACATAAAAATACATACATTTTCCATTACACAAAAGTACCCCTATCGGTAAGAAACAAATTGACCCTTTTAACTGTGATTATAATACAATATAAATGTGTATTACAACTATCCTAAATTATAATACACTATAATGGATTATAACTGATTATAACACACTATAAAGTATTAATGTATTACTATGATAATTATAATACACTATAATAGATTATGATTGTTATAACACAATACAATCTATTATCATGTATTACAACTATATCCTGGTGGTCTAAATGAAAAGTCAGTGAGTGATCAGTCATTATGAAGTGTTTGGCCCTGTTTGGCCTATAGCTCAGACCTACTCTGGAGTGGATACTTTTTAGTACCACGTTTAGTACCACTTTCACACCACTCTACCCAGGTCCTTGTGGTGGAAAACCTGGCACAAGTGGGTGGTGTGGTGTGGAGTGGTGTGGAGTGGGGTCAGTGGAAAAGGGGCTTTTGTGAACAAGTGTGTGTAGACCGCATTGGCGTTCATTGGTGAAGAGACCTTAGGCTATATGCTACCAAGCACGAAGAGGATTCAGTAAAGTGTGTAGTAGACATATACCTTGATTAACAGACAGACAGACAGACAGACGGAGCAACTGACATTTCGCAGTAGAATAATTGTGCCTCCTCTAATCTGACCCTGCATGTGCACTTGATGCAGCCATCACGGCAGGTCCCGTGATTAAGTCTTATAATATCATGGTTCATTCTCAAAAATCACTTTGGATATACAAAAGAATCACGAAAATGGCGAACAACACTGTTATTTATGTATTTATTTATTATGGTATTATGGTATCTTAAATTCCTAATTCATTGGGGTAGTGGAGCCTGTTTTACCGTTAGGCCTACGTAACGAAATGCGACGTCACATTTATTCTGAATTCATTATCAGTGGTATAGAATATACACTACGATAATTAATCCATTATGAAAGGTTAACACTTAACACCAAATGCTAATTATTCGATTCAAAGCCCCTTCAATGCGTTATTGTTAAAATAATAATAAAAAAATATATAACTTTGTTCAAAACTGCATTTATGAAAGAAAATGGAAATTGATTTTTTTTTAGTATATAAATATCTCTTTCTCTCTCTCTCTCTCTCTCTCTCTCTCTCTCTCTCTCTCTCTCTCTCTCTCTCTCTCTCTCTCTCTCTCTCTCACACACACACACACACACACACACACACACACACACACACACACGATGCAAAGGGGCATCATCAGTGGCACTGGCCTGGTCCTCTCACGCCTCCCTCTCTCTCTCTCTCTCTCTCTCTCTCTCGCCCCGTCGCCCGGATGAATCGTTGCCACCCTGGCTGTGTTTGGAGCGCTGCCTCGGGACCCATATGTTGTGCAGAATGAATGTCCAGGGTGCTATTAGCATTAGCTCAGGACACTCCGCAGAGAGGGGCCGGGTTGGGTGGTGTCAATGACCAATATCAGTAAAAGCAGTTGGCTACTGGGCAAGTTATTTGTTAATTCACTTTAGCCAAAATTGAAAATTGAAATGTTAAACAATGTCTAAAGTTAAACATTAACGAAAATATGAATGCTTCAAAATCTGGCTTAGATCTGCGGCTTCATTGCCATGAAGCACTATGTTGCAGATACAAACAAATATTTGATATGCGGTACATGTATTAAAATGTATTAAAATGATACGAAACGAATTGGTATTGCAGTAGGCTAATTCAATTGGTCCTTTCCCATAAAACCATAAAGGCCTAACACCTTTTCCTGAAAAGTTGTTTTCATTTCTGTTTTCTGTTTAGACTATACAGGCCTCGAGTTCAGTGTTCAGTGACTTTTTTTCGCTTCCATTTCCAATACATTTTTGGCCTAATCAGCATAGAGGAAAAAGTTTAGGGCCCTCCAACAACACATGCAGTTCTGGACGAGTCAGTGCGGGCGGTGCGCTGGGAGAGAGAGAGAGGGCATCTATCAAAATATCTCCCGCTCCTCAGAGAGAGGAGCTGCGCGCTTTCCAGAGGCGGAAGTTGGCAGGCTGGCAGCGGCGTGGCTGCCAACTTCCTTAATGTTCCCCTGCACCAGCCCCGCTCTGGAGAGGACACCCGTGTGCCTCCATGCGCTGCACTGTGCCAGTTCACCAGGCCAGAGTGGCACTGCTGGGAGGAGGAGATGTTTCTTTCCTAATTTTGCGGCATCTGTTCATTATCCAGGCACGTTTAAAAACGAGAACGCTCATTCTGAGTAGCTATAACCCCTTTGCCACGCACGCGCGCAAGCACGCACGCACGCAAGCACACACGCACGCGCGCGCGCGCGCACACACACACACACACACACACACACACACACACATGCCCCACCACGCCGCAAACGCAGACCTTTTTTGTGTGAATAATGTCAGGGTTTTTTTTTTAAGCCAAGATGCCAACGTGCGTGTCGATGTACTAGGCCTCAGTCCAATCTGTTGCAGCCTTGCAGGGGTAAAACTTGACTTCAAAATGGCAAAAAACTCTGGTTCAATAACGAAAGGCCTTCAAATTATTTCGCAAACATAATAAGCCCTTAATTCTCCTCGCCTTCTCCTTCCCACCACAACATTAATTCACATCATATCTGTATAAAGTAGGCCTCAGAGTCAAAAGTCAGCCACGCATTAACTAGTTGTAGAGAGTGGAGTTGCGTGCGGGCGCGCGCGTGGCGACAAACGCGAAAAGTCGTTGACTGAGTCTTTCCGTTTAAAATAACCAAATACAAATTTAGGCTAATGATGAAAAGTACATCCACAGAAATGCAAAAAAAGAAAGTAGTAAAGAAGTAAATTGGCAACACAAATAGGCAACAAATATTTGTTTTGACGAAATGCAGTGACTGAGGACCATAGGCTATCGCTTAATTTTATAGGCTAAAATAAATAGGGTAGCTAGGCTATGCCAAATGCCGCTCTAGTTTGTAAGTAAAAGCTATATGATAGTAGACCGAAGGAATGTGTGAGTGTTTATAGCCTAAATGGTTCAGCATATACCGGTAGCTACTGCTTTAAATTACAATACAAAACACATTTACTGCTTTATATGTATCACTTCTTTAATATCCTTCGATCATTTAGTTGTGGTTTATTCAAATAAAGCTAGGCCTAGAGTTTGTTATAGGCCTACTTTCGTTTCGGCTACTTGTTGTGACTATAGATTAGACGCTAGCCTGTAACCTGATTTCGGAGGGGAAAAGTGAGTGAGTGAACGAATCTCGCTGTTTAAATTAGCGTGTTCTTGCCCACTCTTTCTCACTCAACTTGATGATAGGATAAAAGTGTTTGTCCGACATGATAACAGTCAATAGTGCGATTATCAAAATGTCACATGTAGCCTACTGGTGTGAACTCCAATTAACCATCTATCTAAAATAATTACAATTTTGCAATATACACATATAGGCCATTAAACGAATACTATCTGAGTGTTTGATATACACTTATTCAGTGCAGAGGGTACAAAATAATCTGCAAAAGATTATGGCAATTTGCAATCTGTCACTGATTACCAGAACCAAGTGAAACAAAGCATTTTGAAATTAAATTAAATTAAATTAAAAAAATAAAAGGTTGGAAAAACTGCCTCTCACACACACACACACACACACACACACACACACACACACACACACACACACACACACACACACACACACACACACACACACACACACACACACACACACACACACACACACACCTTTAATTTCAAGGAAAACAGAAAGGTGTCAATTTATCACATTATGACATTGTTTTTCGTTTTTAAGTAAACTAACAAACGTAAATGTAATTGTTTTATTTATGTCCACACACACATTCACAAAAATCCATACAAGATGCACATGCCTCCCCCACCCCACACACACACATGCACCAAAAACACAAACGTATACGCATATACACTGAAACAATGGTGCAGACAAACCCACACAGCCACCCTCCAATGCTGCAGCCCAGACTGCATGCCAGTGGCCCCGATGCCAGACAAGGGAGCAGGGCCCGTCACTGGCAGCCGATTCAGTAGAAATTCCACAACATCTGTTTGTTATCACACAATGGGGCATGGTGGAAGCTCGGGCAGTGGGGCAGAAGACGAAGGCAGGAGCTAAAATGTGCGGCGGCGCTGCTGGAGGTACTGCCAAGGGAGAAACACCATGCAGGTCACAGGAGGGGGGCCCAGGCTTCAGGGGTCGGGGAGGAACCCAG
>NC_137813.1:39756355-39772289 GCF_963921795.1 Nannobrachium achirus
AAAAGAAGAAAAAAAACACACACACACACACAAAAAGAGAAGAGAGAAGAGGAGAGAAGAGGTGAAATGTGGGCATCACTCAGTTAATTAAGGCATGTTAATTTAGTCTTCACATTCTCTCTCTTTTATTTGCTCTTGACAAACATAATTAAGAGGGCCTAATTCATATAGGCAAGCCAGAACTCTCATGGACAAACTTTTCTGTTTGTGTGTTGCTCGGTGCCAGGGGACATATAAAGACATGGATTGACACACCATCTCTCCCCAAAGCCCTTCTCCTCTGCCTGGTCAGATTATCAGATTACCAGGCAAGGAGAGCATTTCATCCACAGCCATGTGTCTCATTTTTACAGAAAAGGGAAGGTTTTTCCTATTAGTCTCTGTGTAGAATTAAATACATTCAGTTATCCATGCTTGGTTTGGGTGATACAAGTATATACTTTTTCTAATGGGAGATTATGTTAGCCATAAATTACAGCAACAAACTAGAAAGATGCAATTCTGGGAAATTGAAAGTGTGGTTGCGGTGACGCGAGTCACAAGGAATCAGCTGGGAAATCAATTCCGTTTTACCATTTTTATTAGGTATTGTGAAGTCACGTGAAGCATGACCAAAAGCTCAACGTTTCTGTTGTACAACCCGGATAACATCACTCAAAAAAAAACACAGGTTCAAAAATCTCTATAGCTATAATGGTGCTATAGCTTTACTCGCTTCTTCAGATAAGAGAGATTCTTCTGCTGATGCAAAAATGTAGGTGCCTCGAGAGCGCTTCTGAGGAGGTCCAAGCACATCATACTCTCCATTTGCACACTTGTAATCAATGGGTTTAATAGAAACTCCCTTCTTAAATTCTGTCTTGAATGTATATACATACGTGATATCACTCCTATCTAATTGATCAGAAAAACAAATTATATACTGTACTAGACCTTACCCGTTCGAATATATGTGCTGCAAAATATGTGCAGAGTGTGGGTTATGGGGAAAGTAACTGTAACTGCATGGTGTGTGCGTGAGATATATTATATGTATATTTATGATGGATACAAATAATTTAACAGCTAAATTAGGTGAATAGAAGTATGAGGATGTATTTGCTCCACATAATTTTTCTATACCCGTTGGAAGATGAGACACACATCACCCGTTGCATGCGTGACCCATGCAGAGAGAGAGAGAGAGAGAGAGAGAGAGAGAGAGAGAGAGTGCAACATTCCCAACTGTGAGAGAGGTGTGTGTGGGCCCGGGGCTACAGATCCCATGGCCTGGAGGAACGGACCGTAACCCTGACAACAGGCTGTAGAGCTGTAGAGTGAAGAAACGCTAATAAATAGCTATAATTTTGGGAAAAATGAAATTCGGGCTCCGTCACCGTGTGTATAATGCTAATGGCCAATGCCATGTTAAATTTGAGATCAGTCGCTGAAGCGAGTGAATAGATAATGCATTTTGTGACCTACTGACTGACTGACTGACTGACTGACCTCTCTCTCTAATTATAGTATGGATTGTCTAATTGGACATTACATTGGACATTACAAAGTCCATGCATTTAAGTCTTACAACACGGATAACATGACTCAGGGAGTTTACAAAACACAGGTTCACTTTGCTGGGAAAAAATATTCTCGGACTGAATACAATAGTGTGTTGTCTATAGCAAACCACACTAATAACAAAAAGTGCAGAAGAATGGGTAACTGTGGGGGACTAACAATATGTGCATCACTCAAATAAGACAAGTTACGTCCCCCCCCCCCCTCCTCTCTCTCTCTCCTCTCTCTCTCTCGCTCTCTCTCATTTGCTCTCAACAAACATAATTAAGCAGAGCCTAATTCGTCATGGCAAGCCAGAACTCTCGTGGACAAACTTTCCTGCCTGTGTGCCGCGTGCCGCTCAGTGCCAGGGGACATGGAAAGACATGGATTGACACACCATCTCTCCCCAAAGCCCTTCTCCTCAGCCTGGCCAGATTATGAGATTACCAGGCAAGGCAAGCGCTAAAGCTGGCTAATTCTCACCCAGGCACAGAGAGCTGAAGCTAACCAGTGCCCCGTTGAGCCTGCCTCTCTCCTCAGAGCAGCTGTGGATATGTGTGCGTGTGTGCGTGCGTGCGTGCGTGTGCGTCTGTGTGTGGTGGGGGTCCTCAAAGGATTCCAAGATGATGAATGAGAAACCAAACTTCCTTTCATGTGACCTCCCTGCTACTGATGTCTTCCGATCCAGTATATTTCATATTATTTTTGCTTTCTCATCATTCGGATCTTTAGTGATATTTTGACATGGATGTGTCTTTTTTTAATCCAAAGGGAAGCACGCACATTCAAAAAGTAAAAGGACAACAATACGTACACTTGAGAGAGGAAAAAGATGTCAGCACACTGTGTAACAGCTCCCAGTAACAACTTTATTGAGGACGTTTTTATGGTGCATGCCAGTAGCAGACTGGATAGTGCATTGACAACATACTACCAAATTCCAGTTTGATTCTGGTTGGAGACAGTTTGTTCCTCCTCTCTACCGTAAGCTTCTAAGCTTCTCTTTATGCTCTAAATACAATCTCTCTACAATCTAAATAACGCATGAAACTGCATAAAATATATACAATAAATCTAGATAGGACAGGCAGACAAGCAAACACAAGGACAAATGCAAACAAACACCCAGTAAAATCCTTAGTGCCAATTTATCCTTTTGCATCTCTGAAAGTGTGCAAATGTACTGTATGGACAATTTGGTTAATTTTGTATACTCAGAGTTAAATTAACAAAAAACATTTTACTATGAACTTGTACAAATACTTTGGTTCTATCGATCCTCCTCTGTGCCACACCCAGTAATGAGCAATTACTCGTTTAAGAACGCAACAGTTCATTAGGTTTTTTTTAGGTCCAAAATGCCGTGGAGCCAGAATTTAACAACAACATTTACCACATGAATTAGATATGTGGCTTGAAAGCTGGCAGAAACAAAAGGGGACAATGACAGCACACGGGCATTTGCCACAGGAAGCCGATTTCCCCACAGTGTTCTATCAGGCTCACTATCACAAACACACGCCCATTCATCTTCAAGACCCAGTTATACTTTGTTGTACGACGGTGCCGAAAATAGCACCCTTACAAGCTCACAACGCGTTGCATCGCGACACGCAGTGAGCTTGTAAGTCTGCTATTTTCGGCGTGGGGCACACGTCATACGACAGAGTATAATTCGGGCATAAGTTTCTCGCACTTTGGAGACCAAAAGCAAGCAAATGCCATCCATCTCCGGTACATCTATAGTAAACAAGAGGAGAGGGAGTAGGAGACAGGGAGAGAGAGAGAGGGGGGGGGGGGGGGGAGAAAGAGAGTGTGAAAAGAGGAGCGGCAGAGGAAAAAGAGGGGGTATGATTTGGGCACGTGCTCTCCAGTGGGCAGAGGACAATGCAGAGCTGGCAGAGACTGCTGCGTCTCGGTGCCAGGGGGAATGGATTGCCACATGGTGCCCTCGTGAGCTGGGCCAGCCTAGAGGGGGATGTGGGCAACAATGCATGTACGTTGAGTGAGCACGTGTGTGTGTGTGTGTGTGTGTGTGTGTGTGTGTGTGTGTGTGTGTGTGTGTGTGTGTGTGTGTGTGTGTGTGCGCGCGCTGTTTTTTTGTGTATAATGTTATGTACGTATGTGCTGCAAAATCCTGAGTTTTCATTTAACTCTGACAGTGTCAAAATGTATTAGTGTATATATATACTGTATATTTGTATACATTTGTATGCTGTTAGAGTTACAAATGGATAAATTAATATTGAGCATTTACGGTTGTGAGCATGTACTACTATATGAGTGAGTGATGTGTTGTGGGCTTAGAAAGGAGGTGAGCAATAACTGTGTTTTGTGTAATGTATGTATATTTGTGTGCGCGCATGTGCGTGTGTGTTTCGGCTGGGGGGAAGAGTCCCAGTTCCCGTTTGCATCTTAAATTCCTCAACATCTGTTCAACTCTTCTCTGTAGTAGACACCGGCTGTGTGTTTGCATGCATGTGCTCACGTGTGTGCATGTGAGAGAGGCCGAATGCTCGTATTCTTTCTTGTAAATATGTGTGTGTGTGTGTGTGTGTGTGTGTGTGTGTGTGTGTGTGTGTGTGTGTGTGTGTGTGTGTGTGTGTGTGTGTGTGTGTGTGTGTGTGTGTGCGCGTGTGTGCGCACGGATCCATGTGTGAGTTTGTGGCTGGCTGCATATGTGCACGTTCTGCTGAAGGCGCTGGTTTGTTACTTGCACCTTAATTAGAAGGAAACAGAGACTCGTTTTCCACAATACAGGTAATGTGAAGAGCTCCCGAGAATACAAAGAGCCCCATTCACCTCCATTACGGCACAATCTCCTCCATTCCCGGACCATGACCCACATTAGCTTGGCATCTCAAGTTCATCACCTTCAATCAAAACTACAATATCTAGCAAGGCCTGGAAAATCGCCCTCACTGACTGGAATATTCCAACAGGCCAATGGGACTTTAATGTCAAATTTATGTTCCGTTGCATGACGAATACAGCAGACCCCACAAGCTTATAGGTTGGCACTTAACAAGCCGACATGTGAATCAACTGGGAACACATGTACCGTTATGGTGGACTGAGCGGAGAATGCACAGTTTGGCACCAAAGGATCTGAAATGGTGAAAGATGTGAGTGAGCGTCAGAGCTTCATGTACATTGAGGGACTGACAAAAGATTTTGAAATGAAATATTCAGTCGCCCCCCCCCCCCCCCCCCCCCCATGTCATCTCCTGACTGAGAATGGTGGTTCAAAGCTGATATGACACGCAAAACACACAGCTCGGGGATCTTTCTTTTGTCTTTTCATACACAAAGATAGATCCATACACATACATGTGCCCATGTGTGCATACGCCCCCCCCCCCCCCAAAAAAAGACACAATACATTCAGTGCCCCGTCACTAACCCGGTGCCAATCCCAGGCAAATCTTATGCCACCTAAATGCCAAGCCTGCCAAACTTATGTCACTTCAGAGCAGGCCCTGTGTCAACTCCACACCGTACATATGCCAACCCTATGCCCTCCACATGCCAACCTCATGCCACCTCGGTGGCAATCCTCAGACGACAATATGTCGACGAAAGGACCCCTGCCCTGGCCAAGTGTGTAAATCCCTCAATGCAGACACCCAGCTACTTTTATGTGGGGAACGTCGAAGGTCAAAAGTCGCCAGTGAACAGTGAACTAGTATCGCGGAAAGCTGAGGCCATCAGCTTTCATGGTTCTCTCTCTCAGGCAGATGCAATTAGCGGCGAAAGCCTGCTGTAAAGAGGCCTGCTGCAGTCCTAATGTCAGGGTCTGTGGGTTCCTGCCACGCTCCCTTCCACTAGCCTGTTGTCTATCTGTCTCTCACCAAAGCCCATCACCTCTGTCTCTCTTCCTCTGCTCTCTCTCTCCTCTCTCTCTCTCTCTTTCTCCTGATGCCTGCTGGCACTTTGGGAGCAGTGCCCCTCCAATCCCCGTGCCCCTCCCCCTCCTTCTGGATGCCAGCCGACGGCCCTCACAGTGTGGCACGCCATCTGCTGCCGCCGCCCGCCCCGGCAACCCACCCACCCGCCCACCATCCTCCTCCTCCTCCCTCCTTCTCCTCGGCCCCCCCCCCCCCACACAACACCCCCCTGCAGACAGCTACCCACAATCCCCCTCTCTGCCTGAGCCGCGCGGCACATAGAACAGGAGGCTTTCGCACAGATCACTTCACCCCTGATGCCCCCGCCAGATAGGAGGATGCTGGGGAAGTGTGTGTGTGTGTGTGTGGGGGGGGGGGACATGGGCAAAATACTCCAGCTTCTACTCCAGCATGTAAATACAACACAAGCATGTCGTCGTTGTCGGGTGAAAACCTTGTATGTACAAAACCGTTTGTTTTGCATTTAACATTTTAAAAATGACATGAACTAGTGAAAACAGCCGATCTATAAGCACACAACGCCTCGCGGTGCGAGGCGTTGTGTGCTTGTAGATCTCCTGTTTTCACTACTTTTGTGCGACGGCCTTGTATGATGAAGCAGGGCTTCCCTTTGCGAAAGAAAGTACACATTTGAAACTTGAGATACGAGGTTTCCACCTGACAACGACGATATACACGCGTGCGCACACACACCTTTCCCATAATCTGTAGTATTTGGGTTGACATATATGCAAGAGAACACCAAACTAGGGGCAAGCGCGTGCACACACACACACACACACACACACACACACACACACACACACACACACACACACACACACACACACACACACACACACACACACACACACACACACACACACACACACACACACTCACACCACACACACACACACACACACACACGCTGTGTTGGGTCTGCCTGCGCGAGGGAGGGATCTGATGGTGGTTTCTGTGGGAGCTCTCTGATCTGATCACCATTTAAGCTTTGAAAGAGGAGGTGAGAGACATCAAACTAGAGCAGCGATATGAAAGAGAGAGACAACAAATTTGGGGGAGAGATAGCGAGAGGGGGGAGATGGGGAGAAAGAGGGGGGAGAGAGAGAGAGAGAGAGAGAGAGAGAGGGAGGGATAGAGAGAGTGCTGCTCCATCCATCTTGTGTGGGTATGGAGCCTCATGGCTGGCACTCTATCCATCAATGAGCGCAACATTAACTCTCTGGATCAGAACCAACTTCCACAGATCTCTCCCCATCTCTCTTCCCCTCCCCCTCCCCTCGCACAGCCACACACACACACACACACACACACACACACACACACACACACACACACACACACCACACACACACACACACACACACACACACACCACACACACACACACACACACACACACACACACACACACACACACACACACACACACACTTAGTATTCTGCTACCATCCATGAAAACCTCCACATCCACCTTGCTACCTTCAGCTCACACCACAGGCAACATTGCACACACACACACACACACACGCACACGCACGCACGCACGCACGCACGCACGCACGCACACACACACCTTTTGTTTTCTGTATTGATCCAAAACCCTATTCTGCCAACAATCAATGAGCGGTAATTTGACTCGGAAGGTTAAATTAAAAAATGGGCCCAAACAGACCTTTAAGACATATTACTTCGTGCCCTCAAGTTGTTATCAGCTCGATAAATCGCCCAAGTCGTCTGTCACCTTCATTCTCTCAACCTTTACACACACGCATTTGAACGTTTGCGAAACAAGCTCCTCAACACGTCCTCCTCATGCTACAAGCTCCTCGTTCACCTTTTTGCTCCCGTCTACCTCCTCCTCTCCACTAAGCTAAGCTAAGCAACAGTCAGCTAAGATGTCTACTCCGCCTCTCTTTGTCTCTCTCTCAGTCGGTGTTAATAATTTAACTAGTGAGCTACTGCAGAGCTGGCTCCTCTCCAAGCCTCAGATTGGCACTGTCTATCTATTTATGACAGTGTGTGGCAGTGCACATGTGTGGGATGCGCAAGACACACACAAATGTGCACACGGTGGTTGTGTGAGTGTGTGTGTGTGTTCGCACACACACTTGAACGACTCTTTGTCAGTGTGCGTGCACTATGTACGTTTCTCGTCTTCTACATTTCAAGCCAATAGCAAATTGGCCTCACGCGCCACGAGCCTATCGCCTGGATCTGAGATAGAAAGGAGCTGTTTTTGTGAAAACAAAGATCAATTCTTTGGTTTTTGGTTTGGCCGGTTGCTGGGCTAGATAAGGCGTTAGGTTGGCTCCTGCAGCGTGGGCGATGAGGACTCCTCGCTGAGCGTGTTGACATGACGTGACTCTAGTTGCCCTCTCCTATAGCCTACCAGTGGTCCTCAACATTTTTAGGCCACAACCCCAAATAATCATATTTGAATTGGGGACCCACCCACCCTGACGAGCACTAAGAGTTGAGGGCATTACATTTTGTATAACACAATTCTATTGTGAAAATAGCAGATCTACATGCTCACAACGCATCACAAACGCGAGGCGTTGTGAGCATGTAGATCGGCTATTTTCAAAATTTCTGCCTCTAATATTTCACAATTTTGGCTAACATTTAATTTGTCATTTTAGAAGTATTAAAAAGTCCTTAAGAATTCACTTTAGGAATGTGCAGATACCCTCTATACACTTAAACCTTATGTTGGTTTGTATAGCGTTGAGTGAGAAAACAATGATGCAAACATCATCTGGGGACCCCCATAAATAATTTGGGGACCCCTCTGGGGGTCCCGAACCCACAGGTTGAGAACCACTGTCTTATACCTGCTCTCACCCTCCTGCATTCCTGCCCACACAAACTTCCTATACTGGGCAAAGTCACTCCAACCATAGGATTCATCAATCATCCCTATACGTCCCTTAATCATCAATCATCCTTTTTTTTGAGCCGGTGGTCCACACCGTCTCCATAGCCAACAGGTTCTCACCCCTATTGCGTCATACAACTGACGCGATCTTAAATACCGAATGCTTCTCACCATAGACGCGGACGATTGCCTAATGTCTCAAGGGTTAGACGCATTGGGTGGTCTAAGAAGAAAGAAAAAAAAGTAGTTCCTGATGCGGGATTCGATACGCTCTGAAGGCTTCTTGGTTTACCAGCCACCCGTCGCTACCGTTCACGCCACTATAAACGACGGAGCGGCGCCGTCTCAGGCGGCGATGACCCCGTGAGTCGCCACCGAGGCGAGCGATAGCGAGCCGAGTTGCCGCGACGAGCGGTGGGAACGCCGCATGAGCCGACTCAGCCGCGTTACCGAATTACGTGCCGTTATGGACAGGAATAGTAAATCTTGACCAGGGGACTGCTTCCGCCTCCGAATGTGGCTCAAAGAAGGGACTACGTTATCATTCCACGTTTTGTCAAAGATAAAAGCACAAAAAAAAGGTACTTCCCAGTCACTCTGGTTAGCTCAGTCGGTAGAGCGTGAAGATACAAATCCAGGGACCGGGGTTCGATTCCCGTGACGGCCGTCTGTGAAAAATATTCCATTGGAGAACCACCGCTCAGTTCACACGGGTGTGATTTTATATAATTATTTCTGTTGCTGTGTAATCATCCTTTTTTTTTATATAATTATTTCTGTTGCTGTGTAATTTCATGACACAAATTCTAGCACTATTTTCTTGGTTCAATTTTCTTGTAGCCACTTAAAGGTCATGTCAAATACAAACAGTTAGACTGACTGACAGACCAGGACAACTTGATCTTGTCATCTCTCTCTCACCACCTGCCTGCCTGTAAGCAAATAAGCGGATATGTGCTATTACGGCCTTGCCTGAAATACATAGTAAACAGACATATGCACAGCCGCCCACTGTACTATACCATATCTGAATTTGACATCTCAAGAGGGCATCTTAGACATATTGGAAAAGATAAACATGCAACATGAATGACACCATGCACATCATGGAACCTGCACTGTCATTAATTTCAGACATAGAGGGAGGTCAGTGTACCAGAAGGTGTGTGTGTGTGTGTGTGTGGTGTGTGTGTGTGTGTGTGTGTGTGTGTGTGTGTGTGTGTGTGTGTACGTGTGTACGTGTGTGTGTGCACGTGTGTTGCGGAGGCTGCTTGTGTGTGTGCATCAGTGCATGCATAAGTGCGGATGGGCGAATGTGTATGTGCGTGCGTGCATGCATGTGTACGTATTTGTGCAAAGTTGTAGATGGAGCACAAACTGCACACATGTATGTGAGAGTACGTGCATAAAGAGGAGGGGGTAGACACAAATACGCACGCACGCACGCACGCACGCACGCACGCACGCACGCACGCACGCACGCACGCACGCACGCACGCACGCACGCACGCACGCACGCACGCACGCACACACACACACACACACACACACACACACCACACACACACACACACACACACACACACACACACACACACACACACACACACACACACACACACACACACACACACACCCACACACACACACACACACACACACACACACACACACACACACACACACACACACACACACACACACACACACACTCTGGTGTTGACAGGTGGCTGTGGTAAAGAGGTGGTCCCTGAGCTGGGGTCTGCCTGTCTCTGGCTGAGAGAGAGAGGAGTAAAAAGCTCCCAGCAGCTGTCGCCCTAATTCCTCTAACACGGTGCTTGTGCTCTGATTAGAAAACAGATCTGCCTCTAATTTACTCCTGACACCAGCTAATGCTCTATATCTCAATCGCTCTGTCCCCACTCGCCACTGCCCTGCTAGGCTGGACACACACACACGAGCAGTACACACTACAATGACTTAAGATGCCTAAGCAATGTTGTGTATGCAACAAAAACACTTGAACCACATTGTGACGGCCCCTTGGTCCTTTACACCAGGGGTCTTCAACAGGGGGTCCGAGACCCCTAGGGGGTCCTCAGGGGGTCCTCCAAATCTTTGTGTGAAATCACTTGAACCCTAGCGTCCATATTCGGAGAACTTTAGCCAAAAATAGCCGATCTACAAGCTCACACCGCCTCGCGCCGTGAGGCGTTGTGAGCTTGTAGATCAGCTATTTTTGGCAAAGAGCTTTGGTGTAGAGGGGAAAAAGAGCAGACTAAGTACAGAGTGAAAGTCAAGTTTATCAAGTATTGACGGTTCAAGTGGTTAAATATCTGAAACACACATTGACATGCAACCAAAATACACTGATGATTGTGCTGTCAAACGATGAAACTCTATGGAATCTATGAACAGGTTGTCCCTGCTTCAACTCTCTCTCAACTAAGGGGTCCTTGGCCTGAAAACGTTGAAGTCACGTTGAAGTCATGTGTGCTCTCCACTTTGTCTGCCTTTGTGCCAAGTGGTGACAACACTAGCGCCCACTTTCAAACATTTGGCCAAAATCAAAATAGCCGATCTTGCAATGCGTTGAGACGTGTTGTGTCATCGCATAGTGAGCTTGTAATTGGCTAAAAGCTGTGGTTTAAATGGTTAAATTATAATGGAGAATGACTAGAGAGTTATACAGCACCTGAGCACAGTCAGTCTCAATAGTATAGCAACCAGTAGACACTCTATACCAGGGGTCAGCAACCTTTGTGAAATTAAGTGCCATGTTTTTGTTTTCTAGATAGTCAGTGTGCAATTTCAACATTCATTTTAATGACGCCACATCAAAATTCGGACATATTTTGATTGTCAGTACATTGTTATAACGATCATTAGACTCAGAGCAATAACCCACCTATCTCCCCAAATCCCTCCCCAGTTCAGAATTTTAATGAATGAATGAATGAATGATGTGCAGGATGTAATTTGCTGCAAATGGGTGACTTAATGTAATCGACCACGTTTAAAACAATATTTGATTTTAAAATATAAATCCTCTCTCTCACACTTCTGCCAGTGTGCCAGTGATCACCCTCCCCTGTGCCAATGTTGGCCCCCGTGCCTAAGGTTGCCTACCCCTGCTCTATACCATGATATTGTATCATGGTCACATACTAAAATATCTGACGGCAGACTATGCTATAGATCAAAATGTATACAGAAATACATTAGTAAATAACCACTTAAGCCCTATTAAAAAATAATGACAATTTAGATCTGATATTGTAAAAAAAAGAAGAAAATGCATTCCATTTTGGAAAATAATAAAAAAAAATAAAACCGGGTCCATTACCCAAAACGTGTCACGGCCCCATAATTGGGAAACACCTGAGAGCGCAGAGCCATGATTAACCCCCAGTTGTCACACTAATGATTAGAAACATGGATAATTCCCTTATCCCTATTGGCATCCGCAGAAATACAACACAAACCAAGCCGTCGGATAACAATTGGTTTGTTTACTGGTGGTAATAGATAATTAGGCTTTTTTTTTTTTTTTTTTTTCTTTTTACATTTGACTCACAAATGTTCCGGAAAATGATAAGAATTCACTTATTGTGTATGCAGTCCCCTTTTTATTTATTCAAGGCTTCAACAGGGCTCCTATCAGTGGCTCCATTGGGCCTCTCTGGTCTAATACTGAACTCGGGCTATTTGTTTTTTCCAGCAGCAGTGATCCTCTTGGTTTCAGTTTTTAAGAAGAGTCTGCCATTGCATCGCCAATCTAAAACAGGATAGTTATATCTTTAAATATTCTACCTAGAAATATATTTGCAAATTAATTTCATCTTACCAATTGAATTTTTCCCATTCAAGTCAATGGGGAAATTTAATTCACTAATATATTAATGGCCACTAGTCCTGTGCCCGGGGGGTATGCACAGTATATCGTCGTTGTCGGGTGGAAACCTTGTATGTCCAAAACCGTTCGTTTTGTATTTATCATTTTAAAAACGATCTAAACTATGAAAATACACGATCTACAAGCACACAACGCCTCGCACTGCGAGGCGTTGTGTGCTTGTAGATCAGCTATTTTCACAACTTCTGTGCTATAGTCTTGTGTGATGAACCAGGGCTTAACTTTACGAAAAAACGTACAAATTTGAAACTTGGAGGTACGAGGTTTCTGCCCAACAGTGACGATATGAAGGATTGAATGTAGGAGTCTCAGACCGGTGCCCGTTGGGCAGAACAGTCACCATTGACGTCCAGTTGTGCAATACCTGTCTGTGATGTAGACACTGTTTATTATCAGTGATGTCAGCATGCAGACAGATGGCGGACATCATCTCCAAATTTGGACATCGTTTCAGCTTGCGGCTGTTACCATGGTGGATGTCACGATGCTCATCTCCAAATCTGGCATTGTTTCAGCATGTGGCCGTTACCATGGTGGCGACACTGTGTAGTATCAGTGATGTCAGTATGTGTGATGTCAGCATGCAGACAGACGGTCAGACGGACAGACATTTGGTAAATTAATAGTTAGATATATGGAGATCTCCAGTGTCAGTCCTTGTCACTTTCATGCCCATATATGGAGATCACTGATGTCATCGCTGTTGTCAGCCCATTCTTGGAATGCCCATAATGGACCTACTGTGTCAGTCTCATGTGGTCTATGATGTTGTCAGACAGAAAAGTAGAATTTTAATTAAAGTCAATGGAGAAAAACTATTCACAAATAAATGTATATAACTGAACTATATAACCTGTCTCTCTGCAAAATGCAAGGCATTGATTCCCGATGATGCCGGTCGATTTAACATATGGCCTTAGTGCGTGCCACCAAAACTGTGGGAGTAAGCGCAGTAAAAAAAGTGTGTTTATCAAGGAGGGGATGAAATATGGTATAAAGTCGGACAACTACTATAGTGTGGTTGCCCTGTAGGGGCAAACCACACTAATAATTGTTGCGGAATAGCATGTCAGAGTTTAAAACAACACTTTTGGGGCAATTTAGAGATACTTAAGACCAGTGGTGCAGTGGTGATTCAATGTTTGGGGGGTCGCGAACGTCGCTCAACACCTACTATACAGGTCTATTGATATGCAAATAGGCTCGTTTCTTTGTTAAAACAGTTGTCGAGGTGTGAACTTGGGGGGGGTGCGAGACCCCGGCTCAAAAAAGATATGGGTCGTCGGGGGCGCGCGACCCAAGACCACGGCAACACTGCTTAAGACTATTGATCCAGTGTGCTGCTATATTATCTATGAAAATATAATTGTCAGATTGGGACTCATATCTGCAGATACTCATTACTCATTAATCATACTCAGATCAGGGTTGGAGGCAAAAACAGGGGGGGGGGGCTTGATTGAGGCATGCCTAGAAATATACATTTGCATGCAAGAAAATTACAGACAAGTTATTTTACTTATCGATTTCACACAATTATCAATAAGTATCTATAAATCGACAAGTGGCCCTAGCCCTACAGTGAAAGAACTGTAATAATATATCAGAAGCATTTCAGGAGGTATTTCAACAAGAGAACACTTAGTCTACACAGAAATAGAAGTAACAGGGGTGAATGAGGGTGGGAGAATGTGACTGCCAGTTTGCATGTTGGGTGCTGGTGAGAGGCTGGCCTGGCGGGTAACTGGGTGCTGTGATGGAGTTGGCCCAGCAGGGGGCAGAGGTGTGATGCTGGGAGTGGGAGGTGACGGCACAGTGTCACACTGAACACAAGGTGTCACCTCATCAGCCTCTGAGAGAGAGAGCGAGAGAGAGCATGCATGAGTGTGTGTGAGAGAGAGAGAGAGAGAGACAGACAGCAGGGAAAGTAAAGGCGTGAGGGTTTTGTGAGTGAGTGACTTGCAAGTACTGTGTGCTGTGTTTTTGTTGCATGTCAATAATAGGCTTCGTGTGTGTGTGTGTGTGTGTGTGTGTGTGTGTGTGTGTGTGTGTGTGTGTGTGTGTGTGTGTGTGTGTGTGTGTGTGTGTGTGTGTGTGTGCTTGCGTGT
The DNA here is from genome assembly GCF_963921795.1 of Nannobrachium achirus. Lineage (NCBI taxonomy): Eukaryota > Metazoa > Chordata > Actinopteri > Myctophiformes > Myctophidae > Nannobrachium > Nannobrachium achirus. The sequence goes on from NC_137813.1 coordinate 39,770,711, forward strand.
GTGTGCATTATGTGAAGGTGTATTCCTCTTTCCTTCCTCTGTCCCCTGTATTCGTCTCCAGGGACTCACTTGGCATCTCTCCCTAGTTTTTATTCTTGCTCCGTGAACCGCTGCTGCCTGAGCTCAAGCTGGCAGCACACACCACCACCCACGCACGCATGCACGCAACGCACACACACACACACATGCACACACACACACACACACACACACACACACACGCGCACACACACACCACACACACACACACACACACACACACACACACACACACACACACACACACACACACACACACACACACACACCACACACACACACACACACACACACACACACACACACCACACACACACACACACACACACACACACACACACTCTCTCTTCCTGGTCACACAAATTAACCAGCTTTGCACCAACGTGCCCCCAAAATATGCTGTGAAAGGAAGACATTCTCCCCGAGCTCTGTTTAAGTAGTCAGCCTGTCTCTTTCACATCAATGATGTTGATAAATATTGGCAAGAAACTCTTCACAACCAAGCACAGCCAAATACAAGGGACATCAAACACAGGCTACAAGTTTAGTTCAAAGAGCTAAACACAAATACACAGGCATCTATGAAAGACTGTGATGCTTACAGTCTCCCAGGAAACAGCCGCACGTGCACGCAGCACGCACGCACGCACGCACACACACACACACACACACACACACACACACACACACACACACACACACACACACACACACACACACACACACACACACACACACACACACACACACACACACACACACACACACACACACACACACACACACCCTTAAAACCTACAGCATTCAAGGAAGCAAAAGGATGTGAGCATTCCACACTTGGTTTGTTTATTTGAATCTCTGCTATAGCAGCTTCTTTAAATCCCCAAACCCCGCCGTTGCAGCCCCTAACTGTCGGCAATCTCACATTTCTCGTGCAAACACGCAATGACAGGCACACGAGCAAAACTTCAAAAAGCAACAAATGAATAAATTAAAGACAAGTCTGACGGGGATGAATTAATAACAAGGGGAGTGAAATACAAACAGGAAACAGGAGTGCGGGAGAGATGGAGTGTGCCTGAGTGGTGCCTGAGTGAGGGAGGAAGCACAAGGGAAGAGAGACAGAGAGAGCGAGAGTGTGTGTGACTTTGTGTGAGTGTGTGTGTGTGTGTGTGTGTGTGTGTGTGTGTGTGTGTGTGTGTGTGTGTGTGTGTGTGTGTGTGTGTTGAGGGGGGAGCAGCTAAAGAGGAGAGATGACAGAGAAACAGAAAGAGCGTACGTGTGTCAAAGCACTTCCATTCCAATCTCATTTTTCTATAAGTCAGACAGACTGACATGTGGTGGGTCTCCCGGTTGAAGGTTGAGAGAGCAGCGGCATCATTCACAGCGCGCGCCGGCTGCGCCCCAGCTCAAGTAGAAAACACAGCAGCACTAAGCAAGAGGGGAAAAAACACCTGCCATGCATTTGCACACGGACGTGCATGTTGCAGGTGAAAATTGCCTTGCCTGAACGGTGACACAGCGTGAGGCTCAATGAGCG